>NC_133537.1:340451693-340788849 GCF_048544455.1 Silene latifolia | reverse complement strand
GCTTATTTTTATTGGGAGTACTTCAAGCTTTTAAGTTAAAAGTTGGGGTTTTAGTGAAGTGCACATGGAATTTATCGTCAAAACTCACAATTTTAACTTGAAAACTTTATTTACTAATGATGATAACTCAATCCTTAAAATTGTTGTTTTCATCGTAAAACTTGGAGTTTTCTTTACTTTCGTAAAATGAGCTTTTTTAGTTTATCAACTACCAATTTTAGTTGGGTAACTTGATATTTTAAATTAAAAGCTTTGGATGACTATTGATGGAAAGTCTAGAGAAGACTATGGTGGTTGTTTGATGTTGGGCGGAGGTCGTCATTGTTGGAAGAACTCACCTTATTACGGTACTCGTACTGGTAGCTTGTGCTGTCCTCCGTCCACTTACGTCAACCCGACGGGTACAATAAACCCGATATTCTTCACACCCCAAAACCACTTGCACACTTAGTGATGGTAGCTTTACGTATCTAGTTTGTAGCTATATTGTAGTATGTAATATATTGATTTATTTTTCTGTGTCAATTCACAAACAATCAATCTCCTTATATAGTGTAACAATACATCAGTTACAAGGAGTAAATCAAGGGATTAATTGTCATTATTGGCTGGAATAATGGAGTCATTAAGGAGAAATATTTACAGCCTTAATAACTAATATTATTGCTGTAAATATGAATATTTGTAACAGCTCTTTTAGCATTCAAATTTCAATACTCCCACTCAGCCAACACAACCAATTTAATCCTCCCACTTGGTCACACAACCAAGTTTACTACAATAACAAACTTAACATAGTTCATACAGGAAATGGGGCGTGCGACCAAACAGTAACAAGTAATGTTATATTAAGTTACCATCAAACTAACATAACACTGTCAATAATAACGATTCCCCAAATCATTCGAACAACACTGCTAGCATACAATATCCCTTTTATGCTATTCACATATATGTAGTTATATACTAAATATAACCGCCGGCCGGGCTAATAATATAGTGAAGTTGAATTGATCATTCCTTAGATACTAATGAAAAATCATCTCAACTTGACTGCTTTCCTAATATGCTTCGGTAAGCCAAAAACTTTGTCAGCTCTTCGAAAAAACACATTAAAGTAGAAACATCAAATTTTGATTTTTTGACACAGTTCTAAGTCAAAGGGCTTCGTTCCAAAACGACCACTAAGGCCTATAAGGATCACACAAAGGACAAGGTAGGGAAAATAATTGTCACTCCTAAATCGTCGCTAAACACACATAGTATGACATATGTGTCACAACATAGCTCCCACTATGATAGGGCATGCCACTTTCCTATGTTGTGCGAATACTAAGTCTAGATACTACCTAAGTATCTAACTCAAGCCACTCGATCGACATACTCAATGTGCAATCCGACACTCGATATTCGGTTTAAAGCTCTAGTATGAAAGACATGTTTTTCATACTCGACTCTTGCATATCTATTTAGAGTCTCATCTTATACACAATGAGGCGACTTGGCCAATACTTAATAAGTATAATAAAGTTGTATCGTTGCACACACAAAATGACAACGAAACTCAGTCTCATCTTGCATGCTTCACTAGCATCAAGGCGATTACCTGTGTGACTAGGTCAATCAAAAGCTTGGTGACATTACTCGCGTGCCTAAAAAATGCAACATATGCTCAAGAATATATGAAAAGAAAATATATTATTCCAGAAAATATTCCAATCATGTCCATAATTCAAAACATGTCAAAAAACAACAAGATTACAAGACTTTAAACTAAAACCTTCGTAAGCCCAAGTTCCTAACATGAGTCCTAACAAATCTCGTTTAATAGGTTTAGTTAAAGGATCAGCAATCATTAGAGTTGTTGATATATGCTCGATAGTAATTTCTTTATTACTTATAGCGTCTCGAACAAAATGATAACGCCTCTTAATATGCTTGGTTTTTCTATGAAATTTTGGATCCTGGGCAAATTGCTTAGCAGATATTGTCACAATGCATTACCACAGTTCATTAACTTTAGGAGTAAGATTGAGGTCCTGCGCAGAAAAACTCCTTAGCCACATTGCTTCTTGAACGGCAAGGCTAATAGCGACATACTCTGCTTCCATAGTTGATAAAGCAACACAATCTTGTTTCTTCTTTGCACCAGGATATTGCACCTCCACCAAGGATAAAAGCATATCCTGAGGTTGATTTAGACTCATCTAAATCACCTCCCCAATCAGAATCCGAGTATCCTTTCAACCTTAAGTCCCCACCTTGATAACAAAGGACTAAGTCACTTGTACCACGAAGGTAACGCAAGATTCTCTTGACTCCTTGCCAATGCGCAGGGGCCTGGTTACTTTGATAACGACTCACCAAACCAACCGCATAGCAGATGTCGGGCCGAGTACATAACATGGCATACATCAAACTACCTATGGCATTAGCATAAGGAACATTGCTCATTTGTTTCTTTTCTCAGATCTGTTTTAGGACATTGGTCTAAGCTTAAGGAATGGTCCTTGTCAACAGGAGTATCAACGGGTTTGGATTTATCCATTCGAAAACGTTCTAATACCTTCTTAATGTATGTCTCTTGACACAAACCAAGTAGTTTCTTAGCACGATTTCTTTTAATTTCCACTCCTAGAACAAATCTAGCTTCACCCATATCCTTCATCTCAAAAATGAGGATAGCCACCGCTTAGCGGCGTTGATCATTTCCATGTTGTTACCAGCTAGAAGTATGTCATCAACATATAAAGAGAGAAACATAATCCCTTCTTTAGCTTTCTTTACATACACACAATGATCTTCATCAGCCATATAGAAGCCAAAAGCAGTAATGGCCTCATGGAATCTGAAGTACCATCGCCTAGAAGATTGCTTTAGACCATATATGGATCTTTGAAGATGACACACTTTATCATCTTGACCATTTGAGACAAACCCAATAGGTTGATCCATGTAGATCTCTTCCTCAAGTGTTCCATTGAGAAAAGCAGTCTTTACGTCCATTTGGAACAGCTCTAAGTCCAAATGGGCAACTAGGGCTAGCAGGAGGCGAATAGAGGCAAATCTCACCACAGGAGAAAATGTCTCATCATAGTCAACACCCTCAATTTGGGTGAAACCTTTCGCCACTAGTCGGGCCTTGAACTTGTCAATTGACCCATCCGCTTTACGTTTCACTTTGAAAACCCATTTGTTCCCAATTGACTTACGGTTAGGCGGAAGATCAACAAGTTCCCAAACCTTATTACTTGCCATTGAGTCCATCTCATCTCTCATAGCATCCATCCATTCTTGACTATTTGGTGAATCCATAGCTTCTTTAAAAGAAGTAGGCTCATCGATCTCGGGAAGGGTGCAAAGAAAAGCTCGCTTTTCGATATCAAAGAATCGTTTAGGAACTCTCCCGCGTTCACTTCTTCGCTCATCAACATTACTTGCTTCACCAAGTGAAGTATCTCTCCCACTATCTACTAAAGAAGTGGAATTCGGAACTTGAGAACTAGTCTCTTGTTCCACACTTGAAAATTGAGGACGAATCTCATTTTCAACTTGATCTTCATTAGCAAGTAAGTTCTCATCCCTTGGAATCGTAGGACTATTCCTATCATTTCCTTCATTGGTAGGATTTAAACTATCTAAGGTGATACTAGAAGGCCTAAATTCCTCCCCTTCACCTAAAGATAGTTCTTGTAACTCATACAAGTCGAGATCGGTCTTGATTTCACCAATACTTGGGAACTCATCCTCAAGAAAATTGACATTACGTGAATCAATTTCGGTCATGCCACCATTCGGATGCTCACCAAACATCACATACCCTTTCGAGCGTTCGGGATATCTAATGAACACCATTTTGGTTGCTCTTGGACCAAGCTTGCCATGTTTGTGAGTCTGGTTATGCACATAGCCTGCCGAACCCCATGGGCGTAAATGGTCCAAAGAAGGCTCTCTATTATTCCACAACTCATATGGAGTAACGGGTACACTCTTACTTGGTACACGATTAAGGATATAGGTTGCCGTAAGCAACGCGTCTCCCCAATAACTAATAGGTAAGTTGGCTTGTGCCATCATAGACCTAACCATATCAAGTAAGGTACGATTCCTTCTTTCCGCAACACCATTTTGTTGTGGAGTATAAGGAATTGTGAGTTGTCTACGTATACCCTTTTCCCCACAAAACCCTTCGAACATATCTGAAAGGTATTCGCGACCACGATCAGTTCGAAGTGTCTTAACTTTTCGTTCCAATTGGTTCTCAACTTCCGTAACAAAACGTTTGAACGTATCAAGCGCTTCATAACGGTGAGACAACAAATACACGTAACCAAAACGCGAATAGTCATCGATAAAAGTGAGGAAATATGTAGCACCATGACGAGCCTTCACATTTAAAGGCCCACAAATGTCAGAATGAATCAACTCTAAGGGAGTTGAAGCTCGAGAAGCCTTACTAAAAGGTTTCTTGCTGGCTTTTCCAGCTAAACAAGGCTCACATATGGGCAACTTAACCCTTGTAAGCTTATCTAATAGACCATCTTTGGCTAGTCTATTCATTCTTTCTTGGCCTATATGACCAAGTCTAGCATGCCATTTAACAGATTCAGAATCGACATCAAAACGAGAAACTAAAGCAAACGACGAATTATCATAAGAATCATCCAAATCAAGTACAAAGAAACCATTGTTCAAAATACCACGACCAAACAAATCGTCATGATATAAAATGTCCAAACTACTTGAAGTGAAATTGAAAACAAAACCAAGTTTCAACAAACTAATAACTGAAACTAAACAACATTGGACTCCAGGCGCATAAAGAGCATCATGTAGAAGCAACACATTGCCACCACGGAGCTTTATTTGGTAAGTTCCTACTCCCAAGACGTCTTCCGTACTGCCATTGCCAAGCATGACAGTTTGTGAACCCACCGGAAAACGATGAAAGTCCACGAATCCGTCTCTATCACGAACTATGTGCTTGCTTGCTCCCGAATCTACAATCCAATTAGGAAGAGAGTTAGCAACTAATGCATGAGAACAAACAAATAATTCATGACTATGAATCAAGAAAGGTACCTTCTTTGGCTCGGAACAATCACGAGCAAAATGTCCCTTCTTTCCACAGTTGTAGCACTTCACACGTGCCACATTTGTCTCTTTACGGCCTTTTGCCTTGTGTTGTTTTTGGACACCACCACGTGGTCCAGGAGTTTGATTAGGGCGACGACCCTTTAGCTTTTTCCCTTTGTTGTTCTTGGACGTACCTTGAACAAAGAAGAGCAACAAAGCAGGAGTGGAAGGACTTAGAGCCTTTTGGCGCTCTACTTCCATTTCGACATGCTTAGCTAGCTCAAAGAAATGTCTTCACATTTTCACTATGAGCCATGAGGAGTTTAAAATTCTTCCACTCTTCAAAGTGTTAGAAGGCGAGAGCGAAGCACATTCACTATCTGTTCCTCATCGTGCACTTCTCGCCCAAACCCTTTAGATCACGTATCATGGCACTCATAGTGCGTAGATGCTCGGTGACATTTTGTTTAGGATTAATAGTATAATCCATCCACTTCAGGTTCAAAGCACGGAGCCTCGTCGCTGATGTCTGACCAAATGTGACCTTAAGCTTGTCCCACATGTCCTTAGCAGTGGGACATGTCTCAAACTCTCCAATGAGATCATTATGCATGCAAAACAACATAGTAAAGCGTGCAGAACGATCTTTTCTGAACCAAACATTGTGGAGCTCCAAGTCCTCAAAATACTTGTCATCATCTTTGCCAATAGGATCCGTAGGTTCCTTTGGCTTGGCAAATAGATGGTCAAGGTATCCAAAACCTCGCGCTCATTAAGAAGATACTGAATCTTCCTATGCCACATATCGTAGTTAGTCCCATCAAGTTTCTCGGTTGTGGACAGGTCACCAATCATATTTTTAGCCATCTACAAGCATATATTTCAATAAATGGACATTAGGCACGACTCGAAAAATTAAATTACCAAAGAAAATCCATCATTTATATCTCATGTTCGAAAAAATCGCTAGGCTCATAATCATCACACGAGGACATAAACTATAAAATTCTAAAAAAATTAATTTTCACTACTTCAAATTTATTATGAAACATGATCATTTAAATAAATTTGAGCCAAACAAATTAGCATTATACAATATTTATAATATTACTAAAATATTAAATGTATGTAAAACAAAATTACATAATTATTGTAATCTCAAGTGAAACATATCCACGATGATAAAAGTGATGACATACAAAACTAATTCGTATTAAAGTAAAAATACGTACACGCAACAATTCAAAAAAAAACAGAATTTTTAAGAAGTTGTAGAATGCGCAGCGGATAAAAACTGTACCAACATCAAAACATACCAATATGTACTATTGACAACATGATTACAGTTGTAAGGCATTATAGAAAAAAAGTTGTACTCCACCAAATAAAATAATAATAAAAATTTTAAATGTATTAGGATTGTAGAGAATAAGTCAATGTTTTAAGAAGCCATTATTAACATCCCTCGCCAACTTCATCCCTACCAAAACAAAAAAAACAAATTTTTCCCTTCTTTCTACTGTCATTTGGGGCTGTCAAAAAACACAATTAAAACCCCCCAACTAAATAGAATGATAAACCAAGACTCTTCCCACATTACTCATGTTTTTCTTTATTACCCATTTAATAACCTTCAAACAAATTGGGTCTCCTTTAAATTTACACAAATAAAAATAAAATTAAAGGTGAGAACGACCACCACAATCACGTAGATCGGCGGCAGACGGTTATTTCGAGACGGATCACGCTCCGAACGCGCGACTTTTAATGGTGGACCGTGACTCACACGCGCCGCCACATTATGTTAGATCGCGGTCGGTTATTCAAAAACAATGGGTCGGGCTAATCTCGTTACAAAAACAAGAAAAGGTCGGAGTCCTGTTAAGGTATGGAGTTTAACTATGGGAAGAGGGGAGAAAATAAGTAATATCTTCATACTGTTAAAAGATGTTTTCTTTCTTTTTTAAAAAAAAACAGATTTATATAAAAAAAAAAAAAAAAAAAGACAACGAATGTTTCATTATCATTATACGGGTATGTATTACACTATTCGAAACAAGGATACGATATCACTAAGTCGAATTAATACAAACACATACGGGACAGAGGCCAAAACACAAGATGGCTCTGATACCACTGTTGGAAGAACTCACCTTATTACGGTACTCGTACTGGTAGCTTGTGCTGTCCTCCGTCCACTTACGTCAACCCGACGGGTACAATAAACCCGATATTCTTCACACCCCAAAACCACTTGCACACTTAGTGATGGTAGCTTTACGTATCTAGTTTGTAGCTATATTGTAGTATGTAATATATTGATTTATTTTTCTGTGTCAATTCACAAACAATCAATCTCCTTATATAGTGTAACAATACATCAGTTACAAGGAGTAAATCAAGGGATTAATTGTCATTATTGGCTGGAATAATGGAGTCATTAAGGAGAAATATTTACAGCCTTAATAACTAATATTATTGCTGTAAATATGAATATTTGTAACAGCTCTTTTAGCATTCAAATTTCAATAGTCATTTATAAGTGGGGCAGGTGGTCGGTTGACTCGAGTCGAATAGTCAATACTGGAGATGAAATATGGGCATCAATGGCTTTGGGAGGACGTGGGACTCTGAAAGGAGATGAGAAACTGAATATAGTTTGGGCTTATTTTAATTTGGGCCCATCTTATTATTAGATTGGTCTTATAGAACAATTAGTGTTATTATAGATAGCAGCAATTCTTCTATAAGACAGTCATATAGCATAAGACTGACTCAAAAGGAGATAAGCCTAATTATAAAATTTAATTTAATTTATATTTCAATTTTATTTTAACAACTCGACATTTTATGATGAAAATTAACACATTTAAATATACAGGTTATCAATCTAAAATTTTAGGTTATCAAAATAAAATATTTTTTTTACAAATTTATTGAGTAATCTATTTGGGCTTTTTATTAATAGACTAGTCTTATGAGTAAAATGGTCTCACACAACAATTTGTGTATAGAACGTTATTTGTGAAAAGGTAAAGAAAAAAATAAATTGAGAGAGTCATGGTTTGTGGGCGGTCGGGCGCCGGGCGGGTACGTTGGAATGTGGTATACGGAGTATTTGTGTGTAAGACTACAATTATTCACGAGTCATTTCATTTTTGAGCTCAGGTTGTTCAGATTTTAAATAAAATAAGCAAGTATTTACAAGTCGCTTTTTTAGAAATTCAGAATGAACGGTTTGATTATAATCCTTCTGAGTTGTTTGTTTATCCCTAAATTTTCAATTCGAGCCCGGGCCAAGTGGCCGGACGCGCATCTTTCCTTTCATTCACTAGCATCCCGCGCGGAGTTAGAGGTTCGGGATAGACTCCAAACCTAGGCCGAGACGATTGGCACAATTGACTAACTGAGTTACCCCATAGAGGACCTTAGCTATATCAAAAACAAATTAATTTCATTTAACTATACATTTATTCCGTGTATATTTTAGGGAGAAAATAATCACTGGACTCTTTTAACGAGTATGGATCCTCTCCATTTTATTTTCTCTCCATTTCTTTCCATTTCCTCTAATACAACAATATTAAATTATTATTCATCCTCCATCTCATCAAACAATCAATCGTTAGATCGTTTCAAAACGAAATCTTGACCGTTAATAAGAAATGGAAGGAAATGGAGAGAGGCATAAATGGAGAGAATCTCAATTGTCTTTTAACTTGTCGATTGAGTGTAAGTATTCATATACGACTATACGAGTCCGTAGACCGTGACAAAGCACAGGACCTTTTTGCGGGTCACGAGTCCCAACCCCCGTGTGCCAAAGCAGAACTCTTGCAAAGCTGCAAAGCACCGTGATAAGAGCAGAAAGCCCAAAAATCGTCCTTTTTTTTCGATTTGTTTCAATTGATTTTCTATCGATTTCAATAAATTTTCAACCCAATTTCTCTCAAAATCCAAAATCACTTCTTCCACTCTACTCCCTCCTATCAATTAATCCCATAATCATCATAAAGTTTCAATCTTTATCAAAAAAATTCAATCTTTTATCAAATTTGTAAAGGGGTTTTTGTTTGATTTTCAATTTGTGTAAAACCCAATTTTTTCAATCTGCTGATACTCCCTTAATCAATAATTTCCAATCTTTATCGTAAAGTTTGGATTTTTAGGGATTTTTAGGGAATTTTTGATTATTTTTTATTTTTTTTTATTTGATAGATTTGATCAAGGATTCTAGTTTGGTATTCATGGGGGAACTTGCAGATGTGGGACCTGATTACAGGTATGCATTGCCCGTTTCGTTGTATTCGTTTTTCAAAATGTGACGGAAATCAAAACAAGTACTTGTACTCTTTCCGTCTCAGTCATTTGTTTACGTTTCATTGTAAGAAGTATTTTAATCAAAGGTAAACAAATAATTGCGACGGAGATTATAGTTTAATGACTAGTTTCAGGATTATGTATTTATGTTGCTCTATTTTGATCATTGAATGGGTTTTGTGATTACTATTAATGGGAATGTGATGTTTGTGTTTGATAAGTTATTACACTGTTGTGATGCTGATTTTATGGTATAGTCGCTCGTTCATTTCATTTTCATACGTTTATTCAATATATACGAGGAGTTGCAAATGAAATGAAATTAATAGAGGGAGTACGAACTATAATTTGGCACAATTAGTCCAACTATAGACAGATATATCCGTCTAAAGTGAAATACGGGTCAAATATGCTTAAAAGTGGTGACATTTTTGTGCCCACCATTGCTTGTCTTATGCTTAAAGTAGGTGGATATTTGGCCCGTCTATAACTATAGACGGATATCTCCCATCTATAATGAGAATTTGTGAATTTGGCAAAATGTTTAATTTTGAGGGGTATTTAAATCAAATGTATGATTGGGATGGGGGGAGTATATATTGCTTGTTGGTAGTATGCAAGGTTTGCTTCTAGTTCGTTGTTACTAATCTGATATTGGACATCTCTCTAATTTGTGATTATGTTTTCGAATGAGTTGTTCTTAAAATTGGTGAGTATTGGTTTTACTACTTGTGTCAATGTATGATGTGATGTAACTTGTAAGATCGTTTACCTCTAACGGGTCGCTTGAATTGAGGGTAATTATTATGGGGTAATGGAGACCATGGAGAGGAAAAAATGATGGTGGTGAAGGAAGGATAAAGAGGTGATGAGGAAGTATCGCTCTTATATGGCGATCCTACATTACTCTAGGAGGAGGCGGGTACCTATTACAGTATTATCCCTTAATGGGGTTGTTATTAGCCTATCTTTGTATTATGTTTCACTCCCCTTTTGTTTTTCACTTTTTCTTTTCTATTTTTTTCGCATTTTTGAGGTGTGCATTCACCCATGGACGGTTCTAAAGGATGATTCATGTCAGCCGACCCCAAATCATTTTGGGATTAAGGCTCTGATGTTGTTGTATTAGCCTATCTTTATCTGTTTCCTCTATTCACCACCACCATGGCACCATCCCTTCTAAATTGTATCTTTCCTTCATTAATTATACCTTGAATAATGATCGTCGATTCAAGCAAACTCTTATCGATACTATTGTTATATTGTTTAATTGTGGGATTTATTGGGGGGTGTTCTTGTTGATTGATTGTAGCTCGGATTTAGAGGCCGATGATCTAAGGTGCGAGAACATAGAGGAAAAAGATGTCAGCGATGAAGAGATTGGGCCAGATGAATTGGAAAAGCGGATGTGGAAGGACCGTATCAAACTCAAGAGGCTCAAGGAGAGACAAAAACATGCTGCCCAACTGGCTGCCGAAAAGCAAAAGCCCAAGTCAGTTAGTGATCAAGCTAGGAGGAAGAAAATGTCTAGAGCCCAAGATGGAATTTTAAAGTACATGTTGAAGTTGATGGAGGTTTGTAAAGCAAGGGGTTTTGTGTATGGGATAATTCCCGAGAAGGGAAAACCAGTTAGCGGTGCATCAGATAATTTAAGGGCTTGGTGGAAAGAGAAGGTGAAATTTGACAAGAATGGTCCAGCTGCTATAGCTAAGTACGAGGCTGAGTTGGCGGCAGTGGCGGAGGTGGCTAACAAAGCGAATGGGAATGGGAATGGTCAAGGCATTCTTCAAGACTTGCAAGATGCTACATTGGGATCACTTTTGTCGTCTTTGATGCAGCATTGTGACCCTCCACAAAGGAAGTATCCACTTGAGAAGGGTGTTCCTCCGCCATGGTGGCCATTAGGCAACGAGGAATGGTGGTCAGAGCAAGGTTTACCCAAGGGTCAGACTCCTCCGTATAAGAAACCACATGACCTAAAAAAGATGTGGAAGGTTGGGGTTTTGACAGCTGTGATTAAGCATATGTCGCCTGATATAGCAAAAATTAGAAGGTTGGTGAGACAGTCGAAATGCTTGCAAGACAAGATGACTGCCAAGGAGAGTTCGATTTGGTTAGCAGTATTGAATCGGGAGGAATCTCTTATTAGCCTGCCTGGTAGTGACAATGGGGTGTCTGGTACGACAGGAAGTCCAGCGAGCCCACGTGGGGCGAAGAAGAAATCTGCTCTTAGTAGTGACAGCGACTATGATGTAGACGGTATTGATGATGCTGTTGTGGGGTCCAGCTCTAAAAATGATAGGAATAAGCAACAGAATGATGCGGAGATAACAGGCTCAATTGAGAAACAAACCAAGAGAAGCAATGGTATTGTTAAGGACGGGGTTGTAAAACAATCCAAGAGAAAACGATCTCGTGTATGTCCAAGTCATAGTGAACAGAAGAAGTCCTCTCAACAGCAGGATGAACAGCGAACCCTACCTTTCGGTAGGCCTACCCAATCTAAAGATGGTCAGCAATCAGCACAAAGTGCTGAGAGGCCTGTACCATCAAGAAGCGAGAACGCAACTGGTGAATCCAACATTCAAGTACTCGATGTGGAACATAATAATGCATCTTCAAACGGATACCATATGCATGTCACCCATCAAGAAAATGGCGCTATGGAGCCTCTGTTGCCTAGTGACAATAATTATTTGGAACAATACAACCCTCCAGTTTTGGAGTTTAATCAGTTTAGTCACTTCTCTTCTCTTCCTCATACTAGTTTATTATCCGGCCAGAACTTATACGTTGGGAACCAGCAGCCTTTCCTCTACTCAAGTGTACAAAATACTGAGCTGCGACACAATGATTCTAACTATAATCCGACGATTCAATTTGGTCAAAGGCATGATGAAGAACAAGCTCAACGTCCCACGATTGGTCAGATTGGAGA
This sequence comes from Silene latifolia, assembly GCF_048544455.1. NCBI lineage: Eukaryota > Viridiplantae > Streptophyta > Magnoliopsida > Caryophyllales > Caryophyllaceae > Silene > Silene latifolia. Next base: position 340,776,515 of record NC_133537.1, on the reverse strand, counting down.
TGAGGTATCTGAAGGGAATTTGCACCATTTTGGTGTAGATGAATTTGGCGTTGATGGAAATAGGTCCCTTGGAAGTAATTTTGGATCTCCCTTGCATGGTCTTTCTTTAGATTTGGATCAATTTGACATCCCTGGAATCGAAGGATTTAGCTTAGGGGACGAGTTTTTAGCTGTTGACGATATGGACTTCTTGCAATACACTGGAGCTTAGAATGTGCTGTATATACCTTCTCAAGCTGTAAGTTCTGCCTTCTCTTTACCGTTTTTACATTTTACAGGACACAGCTGGCTTACTGGTCTTACTGTAGTATTTGTGAGGCTGTTTTTACCGCATATGGATCCTCTCCATTATCTCCTCCTCTCCATTGCCTATTAATGGGTAGGATTTAATTTGAAAAATTAAAGTGCCCAAAACTAATCCGGGCCCTTTATTTTGTCCTCAGAAGCAATCCGGTGGTCCATTGATAAGTAATGGATAGGTAATGCAGAGAAGGTAAATATAATGGAGAGAATCCGGACCGCTGTTTACCCATGATGAAAATTGTGTCGAGAAGTGCATTTTCCAAAGTCTACTCGCACAATTTAAGATCCACATCCACAGTCATTTTCCTTTATTGCTCCAAAGACCACCGGGTGTTCGAGGTGTTTCATCAAATATGTAATCTCAGTTTTCTTTTATCTTCCAGGCGTTCCTGCAGGAAAAACTGAAGCGAAATGCAGTTTAAGGGTATGTGGTTTGTATAGATCTTTTTTTTTTTTTTTTTTTTTTTCGGGATGTGTAGTTAGTTACTCCCTCCATTTAATTTATATTGACTCTATTTAACTAGAGTTCATATTTAAGATTTTGTTCATGAATATCATCGTATTCTTTGACGTAGATATATAGGTCGTTTATTTCGGTTTTGAGGTGAACTTGAGGATGCTCATAAGTTCATATACTAATGCAAAGCAATTGGTAGATTTCGCTTTGGGTTTGAAATTCGTCAGCTTGTTACCTTTGTTTTCATTGAACAAATTATACGGAGTAGCTCTTAAGCATGTGTTCATAGAAAGGAGATGGTTAACATCTCCCTGACAGGGACGGGAACAGCCTTTGAGCTTACCTGTTAATACATCGGTTAAGGCTACCCACCCTTCGGGTTGGATCTATAATTAGCTCCTAAACTTGACACACTGCAATTTAGACATGATACGCAATCTAATGAAAGTATGATTGTATATTCGTATCCTTGTACTTCTTCTTTTTCATTCAATTTTATACATTTGCTTTATACACGTATATCAATGCTCGTTTTTTTTTTTTTGTTTTTATCTTTAGTTATATATTAATACTCCCTCCTATTCTAGATAAACCTCCTTATTCTTGGGGGCACTAGAATTAAGGAGAGAGATTAAAATAAGGTAAAATATTGTAGTGAGTTTGGTAATTAGAGAGAGGGAAGGTATTATGGGGTATTATTGTGGATGGGGTGATTAAAATAAGTATTGTTGTGAGTAAGTTGATTAAAATAAGTATTGTTGTGGGGTGGGGTATTGTTGTGGGGTAAAATGATTAAAATAAGTATAAAACTTTACTAAATAAGGAAATAGAGAAGGTATTGTAAATAGATGAAAAAGGAAAGATGAAAGTTTATGTAGAATAGGAGGGAGTAAAAAATATAAAAATTAGATAATTTAAACAAGATCTCATGTGATTATCTTTTATGTTATATATTAAAAGTTGTATCGAAGATTCTTCCCAGCTATGAATAGCGCCCAAAAAACAACGTAGTTGCTCTTTCATGTACAATTTTTACTTTTTTATGTACGTTTTTTCATTTTCTTTCCATCACCTACCCTTCTTCTAAAAGACAAAAAAATTCTCTCTTCCCACTACTCTAGGAAAAATCAATCAAATTCTTGGCAACTTGAAGAATTATGCATCGAATTCACAAATATATCAAGTGATAATACTCCCTCCTATTTCCTATGTTGTTCCCTTTTCTTTTTCCCTTAAGAATTAAGACAATCAATTTGCACCACACATTAGACATGACCCCACATGTAGTTGATTTTTGACCACACAAACTTGTCCAAAAAAGGAAAGAGGGAACAACAATGAAATTGGATGTTAAGGGAAAGGGGAACAACATAGGAAATGGGAGGGAGTAGAATCTTTAATTTAAGCATCAATTTATTCTATTAATTTAAAAACGGAATTTATTTTCGCAGTACAATTTTTACTCATTATAGTACTTTTTGCACCAAATTTTCCATTTTTCTACCCTTACCTTAAAAAATATCAAAACCTAATTTTCTCTACATTTTTCCCATTATTGAATCTTTAAACTCTTTCAACCTCCTTCAAATTCTTCAACTATGAATGCTTATTCGAAAATAGAGTGGGTATTTAATGCTTTTTCGTTAATAATTAAAATTATTTTGAGGGGTCGATTGGTGTGTTATAATTTTTGTTCTTTTTTAATTACGATTTACCTTAAAATTAATTAGGGGTCGAAGGTCGATTGATGTGTTATGGTAGAAGTGGCTTGGCAGCAGCCGACAAGTGTTGGCGAATACGCGCAAATGATCGTCGTGGTTTGTTTCTAAATTGTACAGTAGGTTTTTGGTTTTATTCAATGTAGTACAGCATGTACTACAGGTTACATATTTCTTTCTTTCTTTCTCTTTTCTTTCCTTCAATGTTCAATTTGCCAATGCAAATATTTACTCCCTGCTTGCTGGTATTGATGATTTGATGTTAGAGCTTAAAATCACAAAAATAAGTCTATTCATTGACACAAATGTTTGGTGTAGAGACCCGAGTGATAATGTGGGTTGCGAATTATTGTAAATTGTTATGAACGCAGTACATAGGGTGGGTGAAATTAGAGGAGAATAATATGTAAAATTAGAGAGAATTAGAGAGAATAGATTAGAGAGAAATTAGAGAGAGAAATTGGAAGGGGAAATGAGAGGGGTATAACTGTCAATAGTGTACTACGATGAGTAAAATGTGTACTGCGAAAATCAGGACCCTTTAAAAATTAGGGTTTGAAAATTATCTTAGGGATCCTTTACACAAATTATATTAAATTATTAACAATAGTAGCCAGTCACGCCTAAAACTAGCATTTTGATACAAAGTATGTAGCCATTAAAATTGAAAAGATAACCGGCCAGGAAGCGAAATAGATTTTCATTTTTCATTGTTAACCTTCAATTTCTACATTGATTTTGACAAGTTAGATTTGCGTTTAACTAGGTAACTTGTCTTCTTTCTAGTCTATTGTTTTAATCTAATCTTTTTGTCTGACACTTAAGCTTTCGACGATGTCGGTGGTGCGGATCGGTGGTTTTCGACGATGTTGGTGGTGTGGATCGGTGCTGTGTTAGTGGTTGAAAGGTAGAGAGAGTAAGTTGAAAGAGAGAATTGAAATGAATTGAAAATTGAAGAGAGATGTTGAGATGAGAGGGGTAAAGTGGTAAATGTCATTCATGATTAAGTAAATAATGTACCTGAAATAGCATTACCCAAAAACAAATGTATAGAAATGAATGAAATGGAGGAAATATATTATTTATAAAGGTTATAGAGCTTTTCACAAATCTTTTGAAAGTAAAAAGTAGTTCTCACTTAATATCTTTTTTTTTTTTTTTTCGTAATTGTACAATGGATCCAAATCCAAATTTTTCAATAAGTTATTTTAAAACTTTAATTTATTTAACACAAAATCTCATTGAAGACGGCACGTATCCGTCACTTTGGAGTGACGGATACCATTTCCTCTCACAAATGACCCAAATAGAGGAGAGAGGGAAGCACATGGGGGTGCCCCCACCTTGTCCCCCCTATCCGTTTTGTGAGTAGCATTACCCGTCACTTGCTCCGACCCGTCTTCAGCAAGACTAACTGTTTGTTTAATGGAGTTTGACTTGTGTCATGGGCGGTGCAAAGTGCGAGATAAACAATTAATAACTTGGTCCAAGAATATGGGTACTTGATTATCAATGAAATAAATTGGGTGCTACATCGCATCACCGTAATATAAAAATTCACTAAATTGACAGCTAACAGATCAACCAAATTTGATGATGAAACTGTCAAAAAAAAAAAAAAATTGATGATGAAGCAATCAGTTCAAAATCAAACTATAATAATCAACATTTAAAAGAATGTATTTTGATGATTGTGATTGACAAACTATCATATGGAAAACCGGATTACTTGTTTCAAACTTTTAATAAAATGATTTTTTGGTATATCAGCTGCCAAAAAAAAAAAAAAAGATTTTTTGGTATATAATGAGTAGGGATTCTCTGTCCCATTTTTGTAATCACATATGTATCTCGTTATTTCTTAAAGTGATTGGAAACAAGATTGAAACGTGAGAGTAAGATAGGGGATTTGCTCTCGTAATGAGTAGCATAGAATTGGGTCGATCACAAATTCTTGTTTCAGACGGACACTTTTGGTCTTATTTGTCAGACGGATAAAATGTTGCCATTTTTTAAGAAAATGTAACCAATTAATTCACAAAATGTTATGACTAGAGGTGTCATTTTTTACCCTGAAAATGATGTGAACAATAATGGTAACATGTTATCAAAAAATAATAACATTTTATTGTAAAATGATAACATGTTACCCGTCTTATTTCAGACCAAAAACAATGGTCTTAAGAAAAATGGACTGGGTTTATATCCATGCTCCCTACATCTCAACTCATTATCATCTTTCTTGCTAATTTATTTCACCAAATAATTTAGTGTGTGTTTGGCCTAGTTTGTAAAAGTGTTTTTGGACTCAAAAACACTTTTTGGCCAAACACATGATTTTCTAAAAGTTAAACAAAAATTCTCAAAAACTAAAAATCCATATTTTTGCCCATAGAAATAGAAGCAAGTATTTGTTATTTCTGCTTTTGAAAAACACTTTTGAAAAATTAAGCTTGAAAAACAAAAACTCATTTTTGAGAATTAAGGCCAAACATGCTCTTAAATTTCTACTGAAAATTCGTTATAGAGCATCATTATACCAAGACTTATCGGCTCTTGTAAATTGCAAGATAAAGAAATAGGATGGTACACATCCTGCCATGTGGCATCCGTATCATTATGTTAGCAGCTAGTTATTTTTAAACCCAAAAAATTTTATACAAATAAGGTATTAAGAAAAGAACTCTAGTAGATCACAAATTCTCATTTGTGATACGTCACAATCATTTAAAATAATGTTAAAAATGAGATACTCTTGTTCAAGTTACTTGCCATCACAACTCACAAGTAAGGATGGTTGTAATTGAAACAAAACGCATTCTTATTTAAGACGAGTATATTTATCACAAACATAAAACAAGTTTAATGAAATGAAGGGGATAAAAGTAGAATGTATAGTATTAGTAAAACAAATTCTCATTATAAACAGACACTATTTATCTATAATAAAAGACGGGTCAAAATACAATACTACTTTCCTAATAGAACATACAACAAGTGGGATGGTGAGGCAAAAAATGTCACCACTTTTATTGTATTTGACCCATCTATAGCAATAAACGGATATACTCGTCTATAACAAGACTAATTGTACTCCCTCCTATTCACTATATTCTTCCCTACTTCCCTTTTCGGATTATTCGGGTTTTTTTCCCTATTTCTTTTTTTGGGTTGATTTCTGTGGTCCAAATTCAATTGCATGTGGGGTAGTGTATTTTGTGTGGTCAAAATTAACTTTTTTATTTCTTGCGAAAAAAAAAGGGAAGAATATAGTGAATAGAATGGAGTATTAATTATAGGTTTATCCCGTCTATTCAAATAAAATGTTACGAAGTACTCCCTCCATTCAACTCCACTTTACATGTTTGCTTTATCACGTTTGCCAACGCGACTTTTGCGCGGTAAATATCATTAGTTTCGTATTTTCAAAAATTATAAAAGTTAGATATTTTAAATGTAATTTTAAGGACGAATCAAATAAGATCCCACATGAATATATTTTAACTTATGTATCGAGAGAAAATTGAAGTTGAATGTCCGCTTGTGAATAGTGTGCAAAAGTGAAACATGTAAAGTGGAGTTGAATGGAGGGAGTACTATTTAACAAGTTTTAATCTATTATCCCAACGAATCAAAAACAGCACCCCTAGCGACTTTCCGAAGGATCTCGAACCAAAGAGGCCCACCATGCCACAACACACAACACACATCAGAAAAAAGCAAAAAGCGAAAAAATCATCCAACGTTCACGATCTAGTCACCACTAAAGTGCTATCTATCAATCAGATATTTTGAAAAATATCTTCACCTCTTAGATATTTCCACCCAACCCACACCACCCATTCCCCCCTACAAAATCCCCCCTCTCAAAACCCCCGTTTTCCGATACAAACTCTCATTTGAGACCGTCTTAAGCTTAACCGAACATGTCCCCGGGCCGTATTCCTATCCCCGTCCCCATCCCTACGCCGGTCATGGACAGGGAGAGGACGGGGATAATAAGTCAAATAACCGAGGAAGGCGGATACGCTTTCGTAAGAATGGACACGGCGGCGCGTGGAGGTGACGCGCGTGCGGCGGAGGCAGCGCGTGAGATGGCGTGGGAACAGCTACATTCGGGACCGTGGCATTCGGTTTTGCCGGTTTGGCGGGATGCGTACTCAATGGCGTGCTTACACGTGGCGAGGTGCCATCTGGCGGCTGGTGACGTGGCGGAGACGCTTAAAGTGTTGGATATGGGGTTGATTATGGGTGGGGCCCTGTTAAAGAGTGACGTGGAATGTGCTATTGATAAAGTTATGGAAATGAGAGAAAGTGTTGAGAATGGTGAAGGAGTTCGTAGGGTTTTGTTTTGTTCTGCTGATTTTAATGAAGATGAGGTGATGTTCGTCTTTTGTCTACGGTTTTTAATTACGGAATTTAGACCAGTGGCGGAATTAGGATTTATAGTTAAAAAAAATGAGAGGTCGAAATTATCATATTTTTTTCATTCTTGAGACGAGTTCCCCCTACTATGCTACTAGCCCCCTGGCCGCGCCACTGATTTAAGTAGCGCATTTTTTATTGTAGTGGCAGAATCGTGATTTAAAGATAATGTAACGCGTAAATTAGGAAAGAAAAATGTCGAAATTTAAGTAAAGTGTCGTATTTTTTATTGTGTGTATCCTACTAAGTCCTAACCCCCTTGATTCCGCCACTGGTTTAGGTTATTTAAGTTGCGGTTTTTTTTGTAGAAAAACTATTGGACTGATTTATAAACCCAAGTGTTTTTTAAGTAAGATTGGTTGAGCTGTGAGTCTATGACGGAGTTAGGATTTGACGTTAGGGAGGTTTAAGATAGATTGGAAATTTTAGAGGATGAATTAATGAATTACTCAAAATAGTGAACAAAGAATATATATCAAAAAAATTGGATTGGTTTCCTCAAAAATAAATATTGAATTGGTGATTGCACATGTTAGTCCCCGAGCAGTCGGGGACTGACGAATTGTGAAATGTTATTCATCAGACTATCTATATATCATCATCTTTGATATGGATACTTTGTTATTGAGGAGGCTAAAGTTAGAAACTTTTGTATAAGGGGAACTGAAGTTGGAAACTTTTTTATGGAGGGATTGCTTGATAATGTACTACTCGTATAAAAGAAATCGTTAGGTTTTCAAAATTGTTTTAATCTTTATTCTTGATTTAAATTTTATGTTTTTATAAAAGAAATCCGAACTTTGATTTTAAAACTTAAGTTTACCTGGACTTTTGTATTATGTTTCACTCCCCTTTTGTTTTTCACTTTTCCTTTTCTATATTTTCGCATTTTGATTTGTGCGATGACTGGCACTCATGGACAGTTCTAGAGGATGATTCATGTCAGCCAACCCCAAATTATTTTGGGATTAAGGCTCTGATGTTGTTGTTGTTGTATTGCTTGATAATGTAGTATGATTATTGATTAATCATGCGTTTTGAGCGATATCTTCATAATTAGTTAGATAAGTTTGAGATATGATTTTACTCAAACGTCTCATCTTCCTTAATGTTTTGTTACTGATTAGTTACCGTTCGTGATATTGTCCACAACTTCACTTCTCATCTTCCTTAGTGTTTTGTTACTGATTAGGCATAGGCTAGTTATCATTCTTAAAGCTGTGTTCATGGGACTAAAATTATGAAAATTTAACTAGCAATATGTCGACTGTTAAGGGATACTTCTATTATCTTACTTTTCAGTTAATCTGTAGAAAGTGATTACCAAACTTGTAGATTTTGGGTAAGTTGGTAATGATGAATGCATATCTCTTCATATTTATTACAGTAAGTATGTTGTTTTTCGGGACTTCAAGTTGCAAACTTTTAGAGTTACTATGATAATGAACATATGACTGGTATGTGGCTTAAGAAACTATAGAATGAATGAGCAAATCTTAAAGGGTAGTTTTTACTTTTTATGATGAAATATATGTGCTTGGTTGGTCATTCTTCATGAAGTTGCCACTGTTCATGTTATGGGGAGTTGCAGTATATGACCAATGTTTGTCGTAATGTATATAGTAGTTAACGGGTTCAGGCTTGAAGGGTTGATCACTATGATCAGTGGTTAGATTAAGCTCCTAGGAATGAAATTTCGACTTTGAATCTTTTGATACTCTGATTCTGGATTCAAATACTCAAGCTCTGATATTGAAGAGTCTCGATCCCCAGGATTGGGTTCCACCACCTAATAAGTTGATAGTTTTATCACCACCTTCGCTGACGTGCATATTCCGTAGATGGGAGCCTCTTCATAAAGCACTACTATAATTTAATTTATATATCGCGTAGATCATATACAAAAATACAATTGTAGGTATTGTTTGCTGTAGTTTAGGGTTGATTTATCTAGTCAGTGAATTAAATGGTGGAAAAATTTTGGTACCAGTTTGTACTGGTCTTGAAATGTGGCTGTATCAACTATGCTAGTATATGAAATCTTGCATTGATGGTGCTATGTTGTAAAATTAGAGAACTTATAAGAATCGATGACCGGATTGATAACTCTAGCCTCTTAATTTGTAGGTATCCAAGGTACTGCCTGTAAAGTCACTCTGTTCAAAGCTTGTTGCGAAGCGCGCTGGATTGTCACTGGAAGGGTTTCTTTGCGACTATTTCCTAGCAGGTTCACCTGTGATAATCAGTGATTCAATGTCTCATTGGCCAGCGAGGAGTAGGTGGAACAGCCTTGATTATTTGAACAGGGTTGCCGGTGGTCGTACTGTTCCAGTTGAGGTGATTAGCTGATGCGTATTTCCTCTCAACTTTAGTTTATGAGCAAGTATACCTATTGAGATGATTTCATCTTTCCAATTTAATTCTCTTTCTAATTACAACTTCATAACTGACTTTTGAGTTCAGCTGCATGCTTTATCGTCTCAAACCTGGCAAAAAAAGAAAACCTGGTAAAAAAGATAGGCTGAAGTTGCAATTACTTTGGTTTATGATGTGCATGATTTATCGTCTCAAACCTGCGTATACTATTCTATATTAATCAATTTCTAAGGCTTGATTACCATTTTTTTATGAACATAGATTATGGATGTGGATTTGTCTCAAACTTGCCAAGTCTATCACGGACATCTTGTTGAGCGTAGATGCAAGCTTTGTCCTTACATCTAACTAAGGCTCTTATCTTCGTGTGCCTTTGGTTCCTCTACCGTTATTCTCATTATTGTCCTACTTGAATCTTTATCTTTGATCCTTTTTCTGTTCTTTGATAAAAAGCTCTCTACATGAATGCTTCGACTTTCCAGGTTGGAAAAAATTACTTGTGCACAGAATGGAAGCAAGAACTTATCACGTTTTCTCAATTCCTGGAACGAATCCAGTCTGGTAACTCTTCTGCAGATCCTACATATCTTGCGCAGCATCCGTTGTTTGACCAGGCATGTCCTCTTCATGCACATTTCTCGTGTTATTTATAGTCGTTATGTTCATGCAGTCACTGGTTGGTTCTAGTGACAGATAAAAGAGCTTCGGAAGGACGTTCTTGTTCCAGACTATTGTTTTGCTGGTGGTGGAGAACTACGGTCCATCAATGCTTGGTTCGGCCCTGCTGGTACTGTCACACCTTTGCACCATGATCCGCATCATAATATTCTTGCTCAGGTAGAGATTAAATTAGATGAAGCGATTACATTACTGGTTTTATACGTAGTTTAATTTTAGTGTTTAGGAGCAATCTTTCTTTTTTGGTCAGTTGCGCACACCTCTACAGATTTCATATTCCGTATTTCACATTCAAAAGTAAAATAATTTTTATGCTACTAGGTTGTTGGCAAGAAGTACATAAGGCTGTATCCAGCATCCCTGTCTGAGGAGCTTTATCCGCATTCTGAAACCATGCTATGCAATTCGAGCCAGGTGAGAATCAGTTTCTCTAAAATCTAGAAATGATTCCGATTTTCTTACTACAGTGTATGATATAAGGAGAAATTTTTATCATGCATTCGCAATTTCCATTAGTTTTCATCTTCAATGGGGTCAAACTTCAAAGGCTCTTTGTTCATCGGCTTTAGAGATACAATTGAATAAAACAAAATGGCTAACTAAACTCTCTCTAAGGGTGTGTTTGGATTGAGAGATTTGGAGGGAAAAGAAAGGGAGGGAGAGTAGGGGATTTGAAATTCCTTGTTTGGATAGCAAATGAGGGTGGAGGGAAATGGAGAGGGAGAGATTTGGAGGGATCCAATTTCCCTCATCCAAGCCTAATCAAAATCTCTCCACAATAGGCAAGATTTGGAGGGAAATTGTATCCAAACACCCACACTCTATTCCCCCTCCCCTCCCCTTCTCTCCCTTTCCCTTCCCTCCTTCCCCCTCCCCTCCCCTTCCCTCCAATTTTACTATCCAAACACACCCTAAGGGTGTTTAGGGTGTGTTTGGATTGAGTGATTTGGAGGGAAAAGAAAGGGAGGGAGAGTAGGGGATTTAAAATCCATTGCTTGGATAGCAAATGAGGGTGGAGGGAAATGGAGGGGGAGAGATTTGGAGGGATCCATTTTCCCTCCTCCAAGCCTAATCAAAATCTCTCCATAATAGGCAAGATTTGGAGGGAAATTGTATCCAAACAACCACACTCCATTGCCCCTCCCCTTCCCTCCTCTCCCTTTCTCTTCCCTCCTTCCCCCTCCTCTTCCTAAAGGATGATTCATGTCAGCCGACCCAAATCATTTTGGGATTAATGTTGTTGTTGTTGTTGGCTGACTAAACTCTCTGTGGTTCTTGTATCGTTATCGTCAATTCATTTTACGATGCATTTTCATCATGCATCATCCCGAAACGTCTATGGGGCAACGTTGTTGTACGTGCTCTTTTTATATGATAACCGCATTACATCAGACTGCATTCTGTTGAGTTTATTCTCTATCACTTCGATAACATTTGGAAAAATATTTTCAGGTTGATTTAGACAACATAGACGACGAAGCATTTCCGAAAGCCAAGGACCTGGAATTTGTAGACTGCATATTAGATGAAGGAGAAATGCTGTACATCCCACCCAAGTGGTGGCATTACGTCCGATCTCTTACAACAAGCTTATCTGTGAGTTTCTGGTGGAGCAACCCTGAAGGCTCACCCTGACCTTCTGATTCACTAATCTATTATATTCAATATGCTAAGTTTTCGGTAGAAACATTCCGTGACAAGATGATAGAGTTAGTGTTTTCGCTTCAAGAATGTGAACCCGCTGTAGTCGATTTATTTAAGACTTCTGGGTGATTATTGGTGATCAGTGATTTAGACTTGGATCAATTGTTTGCTTTCAAGCATTTTGTAGCTTCGTTCTTTCGAAGTAATTATTCAATGTATTTTGTGACTTATCCTTGTTACCAATGTCAGACTTGTGTATTCCTTGTGACGTATTGTTCACTCCTCCTCCTGTCTCATCGAGTCATGATAAAATGATAGGATCTTGACTAATGTCTTGTTTTAATAAAATGATGAGAGTATCAAATCTCTCTTTTATTTAGTCATTGAAGGAAAATTGTAAGGTATCGGAGTAAGAATCGAGTATCCCGTCTCATGGATTCGTGATTTTGAGCCATTGTCCTAAAAATCCCCAAAACTTAACTGATGTCTTGTTTTTGACAAACTCGGCTTTTACAATAGATTCACGAGGTAGCGCTGTGTGCATTCAACCTCTTTTTTTCCATCATTGAAGGGAAATTTAAACGTGTCCGAATAACTGTACGAGTAAACAAAATCGAGTTTCCTGGCATTGTGAAGTGCTCTTTTTCATGGCAGATAACATAAAACCGTCTCATAGCGCTCCAAACTTATGTAAAAGAATGTTGTAATGAAGCACAATTTAGATTCTGGAAATTAATTTTTTTTATTCACTACCAAATAAAAAAAAATTAATTCCCAGAATCTAATAAATCGTCACAAATGCATCTTACAACGATTTGCAGATGATTCTGTTGAGTTTATTCAAGTAATCAAAGTTTGTTAGCAATTAATTTGATCAACACAGCAATTTTTTCAACCGAAAATTGAGAACATTTCATTAATTTCATTTCCATAGCTAAAAAGCTTTACAACACCATAACCCTAAACCGCTAAAAACTACCAGAAACCACATTAATCCGAACAACATTAATTAAAACAAACTAATTAAACCCAATTAACCGACTAATTAACCAATCTAGGCCCTTTCACCCCTAATTCTCCGAGCAAGCTGAATATCCTTAGGCATAATAGTAACCCTCTTAGCATGAATAGCACACAAATTAGTATCCTCAAATAATCCAACCAAATACGCTTCAGCCGCTTCCTGTAGCGCAGCTACAGCCGAGCTCTGAAACCGTAAATCAGTCTTAAAATCCTGAGCAATCTCTCTTACCAGCCTCTGGAACGGGAGTTTCCTGATCAACAACTCAGTACTCTTCTGATACTTCCTGATTTCACGAAGCGCCACGGTTCCGGGTCTGAACCTGTGTGGCTTCTTCACTCCTCCGGTTGCTGGTGCTGATTTTCGGGCCGCCTTTGTTGCGAGTTGTTTCCTTGGAGCTTTTCCTCCGGTTGATTTCCTGGCGGTTTGCTTGGTTCGAGCCATTTGGGGATTAAACACAAATTATAGAATAAAACGGTTTTTTTATTTGGGTTTGGTGTGAGGGATGGGTGGGATGTGGTGGGGGTTTTATAAGGTGGGATTTGGGGAAAATTGAGAGAGCGGGAAGTTATGAAATTTTGATTAAAAATGCGCAAAATGAAAGGTTTTGTGTTCAAGGAATGAGAGCCGTTAGATGAAGATGAGATCTACGGTGGATGTTTTGTGTTGGAAGTGTAACACGGATCGCAATCCGGATGGATGATATTTGTTGGCTTGTTGCGTTGCCAGTTTGGCGCCTAGTTTTCGTGGGGAATTTTTGAAGTTTATTTAAGAGTTTTGTAATGGATTTTTTCGAAATAATATTCAAAACAAATTTTGTTGTTTTGGTCTGAATTATTTTGAAAAAACAAATTGATTATCTAGGTTATTTTTTTGTAGAATAAATAAAAATGTAGGCAGTATATGAAATTGCATTACGGAGTATTATCTCTCAAAAAAATAAAATTGCATTATTATTATCATTATTATTATTGTTGTTGTTATTATTATTATTGTCATTGCAATTTGTCCAGACCTTGAGACTTAATCGACAGACAATTAAGATAATTCATTTCGTGATATGAGTTATTTGCTTGTGTTTTAAATTGATTGAATTTGCTTAAGGCATGGGAAGTATTGTACTAGTTTATTATTCATGGGAACGTCATACTTTATATTCTTATGAACGGTGTTAACAACTTTTAATAACAAGTTTGATCACTATATTTTAATTGCTAAACAAAAAAAAACGTGTTTAGCAAAAATCAACATATTGAAAAGGGTAATTTGCATAAATATGCTATTTACCAAATACGCTTACCTGGGTCCTATCTTACAATTTGCATGAACACGAAATAAGATTATGTGTTTGGTAAATATCATATTGTAGATAAACTTTTATTTTCTAAAGCTATAGAATAAATAAATGAATCTAGTCCAATTTACAATTATATTATGCTCCTCTTATATCAAGCATAATTGAAAACACTAGAATGCTTACAACTTGTGGTCACTAATTATCAAACACTCTAAAAATAACATAATCACGGTCAGTCTATACAATAACTAGTTTAGATTCCGCGCAATGCGCGATATTTATAGAGGTTTCACATTTTAATGTATTATTAGTATAGATCTCGTGCAATTTATGCACAATATATATGAAGTTTTACTTTTTAGTTTATAACTTGACAATTCATTAATTTTTGACAATTCATTAATTTTTTATGCGTTCATCGTCTGTATATTTTGATTTGAAAAATAAAACTCAATATTGAAAAAGTAATCAAGAGAATTGAGTAGAGTTAGAAATGTCTATTTTAATGAGATCATTTTTCATAATCATTTTATTTTAAAACATTTTATTTATTTTGTAATTTTGATCCGCAATTTCTTTTATTTTCATAGTGTTCCGGGTATGAATTCCGAATCAAGTTTGTTTACCACGCTAGCTTTGTCGAATAATGCCTCTTCTAGCCTTGATTGCTCTCCTCGGCTTTCTCCTGCAACAACGAGCAAACTGAGGGCTTGGCTTTGTGCCAAGCGTACTCACTCCGACGCTCAAGTCAGTGAACTTATTGTGATTAAGTAGTATGTTGCTTGATGACGTGTATTGTAGAGAGATGAGAGAGATAATACCAATTTAAGGGGTTCCTAGGTTAGATTCTGGATCCCTTCCTCAATGAGGATTGAGGAGTATTTATAGACTTTCACCTTTTGTCACGTAGTGGCCAAGTGGCCAAGTGGCTAGCAGGTGGAAAGACTGATCTACCCCTCGGCCGAGGGACCTATGGCAGGCCGGCGGACAATGTTGACTCGCCGCCGAGGGGTCTTGGATATGAGTACGCGGATGTGTGTCCCTTTGGCGGGTTGTCACGCCGGACCCGGTGGCGAGCCGATGGGATGCATCGGCTAGGCTATCTAAGTCGTTGACTTCTTTGTGGATATCTTTGACCTTGCTCAATATGTTGATCGAGTCGGCGGGTGCGAAATATGCCCCATCAATTTGCCCCCATCGTAGTCTATGCCGTGGTATGGGCTCCGATGTGTGTTGAGCGTATATTCTGCGCAAGTAAAAATTTTCTGCCCCGGCTTCTTCTACCTCGGCTTGGTTCTGCTTAGGCCGTACCCTATCCCCCCTCCACATGGATGTGTAATGGACATCCGATGTGGAAAAGAGAGGGACGTTGGCAAGTAGATACCAAGTAGCGTGTTGAAGAAGATACGTCGATTGGCATTCTGTCAAGGAGCGTGTCCCAACCGCCGCTGTAAACATGTTAGCGTATCGGTCGTTGTGGCCCCGCTGCTTCCCGGCCTTGGCCGAGGGAATCGGGGTTACGGCGCGACAGCGTTCGTATCTATAGACCATTATTGATCGCGTCCTCGTTCACGCTCGGTCTTAATTCGCCGAGGTGTCAGATTTGCGTCTCAACGGTACTTATACATTCTTAAGCTCGGTCTTAATTAGCCGAGGGCAAGTCGTGGTTCCCTCGTCACTCTCGGACTTAGTTAGCCGAGGTGATCGAGTTTACGTTCTGACTGCCGTTGTAAATATCTAGGCATATCGGCTCGTTCCCCCGTCGCCCTCGGTTTTAATTAGCCGAGGTGATCGAGGTTTTGGCTCGATTGCATTTACCGGCTCGTTCCCCCGTCACTCCCGGCTTTGGCCGAGGTGATCGAGGTTTTGGCTCGATTGCATCTTTCGGCTCGTTCCCCCGTCACTCCCGGCTTTGGCCGAGGTGATCGAGGTTTTGGCTCGATTGCATCTTTCGGCTCGTTCCCCGTCACTCCGGCTTTGGCCGAGGTGATCGAGGTTTTGGCTCGATTGCATCTTTCGGCTCGTTCCCCGTCACTCCCGGCTTTGGCCGAGGTGATCGAGGTTTTGGCTCGATTGCATTTACCGCTCGTTCCCCGTCACTCCCGCTTTGGCCGAGGTGATCGAGGTTTTGGCTCGATTGCATCTTTCGGCTCGTTCCCCCGTCACTCCCGGCTTTAGCCGAGGTGATCGAGGTTTTGGCTCGATTGCATTTACTGCTCGTTCCCCGTCACTCCCGGCTTTGGCCGAGGTGATCGAGGTTTTGGCTCGATTGCATTTACCGGCTCGTTCCCCGTCACTCCCGGCTTTGGCCGAGGTGATCGAGGTTTTGGCTCGATTGCATCTTTCGGCTCGTTCCCCGTCACTCCCGGCTTTGGCCGAGGTGATCGAGGTTTTGGCTCGATTGCATTTACCGGCTCGTTCCCCGTCACTCCCGGCTTTGGCCGAGGTGATCGAGGTTTTGGCTCGATTGCATCTTTCGGCTCGTTTCCCCGTCACTCCCGGCTTTAGCCGAGGTGATCGAGGTTTTGGCT
Source organism: Silene latifolia (assembly GCF_048544455.1). Classification (NCBI taxonomy): domain Eukaryota; kingdom Viridiplantae; phylum Streptophyta; class Magnoliopsida; order Caryophyllales; family Caryophyllaceae; genus Silene; species Silene latifolia. The sequence goes on along the minus strand of NC_133537.1, from coordinate 340,760,065 downwards.
CGATTGCATTTACCGGCTCGTTCCCCCGTCACTCCCGGCTTTAGCCGAGGTGATCGAGGTTTTGGCTCGATTGCATTTACCGGCTCGTTCCCCCGTCACTCCCGGCTTTGGCCGAGGTGATCGAGGTTTTGGCTCGATTGCATCTTTCGGCTCGTTCCCCCGTCACTCCCGGCTTTGGCCGAGGTGATCGAGGTTTTGGCTCGATTGCATTTACTGCGCTCGTTCCCCGTCACTCCCGGCTTTGGCCGAGGTGATCGAGGTTTTGGCTCGATTGCATCTTTCGGCTCGTTCCCCGTCACTCCGGCTTTGGCCGAGGTGATCGAGGTTTTGGCTCGATTGCGTCTTTCGGCTTTGGTCGCTTGGGTCACCTTCTCCTTTGTATGATATGGGCGGCAACTTTAGCTTAGTCGGCACCGGACGTCAAGGACATAGTCATTGAGGGGCTGTCTGACCACGTGTCGAACGACACGCGGCGATCGGCTCCTTGTATCCTTAATCCGGCTCCCCTCCCCGTGGCGGGTCGGGCTTCTTCTCCGACTCTGGTGAGTCGGGTTTCTTTCTGGTGAGTCGGACTTCTTTCACTCCTCTGGGGCATGCCTCGTCGGTGCTGCGGCGACGACGTCCTCCCGCGAGTGCGGGAAGGACTAAGGTCTACCACTAACCTAGAATTCGTTTTCCACCAACACCTTCTCTGGTTCTTTCGACATCTTCTTTAGCTTTTTGGGTGAGTTTTTGTTTTGAGTTTTGTTTTTGTTTGGGAATGAATGTGACTAGCTTCTAGTGTCTTCTCCCCACAGACGGCGCCAATTGTTCCGGGTATGAATTCCGAATCAAGTTTGTTTACCACGCTAGCTTTGTCGAATAATGCCTCTTCTAGCCTTGATTGCTCTCCTCGGCTTTCTCCTGCAACAACGAGCAAACTGAGGGCTTGGCTTTGTGCCAAGCGTACTCACTCCGACGCTCAAGTCAGTGAACTTATTGTGATTAAGTAGTATGTTGCTTGATGACGTGTATTGTAGAGAGATGAGAGAGATAATACCAATTTAAGGGGTTCCTAGGTTAGATTCTGGATCCCTTCCTCAATGAGGATTGAGGAGTATTTATAGACTTTCACCTTTTGTCACGTAGTGGCCAAGTGGCCAAGTGGCTAGCAGGTGGAAAGACTGATCTACCCCTCGGCCGAGGGACCTATGGCAGGCCGGCGGACAATGTTGACTCGCCGCCGAGGGGTCTTGGATATGAGTACGCGGATGTGTGTCCCGGCTGGCAGGTTGTCACGCCGGGACCCAGGTGGCAGGCCGATGGGATGCATCGGCTAGGTTATCTAAGTCGTTGACTTGCTGTGGATATCTTTGACCTTGCTCAATATGTTGACTGGTCAGCGGGTGCAGAATATGCCCCATCACATAGAAAATCAATGAATTTTTTATTATAAAACCCGTTGTGGCAAATCTTGCAGATTGTGAGCATTTCAATTTATGAATATATCCAATTAAAAGATTATATAGTTCAAGATACACCTATAGAATAAACTATAATAATAACCCAAATTTAGATTCTAAAATTTTATTAGGGGGGAAATTTAGACTTCCACCTATTCTTTTAGTAGAGTTGATATTTTACATTCTTGTGTAAAGTACTCTCCATGTCTCGGTCAATATTTTACATCACAAATTCTCATTTGTGACGGATGGTATCCGTCACAACCTGAAGACGGAGCGAATAGACACATATTGCACAAAAAACGGGCCGGATGCTAAGTACTAGTGGGTATTTGTTTATTGTGTAATAGGGGGCAAAGTTGTACAGAACATTTATTGTGACTTTGCATGTGTCACCTACATCATATCACCTTTACATCTTTTCTTCCTCTTCACCTATCATCTACAACCCTACAGACACCATGCTCCTTCAAATTTCAAACTTTATAGCTTCAGTTACACATTCATCCAAACAAATCTTCATCTAAAATACAATCAACAACAAGATTAACACTAACTTTTTTCCAATCTCATCTAAAATCGCAAAGACATTTTACCCAATAAAAATAAATAAAGACATGGTACTAGACGAGGTACCTATGACGGCAATAAAGGACCAAATCGTTGTTGTCGAGAACGAGGATGGTGTATTACTTGATGGTAATGACGAAGATTTCGTGACGATGTTGATTACGAAAGGTTTGTGTTCTATATTCTTTAAGATGTTATTTTTGTTGATGAGATTTTAGGGCAATAGATTTGGGTTGGATGTTTTTACAATTTTTGATGAAAATTTTGAAAATTTGTTGGCTTTTTTGTTTTCGTTGTTGTTGATGAGATGTTAATTTGTTGTTGTTCTTGTTTTCGTTGTTTTTTATTCTTTAAGATGATATTTGTATTGATGAGATTTTAGGGTAATAGATTTGGGTTGATGTTTTTACAATTTTAGATGAAAATATTGAATATTTGTTAGCTTTGTTGTTTTCATTGCTATTGATGAGATGCTAATTTGTTGGCGTTGTTGTTTTCGTTGTTGCTGATGTGATGTTAAGTTTCCGTTATGATGACGAGATTCTTTGATTTTGTTGATGAGATTGTAAGATGGTCGGTCGTCTTGCTAAGATGATGCCTTTTTGATTCAATATTAGATGAAGGTATTAGTAGATTCAATATGAAGATTCAAACTAACAAATACGTCTATTAAATTGACAGTGTTACACTTAGGTTAATGGAAAATATCTCGCGTTTTGAAAACCTTATACAATCATACATGTTACCGTTTTAGAGTTCAGTGTTACCATTTTAACCAAAGTTTAAAAATGGTTTGTCGTTATTATAATATTCAGTTATATATGTCACCATTTTAGCGCAAATTGTTACCATCTTTATGGAGACAGTGTTACCATCTTAACCAAAGTTTAAATTTTGATGGATCTTTTGTCCCAAGTACTGATCTTTCAGGGAGCTTATTTGGAATAAAAGCTGGAAAATGGGAACACATTTTCAGCATGTATAAGAAACATTCGCAACTCTTGGGTTTCAGTATCAAGAAATCTACATCTAAGTGATTGCATATAAGTGATTGTTGTGAATATGACCACTCTATGTCAGGAAGCCCCTTGATTTTTTCTTAACATGTTAACATAATAGGCGAAACTTGGTGACATATATGTGTTTGTTGAAAATGTTACCACTTTACAAAATATATGTTACCATTTTAGCGTTTTGAAAAATATAATTGTAGATGCATTTTTAAAAGTTTATACGATCAGTCATATATGTTACCATTTTAGCGTACAGTGTGACCACCTTTATGGTATAGTGTTACCATTTTAACCAAAATTTTAAACTTGGTTGCTCTTGTCATAGGTACTGATCTTTCGGGGTGTTCAGGCTAAGATGATATCATTTCTTAACAAAACACCCTGGTTTTGTTGTGACCATATGATTATACAATTGTCACCATATCAACTTAGTCTAAACATGGTGATATAAGTGATTGTTGAAAATGTGACCACCTTAGCTTAGGAATGTACCAATGTTATGTTTTAAATTATTCTTAACATGTTAACATAATTGGTTAAACATGGTGACATATATGTGATTGTTCAAAATGTGACCACATTATCAAGATATGTACCAATAATATTATGTTTTTTGGTGTTACAAATTATCCTTAAGATGATAACATAATATAATGAACATGGTGACTTATATGTAATTGTTGAAAATGTGAGCATGTTTTTACAAATATGTGACCATGTTTGAAGAAGGTACCAATATTATTAACTTGTTATTAAACATTGTTATTATGGTTACATTTCAGCCTAAGATTATATCATTTTACTAAGGGTGGTAACATTTATGCCACACATTCTGTAAAGTGACAACACATGCTTACTAAGATGGTAACCATTTTAACACAAACTCACATGTCAGTATGTTCATTTATATATGTTATCATTATAGGATTCATTTAAATCAAATAAAACTTATTGTAAATGGTTACATTTATTGACTTAGATAATAACATTTTACACAAACTTTCATGTCACCATCGCAATGCATATATGTGATCATTATAAGTCTCTATTCAAATTCAGTCACATCTTTGTTGTACAGTTAGATTTTAATGGTATAACTAAGATGGTAAAATTCTACCTATTAACTGGTTACATTAAATGTTAATGTGTAAACATCTGAAGTTTATATGCTGATAATGTGTTCATATTTACCAGCAACGAGACATCGGCTATGTTAGTGGCACATATTTGTCCCTTAATATGGACGAAGATCAACCAACCATAGAGTTGCGGGCGCCTACTATTATTGACCCTATACGTTGTACAACAACGGGCGCAATCAACGTAAAAAAAAAAAAAAGGAACTTGGGAAAGAAGAAGGCTAGGAAACCAACCATAGAGATGCGGGCAACTAACAGTTCCGCATACAACGTTCTCCCGTGTCTGATATAAAAGGCGCAAAAGGGCATTTGGGTATATGATAACAATCCGACCACATTTTGGGAAAAACGTTTTAGGTAGTACATGTTTTATAGTGCTGTAAGGTTGTTATAACATTGTCAGCGTACGTTTTGTAATCACAAGTGCTCAAATTGTTACCATTTCACTCTAGTATATCACTAAGTTTAACTAAATATATTACAATTTCACCCCATTATGTCACTAGTTTAGCTAAGTATGCTATCATTTCGGAACCAATTTCAGACTACCAGCGGTAAAATTTAAATGGTAACATTATGCTCTCCATGTAACATTAGAAATTAAAAGAACGAAGTATATATAGTATTTTACTAGTGATGTAGTCACATATCAGTCTCTTAATATTAACATTATGTTATGTTACCATTTAAAATAAATCAGTTACCAATTAATTACAATTTTATATACATTTTCAAATGGTAACAATGTACTCTCTTATGATAACATTAGAAATTAAACGAACAAATTTTTTTAGTATTTATAACTGAAGGTAATATACTACTATAATCTCTTAGATGGTAACATTGTACTGTCTTATAGTCACATAACACTCTTTGAAGTATTTTATAATTTCAATGGTCATATATTCGACAAAAATTAAGACATTTTAGACGTTTACGATGACATAGTTAAAATTGTTAAGAAAAAATGCGCACATTTAGATAGATAATGATGACATTTTATAATTGATGGGGCATATTCTGCACCGCTGACCAAGTCAACATACTGAGCAAGGTCAAAGATGTCCACAACAAGTCAACGACTTATACAACCTAGCCGATGCAGCCCATCGGCCTGTTAGCCTGGGTCTCGGCGTGACAACTAGTCGCCGGGACACATATCCGCGTACTCATATCCAAGACCCCTCGGCGGTGAGTCAACATGGCCCGCCGGCCTGCCATAGGTCCCTCGGCCGAGGGGTAGATCAGTCTTTCCACCTGCTAGCCACTTGGCCACTTGGCCACTACGTGACAAAAGGTGAAAGCCTATAAATACTCCTCAACCTTCATTGAGGAAAGGATCCAAGAAACTAAACCTAAATACACTATTCATCTGGTAATATCTCCCTTATCTCTCTACAACACAAATGCCAAGTAACACAGCTTAATCCTTTGAGTTTACTGACTTGAGCGTCGGAGTGAGTACGCTTGGCACAAAGCCAAGCCCTCAGTTCGTTCATTGTTGCAGGAGAGGCCGAGAGGAACGATAGAGACGCGAGGAATCCAACTCAAGACATTATTCTACGAGCCACGGGTGGTAACGATACTTGCTCTGGAATTACACCCGGAACAATAATTATTAAGGTAGTCACAAAACAAACATTATCTTAGATGTCTTATATCAAGAGGGACTAAAATTCTATTCCAAAATAACATATCCCCAAACAAACCACCAAGTACTAAATATAAGTTTTATTACAAACCGACGATTAAATGATATAATAGTCCATGAATGGCCTTTGTCCCCTTCATTTTTTTTCTTGGCAACACCCTTTGGAGGATCTCCAATTTCTTTGTTGTTTGCACCTCCAACTGCTTCGAGGTTTGTCCAACGTCGGACTTTGTTTTGTCCATTTTTAGGTGCTAAGGTTGCATACAAATTTCTGCGAAATGAGTATAAAACCTTACCATTACTTTACATTAGAAGTGTACTTCAAACAAAATATATGGCAACACATTCTGGCTAATATATTGTAACATTTAAAATATGGAACATTTTGAAACTTAGCTGGTACCATTTTCATTTGTCGCCATGTTTATTCATAGATGTTACCATCATAACATCCATTCACACATTCTAACTAATACAATAACATTCCAAACAGGGTTACATTTCGAGACAAAGATGGTAACATTTTCATATGTCACCATGTTTATTCATAGATAGTGTCATTATAATATTCACTCACACATTATAACTAACATGACAACATTCCAAACAGGGTTACATTTCGAGACAAAGATGGTAACATTTTCATATGCCACCATGTTTATTCATAGATGTTGTCATTATAATATTCATTAACACATTCTAACTAACATGACAACATTCCAAACAGGATTACATTTCGATATTAAGGTGGTAATATTTTTAACACAAATCATATGTCACCATGTTTATTCATAGATGTTGTCGTTATAACATTCACATTCAGACTAATGTGACAACAATTAAAAACATGGCTGCATTTCGAGACTCGGCTACTAACATTTTTAACACAAGTCATATATCACTATGTTTATTCATAAATGTTATCGTTATTATATTCATTCACACATTCTAACTAATACGACAATATTTAAAACAGGGTTACATATCGAGACTAAGATGGTCACATTTTTAACACAAACCATATGTTACCATGTTGATTCTTAGATGTTATCACTATAACATTCATTCCAATCTAAACAAATATTTAGTGTAATGGTTACATGTGTTGTCACAAGGTATATTTTTTGACTAAGGTGGTCACATGTTCAACACTAACACACATGTCACATTGTCACTATGTTTACTCATTTATTTTGTCATGTTAAGATTCATTTTAAACTGAAACAAACATTTTTATAATGAGTAAGACACTGAAACATAGATACATTTATCAATTACGGCGGTCACATTTTCAACACTACCACATATGTCACTATGTTGAGTCATTTATGTTAATATGTTAAGATTCATTTTAAACCCAAATAAACGTACACATAAATAACAACACACTCAAACATAAAAACATTTTTCACTAAAGTGGTCACATATTCAATAGTAACACATATGTCACCATGTTTACTCATTTATGTTATCTTGTTAATATTCGTTTTAAACCCTAATAAACATTTCTATAATGAGCAACATACTCAAACAAGGGTACATTTTTTTGCTAAGATGGTCACATTTTCAACACAAACACATATGTCACCATATTTAGTCATTTATGTTAACATGTTAAGATTCATTTTAAACTCAAATAAACATAAATATAAATTACAACATACTCAAACATAAGTACATTTTTCACTAAGATTATCACATATTCAACACTAATACATATGTCACCATGTTTACTCATTTATGTTATCTTGTTAAGATTCGTTTTAAACCCTAATAAACATTTATATATATAATGAGCAACATACTTAAACATATGTACATTTATTAACTAAGTTGATCACATTTTCAACACACGCATATGTCATCATGTTTAGTCATTTATATTAACGTTTTCATTTCACCATTTTTATTCATATGTTTTCATTTTAAGAGGCTTTGAGGTAAACCAAATAACTAATTTAACAGTTACATTTCACCCTAAGGTGGTAACATTTTCATTTGTCACCGTGCTTATTCATAGACGTTATCATCATAACATTAATTCAGCATTGTATCTAATAGACAACATTTCAAACAGGGTTACATCTGGATACTAAGGTGGTAACATTTTTAACGCAAACATTGCGAGATAAACACAAAATCACATTTTTCTCTATTTTCGTCATCACAAGCCTTCGACAAAACCTAATTTTGACATTAACTAATACAAAAACAAATCAAATCAGATCAAGATTCGTAAGATCAAAAAATTCGTAAAATCAGAGCACAACAACAATTAATACAAAAACTTAATTTTGACATTAATTAATACAAACAACAAGATCAATACGAAAACAAATCGGATCACAAAAAAAAATCAAGATTCGTAAAACCTAATTTTTACATTAAATCAATTGTTTTGGTGTAAAAAAAAAAGTTAAATAAATGAAACACAATATCTTTGGAGAGATTGGATACAACAACAATTAATTAACCAAATGTGACCATTGATTACAAATTTGAGCAATATTTTACAAGAAATTACGAAACTCAAAATACCACCATAAAATCAACATGTTAAACACAATACCTTCCACATTTTTTTGCGGAGTTTTCTTTCTAGCCACTGTTATTTTTCCCATTAGCTTGATGAAGCTCCAAAAATATGAAAATGATACCGTCTTGGTTTTAATTATTTTGATGCGGATGGTAAAGATGAAGATGAAAAAGATGAATGAAAATGGTGAGGATGAAGATGGTAGAGATTTTAATTATTTTGGGTTTTCTGGAGAGATAATGAAAAAAGCTAGAGAGAGGTGGAGTTTTCAAAATTGCAATAAAAAAAAGCAAAAGCAAGGATGTGAACATGTGATACACTTATTAGCCGCCTGACTCAACATGAGGAGTTCCCCATTTTTCCTTTTTTTAATCTCCATTGTCAAATCATCTTTTTATTATATTAATACCAAAAAAGGGACCACTACTATCCATATTATCTAATCTGGTTGATATTCGCTCCGTCTTCACCTTGTGACGGATAACATCCGTCACAAGGGAGACTAATTGATTTTACATTTGCTTTATCTTTCCCAATACGTTGTTTGCCAAAAGCCGCCTTAGCATGTGTCATCGGATAATTAACTTTTGAACTTGGATATTCAAATTTTTAGTCATTTTGTTTTTACCAAGCAATTCAAAGCTTATATCTCAACTCATATTCTACATCTTATACGTCTGAAATTCACTATATTATCTAACTTTTTGTGAGTAAATGATCAATTCATATAATAAGTCATAGTAATTATTGCAAGAAAACTGATACACATTCGTATAGATCGATAAAAAAAATCATTTTAAAACAATACTCATCATTAGATAAAAACGTTTTTGTATATCCTATATGATATTGATGTTTCTTCATACAAATATTCGTCATGGGGAGATATAACTTGAAAGAGATGAATATTTGCCCGATCTAACAAATTGTATGTAAAGGTCCGATGTCCGATTGTCGCTACATCAATAGACAAGAGTTTTTATCTTCTACTAGTTTTACACCTGTGCAACATTGCACGGGTCGTAATTAATAGTAGGCGCTATTATTGGATATAGGAGCATATAAATGAGCATAATTATCCTTGATTTTTGTTTATTATCATCGTAAAACAAACAACAACTGAAATATATTCAAGTAAAATATAAGAATATGTATATGAGATGAATTTTTGTAAGAAGTTCCCGACTCACAATATGAGACCCGTCTCACCTAATGACGGAGCTAGGATTTAAACTCTGGGTTCAGAAAATTCCGGTGGGAGTGAATGGGTAAGCGGAACTCAAAAAAATTTGAAATTTTTTAACTAAAAACTTTTAAATTTTCACACTCCAGCTAGCACTCCCTGGCTCTACCACTGGTCTCTTCGAATACCTACTATAATTAATACAGTCCGTCTCATTAAATACAGATAATGACTGTCTCACAAAATGCAAGTGAGACGGCAAGTGGGGTATCTATTTCCCTCCACTTGCAGTATTCATTTACATTTTGTGAGAGAAACATTATCCATCTTTAACTTGTGACGGATAATGTCCGTTTTTTATGAGAATTTGTGTTAAGTAATTAATAAGCCAAATTATAGACAATAATGAGATGTTAATTATTCTTGTGAGACCTAGTTGCATGGGATGTCGGATAACCAAGTAGTTCATGAACTTTAGTTTGTTTTCCATGTTAATTAACATGGCCCGAATATAGCTGGCCCAACTTGTTGTCCATTAACAAAACCATGACATAAAAGTCTAACCCTAGACTTACATTTCATTATCTCATATCTCTACTTTACCTTCAGTCAAAACACTCCGGCCGTCACTCATATCCAACTGTCTTAGAGCACCCATAATAGAGAGGATTGAGCCTCCTCTTAACCTTCTTTCTCCTCTAAGAGGACATCCTCTCTATTGTGGGAACTATTTTGGGTGTCCTCTTATATAGAGGAAGATGGGTGCTTCCTCTACTTTTAGAGGAAAGTAGAGGAAAGGAGATATTGGCCCTTGTGCCCACAACCTAATCTTTATTTGCCATATGGATAATATTTTTATTTATAATTTTTATTTATTATTGAATTTTTTTTTCAAATGTACTTTTAATTGCTATTTTACATACATCCATATTTGTCTTGGTCCGTCTAATATTTGGAAGAAAGTCAACTGTTGTAGTATAGATACATATGCATGTTGTACATATTTACACCAATATGCTGTGTATTGTTACAATACAATTTGGTATTTATCCTATGCTTTAGTGTTATTATTGGCTACACTAAAATGTACACTAGGTACATGAAAATGTACTCTAGCTACACGTTTAGACGTACCAATAATTTTATGTATTCCATTTTCTTTTCTAAGTTAATGTATTCCATGTCTTTCCTTTCCTAGTTAAGTTGATGAGTTTATTACTACAACTACTAAATGATGTTGAATCATCTACCAATATTCCCGAGTCATTTGTTATTATCCCTGGAATGTACGCGGAAAGAAATTTACACAACTTTATGGCTAGGAGGGGAGAGCTACATGACAAACAAATACACATGTCTTTGAAAAACGATTTGGTTGAACATGTATGGACTATGTTTCAAGGCTCGAATATAAATTAAAAATATGTATAACAATTTAATGTTAAGTTTCATGTATTTTGTTTTATGAATTTTATATCTTACTTTGTATTATGAATTTGATGTATTTTGTTTTATGAATTTTATATGTTATTTAATTTATTAACACAAACTTTTTTTAAAATTAGTTTTATTAATTTGTAAATTATTAAAACAAAAGTAACCTACAATATTAAATATAAATAAATTAAATATATATAATAGTAAGAGGATCCTCTCTATTGTGGAGGAAAAAAGAGATAGTAGAAATGAAGAGGATGAAGATAGTGGGAAATGAGGTGGATGAAAGAGGCAATGAGGTGTCAAAAAAATAGAAAGAAAGAGAAAAAATAAGAGGATGAAACCCTCCTCTCTATTGTGGGTGCTCTTACAAACTCTCATTTTCATCTTTAAAAAACTCATGAAACCTGCATAAAATAAATGTAGATCAATACATTATTATGGAGCTCGTAGGATTCAAATCTGTGTTTGTTTCGATCTAACTTTTTCTTAGCTCTATCTTGTTTTCAGCTGTTCATGATTCATGGTAGTTTTTTTTTATTGAAACTCCGGATCAAATCAACATACAATTTTTTCGTTTGATTTTTTTTTTTTTTTTCTACTTCTATTGTCTAGCTTTGCTACATGCATTTTCTAAAAACCATATATTTCAAGATGGATAGATTAATAAAATCCCTAAACACTATTTAATTTCGAGTAATTGAAGACATCAACTCCTCCTTATTTTGAGGGCATTAATTTTTTTTTTTAAGTATGATTAGCTATTCAATTGGATAATTTTCATGCATGTGGTTCTATAAGATTTTAATAAATTTTTCTTTTTTCTTTTTTTTTTTTTCGTAAATTTGACGATTTTATGATATATTTTTCAAATAATTTCTGAAAAAGAGTGATTTTTGAAGGTTAAATAATTTTTTAAAAAGTGATTTTCATTTATTTTTCGGAAACAGTCACATTTTTTTATGAAAATTATAGTATCAAAAGTTTTTTCTATTTTTTTTTGGTCATTTTATCACAATTCTCGTTCCGCACATCATTATTTTGGATTTTTTTTGTAAAATAATCAAATCTGTTATTTTTACTCTTTTTTACAGTAAGTTTTATGGTTATTTCTATTTATTTGACATTATGCATTGTTTTAGTGTTAATTGTATATGATTCAAAAATTCCATTTTTAATTGTTACAATATCAGCTTTTATTTCATGGGATATTCTGTAGAAAAAATATGAAGAATATTATGGTTTTCATTTTTTTTTGATAGAATTTGAAATTTACTATACCCCATATTATTTGTAGTTTATGAATGTTTATATTATCTTATTTATGTAATACAATTGTATAATGTATGGTTTTGTGGCCATTAAATAAGAGAAAGAGTTAGTGTTATAAAAGAGAAAGAGTAAGTAATTAATTGGTAGAGAACGTGGGTCAGTGTTAATGAGAAAAAAAAAAATTAATTCCTTAAAACCAGAAACTAAATAAAAGCGCTTTAAAATCTTGAACTTTTATAGTAAGTGATTAGTTAAAACCAAACCTCTCAAAAAGAGGGATGATACTCACACATCGACGAGGACAAAACTCGTACATTAGTATGGACCAGACTCCGCTAAAAGATATACAATGATCTAGAGATAAGAGTTTGTATAAATGTTCAACATTCTTCCACCCATTTTCCCAATGATGTTAGCATCATGACTAAACTTTACATCAATAGAATGGTTATGATCTGATTGAGATTTATCGGACAATTTGTTAGATCCGGCAAGGTGCTATGAGGACATGTAGTACACATACACACACTGGGGGTGCTAGGGGGTGGGCTAGCAGGGGGGCTCGACTGCTCACCTCATATGGCGGATGAATTTTTTGTAATTTTATCTGACAATTTTTTATGATCTAATTGAGGCTCTACCATGTCTAATTCTACAGTCACTCATTACACACAGGGGAAGATAGGGGGTGGGCTAGCAGGGGTACTCGCCCCCTCTGACGGATGAAATTTTCGTAATTTTAGTTAAATGTTCAAGAGTACCTTATATCATTGGCATTTCACCCGCTCTACATTTTTTCGTCTTCTAAATTTGAATGCTGGCCCCGTCACTGATTACACAAACATGTCAATTACAACAATACGGAGTAATGAGTATCATGTAGGCTTGGAGTCTTGGACGTGGTGGGCATGGCAACTCGGACATTTAGGGCTAGGCTCCCATGTTGAATTTACAAAGTTTTTGGGCTACCAATGTCCCATGTTAGATTGTTAGAGGTAGACACAAGTATAGGCTCGTCAAACCCGGCTTGCACTCTTGTGTTGAATTTCGACCAATCCAGCCCGTCTCCCCATTAGCCATGGGTTCTCGCTTCATCATATAGGGCCCGACCCGTTTTGCTCGTGAAAAAAAGGTCGCTAACCCAAAACCTTCACGGTTTGGTCCCGGTTCGACCTTGCCCCCCAGTCCGGCCCGTCTCGCCCGAGATGCTTCAATGCGTGTTGTGGGCTCGGGCCACCCAACACATAGCCCGACCTGGCTAGTCACAACTCGACTCATAATCCAGCTCTACCAGCGAATATAATTTACAATCTAAGATCTCAAACAATCTCAAAAGGCACCAAATTGATTGACTTAATATCACTAAACTGTTTTTTTAACCACAAAATCTCATTATAGACGGCACATATCCGTCTATAATTAGAGACAGGTCAAATACAATACCACATTCCTAATAGGACAAGCAACAAGTGGGGTGGTGGGGGCAAAAAATGTCACCACTTTCAAGCTATTTGACCCGTCTTTAACTATAGATGTTTTTTAACTTGTAAATTTGGCTTTTAATTGTAAAACCGCATTTTAATAGGTGTTAAAAAAAAACTGCAGTCTATAACTACTTTTATAAAGGTATTTATAATAAAAAATATGGACGAATTTAAAATTATACAACTACTTTTACAATCGGAAATCTTAGTTAACACGGTCTTAACTTTAGTCTTTTCCCAATCTCATTTATTATGTCCACCTCTATTTTAATCGCGTGCAGAATCCGTAGTAGATAAGACGACTTTAAACAAGAATCGGTGTTTACAATTCTATTCCCCCAAGAGGCTACTTTCCCGCCTTGGTGTGCCGATGATGAACTTACGCGCCTGCGTCGCTTTTTTTTTCCTTCTCTCTCACTCTTCGTCCAATCACGTCAAATCACTTTGAAAATTCCCCAAATTCGCGAGATATTTCCTCGAATTAGGGTTTGGAAGATTGATCCGAAGGCATGCGAAGTGTCATTTGCGGAAAATTGATCTAATACAACCGCAATTCTACAATTTAGGGTTTGTAATCGAACACTCTCTCTAATTTTTCTTATTATAATTGAATTAAGCAGAGCTTTATATGTAATTGATTTTGATTGAGCTTGAATTTAAAATTCCAGTGTAAATGTTGCGATTTAGTTTCGATTTCCCTATCATGATTGATCTTGCTATTGCTAATGCTGTTTGATCGTTTGTTGTTTATCTATCGTTGTGAAATTTATCGTTTGTTTGCAGAAATTTGATTGTCGTGTTGTATATTGTTACTTTGAATCATTTTCAGTCAGCTTTATGTGATATAGTCGAAATTGTTATGTGTGATGATTTTGAACTTATTGCCAATTACTTTCGATTGGCTTATTATAATCGCGATTACTAATGCTGTTTGATCGGTTTTTGTTTTCATCGTTGTGAAATTAATCTTTTGTTTGCTGTAATTTGATTGTCTTGACGTGTTGTACATTGTTAATTTTAATCATTTTCAGGTGATATATTCGAAATTGTTTTATGTGATGATTTTGAACTTATTGCCAATTACTTTCGATTGGCTTATTATGATCGGCTGATCGCGATTACTAATGCTGTTTGATCGGTTTTTGTTTTCATCGTTGTGAAATTAATCTTTTGTTTGCTGTAATTTGATTGTCTTGACGTGTTGTACATTGTTAATTTTGATCATTTTCAGTCAATTTCAGGTGATATATTCGAAATTGTTTTATGTGATGATTTTGAACTTCAGTGTAAATGTTGCCATTTAGTTTCGACTGTTTATTATCATTGAAATTGTCAACGCTGGTTGATGTTTTTCTTTTCATTGTTGGGTAATCAGTGTTCGTTTGCTGTAACTAGATTATATATCTTGACATGTTGTACATTGTTAATTTTAATCATTTTCAGTCAGTTTTATGTGATATAGTCGAATTGTTTTATGTCATTACATTATGTAGTTCAGCATGGAGTAATGGAGTAAGGAGTTGTGAACGTAGTGTACTTTTGTTGCTATTTGATTTGTGGTTTGGATTTATACCTTACCATAAAATTGAAGAAAATGCTGTTAGGAGAAGATTGGATATAATTTGATGTGTTTGATGCTAAGTTGCTTAAAATATATGTAATGTTATGGCAGTTAACGTGCTCATTGTTATAATATCAGTATGACGAAACTGCTTCTTGGAGTTAGTGAGTTACTACTCAGATATCATCTTCTTTTTTCACGATTCATGAAGGTTCTATAGTTTATTTGCAGGAAATCGACCAATGTCTTTCTCCTGGGGTTCAGTTTATGGATATCATATTGCACCAATGGTGAAATCGTCAAAGAGATGAATCTTATCCCGGTATGCTCACCTTAATCAGACCGTGTATCACTATGTGCTAGATTTACTTTCTGCTGATTGTATTACCATTATGTATTGCTCTAGTCATGAATTCTGTTGGTTCGTCAATAGAGCTAGGTTATCCTGCGTTTATGCATTTAACTCTTTCTCATACTCGAGATCAAAGCTGAAGCCAATGCCTATGCTAGTAAGTGTACCTACTGATGCATGATCTTACCTGCGTTCTTGTATTGTTTGTTTGCCGTTCAGTGTGGGCTTTGATTTTTTATTTTATTTTATTTTATCGTAGTACCCGCAACTTAAGTTGCATACTGTTGGACTAGTCCTACTGACTAATAGTTGTAGGTGTTTATCACATGAGCTTTGAATGTGTATGACATGTGTTGCTCTTAGTAGATAAGAACTATGTAGATAGTTTCAGCGTCTACAGCTAAGAAGTACTTCTTGCAAATTATTGTTACGATATTTTCTGCAAGGCTTGAACATTTTGTACGTGTATATTTCACTGTGAAACCACTTATTTGTATCTTATTCTTGGGATGTGCATTTTGTTTTCATCTTTTCTCCATACAAAATCTGATGAATGGCAGCAAAGCAATGCTGTTTATTGTCATCAGTTGAAGACAAATATGTTACTTATCATTTTGTGTGACGGTGGATTCTTATTTGTTATCATCACTACCACATATATAAGCCATGCTGTATGATACTTTCTTTCATATATGTAACAACTTGATGGTTGAACATAAGTTTTAAAGGGTTGGTTGTTTTTCTTAGAAGTTCGGTACGAGGCTTTTGTTATCATATTTCACCAATATGAACTCACCACCATGGATACACGAGAGCTAAATTGGACCTTCATACGATCCCGTGTTAGTCCTATAGTGACTGTTAGCTGGTTTTCTCAGTCTCAACACAGAACATTCTCATGATGGTCAGAGACTAGAGAACTTGAAGGGTATAATATATCTTAAATGGCTTATGTTGGAAACTTTCGGATCGTTCCAAATTTCCCACGAAATATTCTAGGTACTGCCTTTCATGCATGCACCACATGTTTACCCTTATGGGCTCGCCTGAAATGAAGGAAATAATTAGTGGGGTAATGTTTTAAGGGAAATATTACAGGGGAATATAATCGAGGGAGTAATATGTTCCTCATTTGCAAGTTTGGAAAATTAAGAGAATTATTAGTGGGGTAATCTATTTTCGGGTTTGGTACAAGTGTAATTACTGCATTAGGTATAAAATGAATTCATATTTGTTCAATATAGAGAGTAATGCATTATTCCAGTAATAGTTACCCATGGGGGAGGATGAGTAATACATTACTCATGTATAGCAGTAATGAGTTGCCTAGATGAATAATCACCCTCATACCAAACTCACTAAAATGACCCCAAATTATTGCTCCCTTATTTTTTTCACCTTTTTCCCCTCAATCCAAGCAAGCCCTATGTATGAAAATGGCATGTAACTAGTCCCACCGTAGCAATGTATGTGTGAAATATATAACCCCATAATTGTCATAGAGTGACCACTAGTTGCAGGTCCAACAACCTCAACAAAATTGACATTATTGCCCATGATGGTCTTAGACGACTTCTGGAGTCACACTTTGAAATCGTTCAAAAACTTTATACGGAGTAGTTTACATCTTAACGGTTATATATTGTGCCATGGTGTGTGTGTCACTCTCATGCATAAATGGTCCATGTGACTAGTCACCTCATATTCATTTAAAGAAGAAACTAGACTTCCATACAATCCCATGTGGTCTCTTAGACTGACTTTTAGTTGTTTAGGCAACCTCAAGCTATGTTACTCAGACCTGTTTAGAAGTATCCGACACGGGTACATGTCCAAGTGTCGGACTCGGCTATTTTTATGAAAAATATGCATATTTTGGTTCAAAATGAGGCGTCCAAGTGTCATACCCATGTCCGAGTGTCGAGTGTCGGACACGGGTACGCGAGGGAATTAGAAGAGTCGGAATAACATAGACCTCAAGTCCTCAATACAAATGAAACCGTTGCTCATGATAGTTTGAGATTACTGAACTTGGGTCATATGCTATACCATGGTGCTTGTCAGGCGTGCACGACATGCTTTCCCTCGTATTAAATGCCAGTGAGGCAACTCACTACCATGGATGGCTAAGTGAGGGCTAGACTGGACCGTAACGCAATTCTGTGGTGGTACTAGAGTGACATTTAGTTGGTTTTGACAATCTAAACACAAAATGATATTTTCATTCCTGGTAAGAGAATGCTGAAATTTAATTATATAATTATTTAATACGGCCACGGCTGACCTTGACATTGCTTTCAAAGTTTCATACTCCGTATCATCCAAAAGTTGAGAAATTCTTCCGTCCTCCCTACTCACACATGAGGAAGATACAATATTTAATTCCCATTTTTGTCCTCCTCATGTGTGAGTACGGAGGGCATCCTCCCAGAGGACGGAAGAATTTTCCCCAAAAGTTTATGAAAAACTTGGTAGGGTCATATGTTGAGCCCTGGTGCTTTTATGCGTGCATTACATGCTTACTCATATGTATGAAAGACCATTGAGATTAATCACCACCATGGCCAAGTAAGGGTGAACCGGTGAAGCCGCACCTGGACACAAGGTCGTTGCATTTGATGGTTTGAGATCATTAAACTTAAACGACTCACTGGGGCATTAATTTTTACTTGCTTCAAACATTTTGGTAATTTTCTAGGTTCATATGTCCTGCGACCATGGTTCATGTCACACATATGACATACCTTTTAGCCGTCGGAACAATTTAATCAAAAGTTTTATCTACAACAATTATAGAACATGTATGTACGTACGGAAGAGGTGTGATTATTTCCTGATTGAGTAAAACAATGCCATACGCCCATACTTGTATTTTCTCTTTGTCAGGTTTATGTGTGTCCATGTATCACTGTGATATAGCCCTACCCAAATTTGGCAGGTTTATGATTGCATTTAAAGTGCACTCTGTAGCTGTCTGAATGATAAATATCATAAATCATGTCTAGATTTGCGATTTTGCGCTAGATATCATGATTTTCTTAATGCTCAGGTTTTTGATTGTTGTGGCTATGGAGAGGGGTTAGGATCGTCTAGAGTTTTACGAGTAATATAATTCACATGGTAGAGTTTTCTATGTGCTGTAAGATTCATTTTGCATTATTTTGTTTAACTTCAAATATCACAATTTTGTTACTGTATTATTTTACCGTTTATGGTAATCTCTATTAACTCTACCAAAAATAATCACTAAGGGTGTGTTTGGATAACAAAAGTGGAGGGAAAGGAAGGGGAGGGGAAATGAGGGAAGGGAAAGGAAGAGAAGGGAAAGGGAGGGAAAATGGGGTGTGGATGTTTGGATACAATTCCCTTCCAAATCTTGCCTATTGTGGAGAGATTTTGATTAGGCTTGGAGGGGGAAATTGGATCCCTCCAAATCTCTCCCCTTTCATTTCCCTCCACCCTCAATTGCTATCCAAACAAGGGATTTTAAATCCCCTACTCTCTTTCCCTTTCTTTTCCCTTCAAATCTCTCAATCCAAACACACCCTAAGGGTCTGTTTGGATAGGAGGATTTGGAGGGAAGGAGAGGGGAGGGAAAGAAAGAGATGATAAATCCTTTGTTTGGTTAGCAAAATGAAGGTGGAGGGATTTTGAGGGGAGGGAAAATGAATCCCTCCACTTCCCCCCTCCAAGCCAAATTATTTCCTCTCCAACAAAGGTAAGATTTGGAGAAAAAATGACCTCCTCCATTCTCCCTCCCCTTCCCTTCCATCCCTTTCTCTTCCCTCCTTCTCCCTCCCCTCCTTTTCCCTCCACTTTTGCCAAACACACCCAAAAGTGGAGAGAAAGGGAGGGGATGGGGAAGGAGGGAAGGGGAAGGGAGAGAAGGGAAGGGGAGGGGGAAGGAGGGAAGGGGAAGGGAGAGAAGGGAAGGGGAGGGGGAATGGAGTGTGATTGTTTGGATACAATTTCACTGTAAATCTTGCCTATTGTGGAGAGATTTTGATTAGGCTTGGAGGAAGGAATTTGGATCCCTCCAAATCTCTTCCCCTCCATTTCCCTCCACCCTCATTTGCTATCCAAATAAGGGATTTTAAATCCCCTACTCTCGCTCCCTTTCTTTTCCCTCCAAATAACTCAATCCAAACACAACCTAAAGGATCTCAACACAAAGATGTGATATTTTCTTTACTGGCTGCTGCAGGTTCACTGAACTTGCCAATTGATCCAACAGTTGTTCATTATTTTGCAGTGTGAGCATGCCGCCTATATTTTCCGCCTCTCCTTTGGTTGGCAGATACTGCTTTCAGGTATATAAATTCATTGGCCCCCAGCCCCCCCACGGATATAAGTATTATTTTTAGCTTTAATTTATTAGTACTGATAAGTCGCTGTTGCATACAGCTGGTAGGGATGTCAATTTCACCCGCATCCATCAAAACCCGATCCACCCGATCCTAAAAGATGGATGAAAACCCGATTTAAATGGATGGTGGATGGATGACGGATGAAACGGATGTGGATGATGGATGGGTTGGATGAAGAAATTCCACCCGCCATCCACCCGCCATCCATCCATCACCCGATTTTATTATTTTTTATTTAATTTTTATTACATATAACACATTATTAAGATATAAAATATTTAAATTTTCATTTTTTTCTACTCTCAATATAAATATTTTGTAAGCCTACCCACTAGAAAGTTAAACTAAATTAATTATCTAACTTTATTTTTGTAGAGAAAAAAAAATCATCATTTTTTTAAACTTGAAATTATAAATGCACAACACCCGTTTATCACCCGATCCACCCGTTTCATCCATGGATGATGGATGGATGGATGACGGATGATATGTTTCACGGATGACGGACGGGTTGGATGAGATTTTAAAAAGACGGATGGATGACGGATGAGGCTTCACCCGACCCGAACCCGATCCATTGACATCCCTAACAGCTGGTGCATAAACCAAATTAAAAATTTACTACTGTTTTATGCCTTTGTAACATGATTTAGCAGCATTTCTCTTTAATGGCATGGAAAGGTAGCTCTATTAGAGTTAAAAGGCCATCATCATTGACATGTTACCTACTTTTTAAGGCTCCCACATTATTTGAGCTGAAAAGTCAAGCAAAATTTCGCTTTTGTCTACGTCTACTACGCATTATTTTGCTTTAAGCTATCAAATTTTCAAGGCGAAGGACCAGTTTTTAAACAACAGTATGTCTCTCTTGTGACAGTCACAATTTACGACGGGTCAAATGTGACCACTTTATGATAAAATGTAACCACACATAAAAATAGGTACTATTACAAAATGTTTTTGATTTGACATAAATTAATAAATCTCTATGGTCTCTTCTAATTTGTTTATTTATGCACTAATCAACACGTCTCTTAGTCGACGACTCGATGTTACGTTTGAATTTGCAATGCTGCATAGTTCATACCAACAGATCTCTATGGTCTCTTCTAATTTGTTTATTTATGCACTAATCAACACGTCTCTTAGTCGACGACTCGATGTTACGTTTGAATTTGCAATGCTGCATAGTTCATACCAACAGCCCACGATAAATAAAATACTGTGTAATATTCAATGCAACATAGGATGCCTGACCATTATTTTATAGTACCACAGGACAAAAAGTCCAGCAACCATTGAAAATATCTCTCTCTCAATCTCAAAATAGTACATCATATCGACTTAGTTTGGCTCCTCACCTAAATTCTACACACAATGATATACTACATACACCTTGATCGCTGACTGTCTGTCTATACATATTGATTTTGTACGCCTCAACGAATCTAGAACATACACTGGAAGACTACAGACTATTGTTGTTTATCTAACTTCACATCATGTCTTCTTTTCAGTGAGGTTAAGACGATCATTCCGCCATGGTTTCAGACTTTAATATTCTGAGCTGTCGGAGCTACCTGGTTTTCTATCTTGGACAGGTACACTTTTCCCGAATACAATGTAAGTGCTGGGAATGAAATCAGTAACATAAAATGAGATGTGATGAAATTAAATCAGAAAGCATTATCAATATTACTATCAAAGGTACTAATCAATCTTTTTGAAAGGCATTTAAAGTAATGAATCTGAATAAAGGATCTTGTGAAGTTATCGCTTTGGAAAGATGACAATGTGGATATAAAGGTTCACATACATAGAGGGGACCATTACAGTATTACACATGTTATGCTATTTGTAGCGTTGGTATTTGGCAACAATAAAGTTTGCCACTGTTACTTGTCTTGCACATAGTTTTTCCTAAATGAAGCAATCTTTAATAACATACCAATAATTGCTTGAAAAATTGAAGACATACCTTGACCTTCATCTGTAGATCTTTGATATAATCAACTGCCAAATCTAGCATGTCTGAAGTATTTGTTTGCTGCAGTGAAATAAAGGGTGTGAAATTTTAGTATCAAATATTAAGGACACAATACCTTTCTCTGAATATGAGGTAGTTAAATTATCTTCGGAAAAATAGGACTGACCTTGTCCATGTTGGGAACTAGATCTTGAAGTTTCCTCATCCTTTCACTGATCTTGGTTCTTCTTACCTAGATGAGTAGTAATACGACCATTTTAAGTAACACCGGAAAAAAGTATCTTGTACTTCTATTGATTTTCGGAGCAAAGTCCACTCTTACCCTCTCTGCAATGCTTCGAGGGTGAGTAGCACATCCTCTCTTAGCCCTACTCCTAAGTAGTACACCATCTTGGAGATGCAGTTGGTTGTCCATAGACGAGAGTTCAGACGACGTGTTGGGTAGACTCAGGTGATGAGCCAGTGGTCGAGGACGGCTTCTTTTCTCTCCGATCTAATAAATCATTATCATGTTTATCAAACAATTATAATCTTGATCATTTAACATGTACAGTATATACTACAAAGAAATAATATAAACCTGATTCTCTGATGAATTGTGCTCAGAAAAAATTCTTCCATCATCTCCTCCTCCATCTAAGCTAGAGAATGTTTCAGATAGAATTGAGTCTTCCCACGAACTCATGGGTATCCCTGTGGTGAAATTGCTATCTTTATTCTGATTAATGTTGAATTTTGTTTCTTCAAGGCTATTCATTCTCATGAGTGTCCCCTGAACATCCGAGTTCTGCCTGACAATCCCTGAAGTTGAAGTTGGTTGTCCCGATGAGTAATTCATCTGATCATTGCCACCATAGTTACCCATTCCTTTCGTAACATCATACCCTGTCATATGATCAGTTAATGTATTATACAACTGGTTGTATATACAACTTATTCAATGTAATTGAGCTTTGTTATAAAGTTATCGAGTTCTACTAACAAAATTATCGAGCTATGATAACAAAGTTATTGAGCTTAACAAAATAATTATTAAGTTCAATAACTTCGTAAAATAGCTCAATAACTTGTAAAATAGCTCAACAACTTTGTCTAAGAGCTCAACAACTTTGAGGCGGTTGTACAGTGCTACTATACAACTGGTTGTAGGATAGTATTTGTGTCATATGATAGCACTCTTGAATTTTCAAAATGAAATATCAAACAAAGAAAATCGACACTTTAAATTCTTCCCAAAATTCTTAGATCTGCAACAAACACGGTGAAATGATTTCATTTTGTGAAAAACTGAAGAATTTTTTTACCATCAATATTGAAGTCAGCGAAAAACCCAGCTGGGGAGCTGCTATGTCTAGCCAGACTGAAACCATTACTTCCACCAATACCAGTCTTCATATGGGGGGTAGAATTCATCACTACTTTAGCCTCAGCCGAACCTAAGTTGTGATGATTCGCTAAAGGCGGTTTTGATGCACTCTGATACATCATCTGAGGGGCGGTAGTAAAATCATCCTCCTGCTTCACCCTAGCCATTGACTCTGGTTGCATCTGAGAATTTTCGGGTATGTCACTTAACTTGTTTGCTGAGGAGTTATTTCCATCACCCATGCTAGACATGAACCTTGCAAATATATTTTCTGTTTCTGGACTTAGAGGTCTAGAATTCGAGAAATCGCCTTTATACCCCTCATCACCACCACCTGCACCACCAGCACCACCAGCAGAAGTAGTGACAGCATCAGCAGCATCAAGAAAACTTGCAAAGTATGAAGTTGGAGCAGAACGGAACCTTGTCAAACTATGCAGTTGCTGCTTCTGATTGTGAAACTCCTTCTGTAGACCTTGGAAATGATGTTGGTATTGTTTCTGCTGAAAATCTGAATCCATCTCTATACCTCTCTCCTTTTCTTTTTCCTTTTTTTTTTTTGGGTCTGAAAATCTGTACCTTGACCAGTGTCTACCTAAAATGAAACAGGGAAAACAGAGGATAAAAAGAAGCCAATTTTATGTGATTATATAGATTTGTGGTTGAAATAAAAATCAACAAGTTGGACAACAGAGTTTTACATGTGAGACACCTTAAGAATAACAACCAGATAATAAATAATAAAATATTACCCACCTCTTTGAGCTCCTCTCTCTATCTAACAGCAGCAAAATCCTTTTTCCTCAGATTCTCTAACTCTCTTTTCTTTCTTTTTATGTTTAAGAGGGAGAATGGGAGGGGACTAGATGCTGGTGAATGATAGATTAGAGGGTGAATAATAGGACATAGAGTTATTTCTTGATTCTAAAAATGAATAAAAGTAGAGGCAGAAATCATTTTATGTTTTATTTCATTTGTAAGGCCCCGTTCTTTTAGACTGAAATTTATAAGATCTGAACTGAACTGAACTTTACTTATAGGATTTGAACTGAATTGAACTGAACTTATAGGATCTGAATTGAATTTATAGGATCTGAACTCAACTGAATTTATAGGATCTGAATTTAACTGGACTTATAGGATCTGAACTAAACTTATAGGATCTGAACTGAACTGAACCGAACCGAACTTATAGGATCTGAACTGAACTTAAATTAAGTGACTTATAGGATCTGAACTGAACTTATAGGATCTGAACTGAACTGAACTGAAATTATAGGATCTGAACTGAACTTATAGGATCTGAACTGAACTTATAAGATTTGAACTAAACTGAACTGAACTTATAGGATCTAAAGTTAACTTAAATTAAGTGACTTTAAGTCCAAAAGAATCAGGCCTAAATGTTTTGGCACTAGCTTAGCCAATCATTTATATCCAGAGTATTTTTTTGGAATTTTTTTTCCATTTTAGTCCACTTACCAAGATAACCCTCACATATAGGATAATTGCCTATTTGCCTGTTTCCCTTGGAGTATGAGGAATGTTGACTTCTTGGTGGCGTCATTATGATGCAAGCATACCATAAATTAGGTCTATTAAGAGAAAAAATTAGGTCTTATTAAGAGAAAAAAATTAGGTCTTATTAAGAGCACTAATTAACAAATTTTTTCACTTAAATTTCTTCTATATAGAAATCTTAAGAGGAGTATTTTATATTAAAACCTTTCTTTGAAAATGCAGCGATATACAAAAGTTCGTGTTTGACCATTTTGCCTATGGCATTGAGTCTCATGCTGAAATTAGATCTTAGAATCGATTGTTGGGGTTTGAGTTCGGTCCAGGGTGTCTTAAGGTTAACTAATACTATCTTAAAACGTAGTCGTAGTAATTATGAAAATCTTGTTCTTATTTGTGCTTCACTGTCAAAGAAGGTAGCTAATATTATGATTTTGCCATAAATGTTGCCAACATCACTTCTATATGTAGTCATATAAACATTGAGGCCCTTGATAACTCGGTCGTAATTTAGTGTCGTGAGTTATAGTCGACATTTAATACCATAAGTGTATATGTAGCCTAATATCACTTAAAATAGTCGGTGATTATGTGAATTATACTTCTAAATCAGCCAACTTATACCCCATACCAACTAGGTGGAGCAACTCCAGAGTTACATGATAGTTTCTTGAGTTATAATTTTATTTCTTAACACCTTTCCTTAGTTTGAGATGGAATTGTAATGAATGTCATCATGAGGGCACTTGTTGCTCCATAGAACAGGTATTTTTACACTTCTTACTGCTTTACCTTTTTGAAATTGGTGGGACTTCGTATGGATTGCAGATCTCGTTGGAAGTAATGCCATTTTGAGCTTTAAGACAGTAGATCAACTGTCTAGTCTAGCTTAAAAGTATTATCAAGGATGTAAAATTAGATCTTCAGTTTTTTGATGAAGTGTAAGCATTGCTTTCGTGAAGCCAACAAAGTTGCCGACTTTATGGCTTCTATTGGACATTTATGTTCAACTCTTTCGAGGTGGTTTGAAAGCCGGTGGCTTTAACTCACCTCTATCATTCGAAAAGATGAGATAGGTTGGTCCTACCTTAGAGGATCAATCTAGTTTAAAAAACTGTCTAGTCTAGGACGGAGGGAATAATTTGTTTTGGTAATCGACTTTGCTTAGAACTTAGGAGTTCATTGGTCAATCGTAAACAATAAGCATGTGATTGTTTACTAAGCTATGGGGATTAGGGCCGCCCTTAGGCATGAATTGACTTTTATATCCTCCTCTAACAAACTACTTTTATTGGGTTTAATTGCTTTTGGGATAATTTATTTTTCGCTCATTGTTTGATGATAGGAGTCTGACTTGTGAAATTGGGAACTTAGATGGTAAGGATGTGGGTGACTCATGATCAATAATGACATGTTGATACTTTATTCTTATATTAGCTTTAGTGATAAGTATTCGCATAAGGTCTGATCGTCGCTTCACATAACTTTTAAGCTTATGCTACTCTAAAATTCAACAAATTTCCAGAAAAAGTCTCATCTCGTTGGTATTTTCCCACTTTGCTGGAACGAAATCCCCCTTTTTGGCCTATTATTTGAACAAATTATGATACATGTCTGAGTTCTGTACCCTAGTTAGTTGTTAGGGAGTACAAGTTTTTTTTTTTTTTTTTTTTTTTTTTTTTTTTTTTTTTTTTGACAGAAGTGAAAAGATGTATTACACAATGATCCGGCTCTCGGAGCCCATAATACATCCATTATCTAAAACTAAAACAACATCAGTAATACAAACTAATAAACCTAAAGTAGAAAGGAGTAGAACAGAATATTGATAACTGGCGATTGACCCAGCTTCACCATGATATCTGACTTCCAGAAACCGTTGATACCTAGAAACCGTCAGGTAGCAATAACAAGGTGAACTTAGGGAGTACAAGTTACTCCCTCCGTTTCTTAGGAATTCCCCATGTCACCATCTTAAGCAGTGCGTTAATTTCAAAGAAACGGAGGAAGTATGCTAATTCGGTTAAGTGACAAGACATTTACGAAGGGTTTGACTATTATTTTGTGAAAAGTTCTATGCTTTTTAGTACGGAGTATGATATAGAGACAATACAGTACTCGTATTAAGTATCAGTGTATCATGTCGTGTTTAAATCTTATGATATATTTAATCAGAGTAAAATGTCAATGTAACCCAGCTTATAAGTTCTTTGATATACCCAAATTTGTCTAAAAAGTGTTGGGAGGAGGAGGAGCATATATAGTCTTGGGTTAAGGTTGACAAAATTTTAAGTTAGATAATTCTTTTCTTAAGTTACCATGGGAGTATTAGTGTTGAGAAATTCATTTTTATTTGAATGTTGTAACTTAACTTTATGGTAAAATCTTTATCAAAAGATTCTGGATGCGTATACAATACATAAAATTTATAAAGGCTCTGTTATCCGTAGTTCCTTGTCCCATTTGTTTATGAATAACGTACACTTTTGTGGTTAATTAGTTAGGTTGGAATAGTATTATAATCGGTTACTCTTCTTGGTGTAGTGGTGATGTCAGTGTAATCGACCACGTATACAAGCGACAAATTAATAAGTAATTATCACTGCCCTTGCTGTTAGTTTATCAAGACATGAAGTACGGAGGACATTATTGTCCACTAACTTGTGGTGATTTTAGAAAGGTGCATGTGGTGACCCCGGTATGATACTTACTAGCACTATTTAGAATAACAATTGGTCTCCCTTGTGATGGGTTATCATTTGTGGCGGATATTTTGTGAGATAAAATGGTAACAAAATGGGTTAGTGGAGAAAGGGAACCACATAAATAGTGTTGCAGAGAGAGAAAAAGTGGGTACTCTGTGAGGTAAAATGGTATCCGTCACTCAAGAGTGACGAATATGTGCCGTCACAAACAAGAATTTGTGTTAGAATAATCTTTTAAATTTCATCACATCTCATTTTATGTGCCCAATAAAAATGAAAGAAAGTATATACGATTATAGTAGAAGAAATTTTATGTTAGTGGAGGATATAACTCATATGACCATGTTTTCCATTTTAGTTTACAAAATATGAGTTGTTATATAGCTCCTATTTATTAGAGTACTGCCCACACATGAACGTCTTATATTGGTTAAACAATACAAATTCTTGTTTAAAACGGTTAAAACGAGTCAAATAGAATAGATAACACAAAAACATAATGCTTATGAGCTAGCAAAATGTTTGTCCCATCTATCCATATTGGTGTTATTTGACATGTTTAACCTTAAGACGGATATGCCTGTCTCTAAGCAAGGCCAACTAATTAAACAAAAGTGAGTTGATTACTTTATAAATTTAGTAGATATTTTCTGAATTCATAAAGAGAACTCGTTTTCCTTCTTACAGGTGTACGTTAGTCATTAGCTTATATTACATGTAATTTCACATTTACATTGTGTACATTGTATTAGGCCCATAATTTTGACCTGGATTTGCTGAATTTAAAATAGTCCTTTTTGTATTTAGAGTAACACCTCAGGTTGAGGGTGACTTACTTCAGTAAAGAGTTATCCCTTGCCAATGATTTTTGGGTTGAAGTTTTCTTTAAATTTATAGCGCCTCAAGAAAATTACTCTACCAGTATAATGTGGAAAATGATATTTACAATAATAGATAAATAATATATTTATAAAATGTTAGGATAAATAATTGTAAAAGTAAGAGAGAGAAAAGTGGGGTAGAGAATGTGGAAAATGATCGAGAATGTTATAAAGTGGATAATGATTGGGTTGATGACCTAGATCGCGACCTTCTGCTTGGGAGGGTGAAAATGGGTCTAAGGTTAATAAGGTGAGATTAAGAGTAAAATCGGGTCGTGACCTAGTTAGCGTGACCTTTGCTTGGGGATGGTCTAATAATCGGTCATGGCTTGGATTGAATAGACACAATCATACAAAACAATTAATTCAGATGTTGATAGTAACTTAATTTTGACATTCGGTGTTGGGTTCATTTTCAGTACAGATAGTAATTATTATGTCACTCTTTTGTAGCCTTTTAGGCCATTTTTGATCTTGCTCTATGCATTATGCAGTACCAAATCATTTATTTGATGTCATTCAACAGGTTTAATAAGCATAGGTTTCCATAATCTCTTTGCATACTGAAATTGATGTGTGAAACTTAATGCCAATTTGGGGACCTACTTTACAATGATAATCCCTACCTGTTTTCCTAAACCAGATTTCTCTTTCGATCTACCTGCCACTTTTAATTATAGTGGTTGGCTAAGTCTTGTGATTCAGTGTATTTTGTTTTATTAGATCATGCTTCAAAGCAAAAGTGTGGACAGCTTCCACTTTGCCAACTCTTTTCCCAGTAGAGTGGTAGGTAAGCTTATCCTTCTCTTAGAATATGCTCTTTTAACCTTCCCAATGACGACGGTCTATTTCTATTTATGTAGATTTTATTGTAGTGACCTATACTTTTAAGATCATACTTTTTTTTTTCATTGAAATAGAATTAACAGACAGAAAATAATAGCATTAACTCAAAAAATATCTGACTTTGAGCATGCTGTTTATGGAGTTACTTTTATTTCCTAGTTTAAGGTTGTACATTTTATACGGTTATATGTAACCTGACAAACCAGCTGTTTCAAGTTTATGTTCATATTACCTATGAATATTTATCAATCACTCGACATGAACCTAACTCAATTAGGCGAAAACGTACATGGTTTATTTTATTTCACATGAACTAACCTGACTTGCATAACCCATCTATATATACGTTGGTCAAGTTTTAGAGCCACAATCTGCTTAATTCACTCATTTAATTTTTATAATTCAAATTTTAAACAACATAGTATAGTCAAATCTTATGCCCTATTTTTATTCTCTAGTTGTCAGCTCAATCCGATCACCACCTATTTAACTATGAGTTACGCATGTCGGTTCATGTCAAGAGACCACCCTTAAACGGACTCAAATAACTTCTGTTAAGACGCTATTAAATGGCTCTTAAAGTCTTAATCCCTGCCCATTGATTATGTGCCGGGATTGTGTCATGTTTTTTTTAGGTCGATATTTGCCAGCTCTACTTCTATGTAAAAGAGCTACATTCTTGAAATTACATATGAGAAGCTCTATTGTCTCTCTTGCAAGTCAAGGCCTCAAGAATGTGATTGTTGCTATTTTACGCCTTTGTGGTTGACATAATGTCATAATGTATCCCTTTTGATAGTGTCTTCTTCGACTAACTGATTGGAAATCTACTTGTTCATTACGATTAAAAAGCAAGGTGATTTATTTGGCTTCTATACCAGCTAAATGTTGCTTGATTACCTGTCTAATGGTTGTTCTTAAAATTCTCTTCGATTTAGTTTTTCACCTTTCCATCCATTGGCTCTTACCTCCCTGAACACCGCAGCTAGTACAGTATCTCTAGTCTATAGTCAGCTTTATGGATGCGCCATTTTTCTTTGGTTGGATGGCACTGCATAACTGAATTGTTTACTATTCGCGTTATTGTTTGCTATTCGCATCTTGAGCAACCTGTATCCCAAATCCACAATGGAGCACCGGTGGTAAATGAGTAAATGGTGACAGACTGACAGTAGCTTGATGTTTGGGCTTCTAATCTATTATACACTGACTGGGTCAGAGCACTACATATGATTTATTAACCTATATGACATTTTGGGCCCAAATTTGATCTGTGTATTGCTGCCTTACAAGCTTTGTTTTGGTCTAGGATGATGGTCCTCATAATGTAGTCCATGTGACAACTGAGAACACTTTGCTCGCAAAGCTGAACCCAAAACTTCATATTTGCACTTTGGGTTTGACTCTCACAAGTGTAGAATTAATGTTGTTAATTAAATTGCAGTTCCGAGGCCCAAACTACGCTTCGCGAGAAGCTCAGATAGGATGCAGTGTTTGTTTATCTTTGTCAGAAGGAAAAGATCCGGGCATGCTACTGAGCTAATTCAATGTGTTTGTAAGACATTTGTTACCTTCACAGACTTCCATTTTCATCCAGTGCATGACGAAAGTAAGTGCATTCGTCCTGGTTTCTTACCCCCCACCCTCCTCGGGTTTATCTTTTTATGATACGTATTTGATGAGATGGGATATATGTGAATTACCATCAATTCATGTTAAGATACAAAGTGGTAAGATTTAAAACTATACTCACTTGTACAATGTTAGACGTTTGGAACTACTCAAGTGCCATCTTAATACTAGCATGTATAACATGGCTTACATGCGTGCCATACTGTTGGATGGGTTATATGCATAAACTACTTTTGAGCCTTGACTAGCTGACTGATCAGCTCAAAATCCAGTTACAGCCAAAAATATTATAAAAATAAAAAACCACAAAAACAGCGAATACTTTCTAACCCCAAAAACAGCTAGTTTTGCTTGTGACGGGCTAATCCCGTCACAAGCTTGTGACCTCTCACAAAAAGGGAGAGGGGACAAAGTGGGGCACCCCTCATTGCTTCTCACTCACCTCTCCATGGGCATTTTGTGAGAGGAAACGGTATCCGTCATAAGCTTGTGACGGATATCGTCGTCACAAATGAGAATTTGTGTTTCATTCATGATCACATTTTCTTGGAATGCCTTTTAGCAACAAAGATTAATCCATACGGAGTAATATATTGTTCTTCTGTTTTCAACCTTATAAAGAGACAATAAATGTTGGATCTGGCACAAATTTTTAGGACAACTGACACGACTGTCACGTCTGTCAGTATAACTAATAATTAATACTTTCTGGTATAGCTTACCTTCTTCAAGTCATTGTTCCACGTCTAAAATTATTGTAAACTTGGAAACCACAATGGGTTAAATGATGTTTATGTTCCCCAAACTTCATGGTATGATTGGGGTGCTAATTACATGTGAATTATTACATCATTGAGATAATTGAAGATTTATCCATGTGGTTTGGTCTTAAACAAGTGTGATTAGTTTAACATTAATTATGTGCCTTGAAATGGTCGGGCATCACATTTAGGTCATAGGTTGTCATCTGGAGTAGGTTATTTGTAGAACAATTCGATTTCACGAGGGATGTATTATCGTATTACCCTTCTGTTTAACTTAATTGCACTCCGTGTTCTTTTCTTTACGGGTAATTAATAGTTAATTAGTCGAGGGATGTATTATGGTATTACCCTTCTGTTTAACTTGATTGCACTCTGTGTTCTTTTTTATAATGGTAGCTAACAGTTACTTAGTAACGGGTCACTTTGATTGCGTTATCATTTCGCCTTCATAATTATTTTCATCCAAATACTAATATCTGATTGAGGCCATCTTGCTAATAGAAGTATTATACAGAATCAAAACAAACATAACTTTATCAAAAAAAAAAAAAAAAAAAAAAATTGTACTCCCTCCTATTCATTTTAACTCTTCCCCTTTCCTTTTTAATCTATTCATATAACTCTCCCCCTTTCCTTATTTAGTAAAGTTTTATACTCCCTCCCATCCACTCTTTTCTTCCCATTTGAAGTGGACACGGAGATTAAGGGTGGGAAGTATAATATTAATTACGGTTTTTCTAACATGTGCCCTAAGGGCACATGATAATAAGCTAAATAGGGGAAGATTTTCAAGATTATTACACTAATTATGGTAAATATGAGTTTCAACTCTAATTTATCATGAAATATTCTCAACAATATTTCCCTATTTAGCTTATTATCATGTGCCCTAAGGGCACATGTTAGAAAATCCGTATTAATAAAGATATGAGTAGGGTTTGGTAATTGGAGAGAGAGATGAATAATTAGTATTAAATATTAATAAAGGAGATGGGTGAGGTTTGGTTATTGGAGTGAGGTAGGAATAATTAGAATTAAATACTAATAAAGGAGATGGGTGGGGTTTGATGAGTGGAGAGAGGTAGAAGTATAATATTAATAAAAACTTTCTCAAAAAGGAAAGGACAAGAAAACCGAAATAATCCGTTTTAGGAAATAGGGAAGAAAAGAGTGGATGGGAGGGAGTACTTATTTTAATCACCTCACCCCACAACAATACTCCACAATACTCATACTTTATCTTATTTTAATCACCTTACCCCACAACAATACTTATTTTAATCATCTTACCCCACAATAATACCTTCCCTCTTTCCAATTACCTTACACCACCACAATACTTTACAATAAAATAATCATCTCCTTAATTTGCGTGCCCTTTTGAAAGGGAAGAGTTAAAATGAATAGGAGGGAGTAATAATTTATACTTTCTGGTGTAGCTTACCTTCTTCAAGTCATTGTTTCGACCCTTCATGGTCTAAAACTATTGTAAATTTGGAAAGCACAATGAACTTAAACGATTTGTTGTTACATGATTTTTATGTTCTCCAAACTTCATAATTAAAGATTTAGCCATGTGGTTTGGTCTTAAACAAGTTTAATTAGCTTAGCATTAATGATGCGCCTTGATATGGCCGGCCATCACATTTGAGTCAATCTATCAGATACCTAGGTTCTCATATGGGGTAGGTTATGCATGTAGAACAATTCGATTGCACGAGGGATGTATTATGGTATTACCCTTCTGTTTAACTTGATTGCACTCCATGTTCTTGTCTTTACGGGTAGTTAACAGTTAATTAGTCGAGAGATGTATTGTGGTATTACCTATGTGTTTAACTTGATTGCACTCCATGCTCTTCTCTTTACGTGTAGCGGAGTAGTTAACAGTTAATTAGTAAAGGATCACTTAGATTGTGTATTTGTGTTATTGTTTTGCCTTCCTAACTATTTTCAACCAACTACTTAGATTTGATTGAGGCCATCTTGCTAATATTATACAAAATCAAAACAAATATAAATTGAGCAAGCTTTTGAAAATTTTAAAGAACGCTTTCTAACAAAAATTATTAATTTAACCGTAAAGTGTTGTGCAAATCAATTATTGGATTTATCTAAGTTTTGTGGACAGACAGACTTCTGTCTTCAGTTTATCAAGTTGGCCGATTGCCATGGATTTTCTGTTGTTTAGTGCACTTGACACATTTCAATGGATCTCAACAAACAGGAAATTGTTATGGTCCTTTCAATTACTCCCTCCGTCTCAATGATTTGTTTACCTCTGATTAAAGTACCCCTCACAATGAATATGAAATGTAAACAAATGACTGAGACGGAAATAGTACATTATACTTTATATCCGAATAGAGAACACTTACCACACTGGTTTATACCCCAAAGGAGGGAATCAAAATGAGACATTTCACCTACAGCAACATGATTCGTGGTCTTATTCTTTTCACTCCTTTTTATGAATGGATGAAATTCATCTTAGATCCTAAATGTGGGGTACTCATCTGATACAATCATACAATCAAGAATTGCATGCACATTGTAAATGACTGCATTTACTACTCATTAATTTATACCGCATGCTTATTCTATTCTTTCACATGAATGTCATGAATACCAATCGTTGGTTGGCGCAGTGGTAGCATGGGGCTGCGCTTGGTAGGGAGGTCTGCGGATCGATCCCCCACAACTGCGATTGGGAGGGGTTTAAATACCGTAATCCTTGGACACGCCCCGAAATCCGGATTAGTCGGCCCAATGTGGTTCGGATTACCGGATGGTTTAGACCAAAAAAAAAAAAAAAAAACATGAATGTCATGAATTGCACTGTTTAGATTCCACTTTTTTTTCCTGCATCTGAATTCATTCTGCAATTGTATTGAAGTTAATGATTAGATGAGTAACTCTCTACTTCTTCATATATGACGTCAAATCCTATGTTATTCCAACACTTTACTTTGGTTGCCTGTCGCGTGCCCGACTCGCACACTTCTACACAACATGACACTTCAACACTTCATTTGGACCAAAAAATTAAAAGCGTCTCTAACAGAATAACCATATCTGACACTCCAACACCGTATCATGTCGGACTCGTACTACTGAGTCAGAGTAACATAGGTTATATATTATCGGACTCCAAATTATCTGATTACTGATGCTTTCTAGGAGCAACAGAAGCGTGATTTACTGAGTCCAGTCATCTAAAGTCAGAGCTCTATGGTTCATAATTTCATATTCTAATCTAGCTTGATTTTGGTTTATACACTTCAATGAAACTTACCTCGAGTCTTTCAAAGCATTAACATTACTTATGACTTTATGAGTTATGACAAGTTAATAACCAATAATTTTCACTGATGCATTATTGCCATTGATTGCTGTAGACTATAGCTACTCACTAATTTACTGTAGGTTAATGCAGGAAGTTAAAATAGACTTGAAGACCCACATGAACTGAAGGAAACATCCCAAATGCTCTGCAGAATTCAAGGGCCCAAACTCTGGATTTAACAATAAACAACCCCCACATGGGATCTGCACTTATCTGTTATCACCTTCCTGGTCAGTTCTCCTCCTCTCAACATTTATTAATGTTTGATTGTTTTCATTGAATACCATAATCTGTCATACATTTTTAATTTATCTTTTTTATTTAGGTTTTTTTGTCAAAAACTACCTTATATTTAAGGGTATTTGTAAAAAGACTACCTTACATTATTTTTTTTGTTTTCAACTACCTTTGTTTTCTTTATTTTTGTTCAATAACTACCTATGCCAAGAGTATAGCCATATTTGGTCAATTTTCCGGCATTAATCTATCTCATAAGACTCTTTTATTAGTTTAATCTTACGTAGGCCCGATTTCGGGGAAGTTAAGATGTACTTACACTTACTTTAGTGAATATTTGTTGTTATTATTGGAGTATATAAGCATAAGTTTTGCTTGTCTGAAGTTAAATTGGAAGTTGGTCGTAGTTGATAATTGTTGTCTGATGTTAACAGAGTCATGTGGGATACGCTAATGTCGTTAAACTGGCCAAATCTCTTCAGATTTTCATGATATGTAGTTATTAAACAAAAATAAAGAAAACAAAGATAGTTGAAAACAAAAAAAATAATGTAAGGTAGTCTTTTTACAAATACCCCTAAATATAAGGTAGTTTTTGACAAAAAAAACCCTTTTTATTTTCATAAAATGCCCCTATATTCTCTAAAGTTTCTGAGGGTAAAATTGTCTTTTACTGTCGATCACCATCCCTTATATAACAAGCCTTACCAATTACCATCACTTATATTATTCTCTGCCACCTTTCTTTCTTAGCTCACATCAGATCACATTGGCTTTTTCATTTGAAAATAACACTTACAGAGTAAGGAATAAGGAATATATTTCAGCATGAGGATTGGGTTATACTTTTTAGCCATCTTAGTTACTGTTACAACGGTCGTTAATGCTTGCCCGCCATCAGACCGGGCAGCATTAATGTCCTTTAGGAATTCCCTGAATGAACCATATTTTAATATATTTAAGTCATGGGTTGGGGCGGATTGTTGCCGTGGTTGGTACGGGGTGCATTGTGACAATGCAAAACGGGTTGCTGAGATTAATCTTCGTGGTGAGTCTGAAGACCCGATTTTTGAGAGAGCACACCGAACCGGGTTCATGACCGGTTCAATCTCTCCCGCTATATGTAAGCTAGATCGGCTTAGCACCCTGACCATTGCCGATTGGAAGGGTATCTCAGGCGCGATTCCTGAATGTATCACCTCTCTTCTCTTCCTTCGGCATTTTGATCTTGTTGGGAATAAGTTAAGCGGTAAAATTCCGAGTAATATTGGAAATTTGAAAGAACTCACAGTTATTAATCTCGCTGATAATGTTCTTACTGGTCCTATCCCTCGGTCCATTGTTAATTTGGACCGGTTGATGCATTTAGACCTGAGGAATAATAAACTTTCAGGTCAGTTGCCAAGTGAAATTGGCCGGCTCAAGATGTTGAGCCGGGCCTTGTTAAGCGGTAACCAAATTAGCGGGTCTCTTCCCCCCTCCATATCCAATATTTATAGGTTATCGGATTTGGATCTTTCTTTGAATAAATTGTCGGGCAAAATACCCGATATATTTGATAAAATGCCGGTTTTGTCAACTCTGAATTTGGATGGAAACATGATCTCTGGTGAAATACCAAAGAGCCTTTTGCATTCAAGTGTAAGCATACTGAATTTAAGTAAAAATGCTTTAGAAGGCCGGTTACCCGATGTTTTTGGTCCAAGGTCGTATTTCACGGCTTTGGACCTGTCTTACAACCGGTTTAGTGGTCCGATACCCAAGTCCATATCTTCAGCCTCTTACATCGGGCATTTGGACTTGAGTCATAACCACCTCTGTGGACCTATCCCAGCAGGTCCCCCGTTTGATCACCTTGAAGCGGCTTCGTTTGTGTTTAATACTTGTCTTTGTGGGAAACCCCTTGGTAGAAAATGTTGATTGTTGAAGTTTATGTACCGTTTATGAGTGTTTATCCATGTTTAGACTCATTTGGTCAAATGTACTTGATTGTTGGCCATCTGTATAATTACTCGTTTTTACAGCTGGCAAAAAAAAAAAAAAAAAAAATCCATGTTTAGATGTTTGCCTATAGTTTCATGCAGATATATTCGCTTCAGCTATCCGTATAACACCCTAAAGTTGTAATGTTAACAAGAGTTATCATCTCGATTCCTAATCCTATCGATACAGCATAATTATTTACTCTATTTCGTTGTCCATTCTTGATGTTTATTCTTCTAAGTTGTCTGATCTTTCGTTAATTTGATATTTTTCGAAATACAAACAGTAACAGTACTCTATTGTTTGTCTTCTTATCTTATGGTATACGCAGACGGCAAACGGAAAAAGGCTCGTCTGAATGAGAATTGGCAATTGGTCTTGTCAATAAAACTAATTGTTTGATTATGAATCGGAAAAACAGTGAAGAAAATTGAGTAAATGATTTATGATTTATTACGACTCTACGAACCGAATTCAACAATACAAAACTAATCAGCTTATGATGCGTCAAATTCAGTAATTGAGTTCGACTCACTTGACACAATCGTTTCCAACTTCTGAACAAGATATAATACTGTAAAGAAGACGATGATGGTATGATCAAATGAAATGTTTTAAGGGTTTTTAATTCGGTACAAAAACTAGACCTAAAAAGCATTCATGAACCAAAACCGAGCTTACCTTCACATCATTCTGGAACCGGTTTATTTTCCGTTTTGTTATTGACGATGTGTAACAGACTAACAGTGAATTAAACACTGTAAACCGGATGGCGCAGGTAAGCAAGTCTGTGTTAACTGCAGAAAATTCCAAAGTGAATCCAATCTTAATTAAATTAAATCAGATGATTTACACCAATGAATAATAATTTATTTCGGAAAAAAATAAATTTACAGAAGTGAGGTACATTTGTACAAGGCAACAATAACAAAAAAATTTCCTCAAAAATAAATAAAAATAAGGCAAAAATCTGTGGAAAATTCACTGTGGTATACTACATCGAGGGTTTTAAGTTTTAATGTTGGAAAAGAGATTCAGGAACCTGATCAGGGTTAATAATCATGCCATAAAGTTTATCTCTACGACCTAACGTGTCTCGACGAGAAGGGATGGATTCGGGTGTAGATAGCTCAACACTTGGTGGAACTGGAACTTCGCGGGAGTGACCTGAAATGCACAAAGCACCAGAATCGTCTTGTTCCCAGTATACTTCTACCATTATGCCTCTTGGATTTTCCGAAGTCTCAGTTTCTGGTATCGCTACATACCTAGCCCCGATGGGTATCTGCAATATAGATCATCATCAATTACAGTATGTCCGTCAACTGTAAATTATAAAAGACTTGCTACTTTTAAGTCATTTTACGAAGTGTCGTGTTGATAGGAGCCTCGTGTGGAGAACTGGAGATAGAGTGAAGTGCGGAAGTAACATACTTGTGCCATGTTCAAGTGCATACCTCAACGGATGTTCCGGACGTAGTTAGGGTTAAGGTGATCAATTTTCCCTCAGCGGCTGCGCTTTCCATCTCTGCCTGTTTCGCAATGTTCAAGAAAACTTCTTCAAGACTAGTTAGGCCAAGCTGGATGTCGGCTATGCCAAATTTGCTTTCGTTTTCTTGTAGTTCTTCAAAGAAACTCTGGTGAATGTAATAATCTCGAAGTTATGAGCAACAACATATACACATAACTACACATTTAACAACAATGCTGTTTCCAGAGAACCCGTAATGATAATTGCATCGATCATTTCTATTTCATAATCTAAGAAAGACAGACAGTTCAGTGAGCAATTTTGTTTTATTCCGTCATATACCAGACCTCCAACAAACTGTGAGACTTGGGTTGCGTAGGAAATATCATTTGTTTTACATCACAGTCGGAATGAATCAGTTAATCAACGACGTTGATGAGAGTCATACCGTTAGCAGCCCTTCTTTCTCATGTGGAATGACAAATGTCAGGAATGATTTGTTCTCCTCCTTCGGCACCACATCCAAATGCTACAACAAAATGTTAAGAGATCGAGATTGTCAAAAGCCTGCCCGATTACTAGGAGATTAATAAATTGCTGTTTCTGATACACACCTGTTTAAAGAAATTCTTGACAGCCTCCTGAGAATGAGAATCGGTAGGTGCATCCCCGTTATAAGGGGTTCCAATAAGATTTCCGACAAAACTAATATTGGCTATGAAACCAGTTCCAAAGCGTGACTTTAATCTAGTTGATGTTCCTACACAACGAAGCCTGCCTTTAGCCATGATTCCAATTCGGTCACTCAATATATCCGCTTCTTCCATAGAGTGTGTTGTCAGAATGATGGCTCGTCCTCTTTTTGCATTCTCTATTATGTCCCATACATGTCTCCTGCTAATAGGGTCCATCCCGGTTGTCTGCAGTTAGAAACAACAGCTGATTAAAATTAAGGTTGAGTACTAATTTTTTTTTTTTTTTTATATATTTTTAATTAAAGTGCTTGGACTTTCTAGGGTACTCACCGGTTCATCCAGAATGATCAACTTAGGATCACCAATAAGCGCGATTGCCACACTTAAACGCCGTTTCATTCCGCCACTGTAACTTGAAGTTCTCATTTTAGCAGCATTTGTCAACCTGACCTCTGCCAACGAATTTTGAGTAACCTAAATGAAAACACAAACTCCAATATGAGACGGATTTATGTTAATAAATAAACGAAGTTGGCAGGAACAGATATACATGAAGCATTCAGTTTGCATTTTATCAGTTGCAGTGAAAAATTTATTTAGTCATATCCAAGATGGAAAATAAGATCGGTTAAGTCAGTTTGACACTTACAGTCGAAATTGTAGCCGGAGGTAGACCTTTTATCATTGCGAAGAGGTTGAGGTGTTCTTGACCAGTCAATACATCCCACAGGATGTCAAACTAGATTGGAAAAAAAAAAGAGACAGATCAGTTCAGTTACTCATACTGTCGAAAAAAATCATTATAAAAAAGGACAGCTGGTAAACCTGTGGACACAAGCCTATTCTCTTTCGTATGTTTGTCATGCCTACAGAGCTGAGGATGGAATTCCCGTAAATCAGTGCTGCGCAGAAAAGCACCATTGTAAGAATATTTAAAATTTTCAGTACAAACTTAATAAAAAGTCTGAAAATTCCGAGCAAATCTTTACCATCTCCGCTAGTCGCAGGTGAAATTCCTGTCAAACAATTAATTGCAGTGGTTTTGCCTGCACCATTCGGTCCCAATAGGCAAAATAGTTGATCCTTTGCAAAGTTGACCCATAAACCCTAAACAGACCGACAAAAAACGAATTATTTTAACACGGTTTTCTAATTTTATAAGTGATCATAGAAATTACCTATATTTATCTATAAACATTGTTTACCCTGAGTGCATGATAAGCAGGAGTCGTCTTGCATTTACAGCAACCCAGAGTTGTTGATCCAGGATAGACCTTTGCAAGGCCGCGTAATTGGACAGCAACGTTTGGATCAACGACTCCTTCCCTTATTTGTTGTTTCACAGTATTCTCTTCTCCAAGTACATCCTCGTCATCAGGAGTGACATTC
The DNA here is from genome assembly GCF_048544455.1 of Silene latifolia. Classification (NCBI taxonomy): domain Eukaryota; kingdom Viridiplantae; phylum Streptophyta; class Magnoliopsida; order Caryophyllales; family Caryophyllaceae; genus Silene; species Silene latifolia. Next base: position 340,719,238 of record NC_133537.1, on the reverse strand, counting down.
TCAATTTCCAGTGAAGAGCGATAGCAGGTACAGATGCTGCCCTCTAGTAAATGTACATAAGAATACGTACTCAGGAAAAACTATACTCCCTCTGTCCGGATCATTTGTTTACCTTTGATTAAAATACCCCTCACAAAGAATTATAAAAGGTAAACAAATGATTGAAAGGACATATTTTTGCCATTTTGTTCAATAAGTCTCATCTATCTTTCTCTCTGAGACGGATTTTGAATATTGGAGCTCATTGACTGAAATAAAGGGGGTAGATAAGAACCGGTACCTTGAACCTTACTCCCTCCTTTGCCAATCCAATAACCAGGGTACAAAAAGTAAAATGCGGATTTTCTGACTCCAAATGGGTTTGGGATTATGTTGTCCAAGTAAAGAGCCAAGACAAACCAAAGAATGAATGATCCAACAAACCATATGAAGACGTCATTCTGCAGTTACCGACACAATACTTAAGCATCATTGATATAACAGAATAGTTAGATAACAATGAAGTCCATTTCTAACAGATTAAGGGGACTGTTTTCATACCATTGTAAGTATACAATCATCGTCATTCGGAGAACATTTGGTCCTACCACTCCAGCTGATACCGGGGTCTTGATGTGTTGCAGTCGCATCTGTGAGCATCTTTAAAGCTTTGGCTAGCAAATTTGGAGGGTAGAAGGACCATATGATCCTGTACCCTTTAGAGAACCTATCACTGTATGGAAATCCAAATGCTGTCACAACCTGCATAAGCGGGATTAATGTCAATGATGTGAAACGTGATACTTGTAAGTCGTAAGGCTGTCATGCCAGCAATTTTATTTTCGGCAAGTCTTGTCTGAGATTATATTATATTTGAGACTTCCTCAAACACTTGTGTCTTCTTCATTTAAATAATCTGTCTCTGGTTAGTGGTTTTGTCTCAGATGTAAGACTATCTCAAGCTCTGTAATGTGTAATTTTTCGTTAAGACTATCACACGGGAATTGAACTTGCCTGGGTGATCAAGCCAATAATGAAGTTATAGAACCCTATGTTTGTGGCTGAAGATGCCTGGGTGATGAAGGCCGATAGCGCAAAGGCAAAGGCTGTCTGAAATAGATACATGGCAAGAGTGGAGATCAGATAAGATGTTAGCGGATGCTGCAAGTTCTAACAGCTATTATGCACAAACTGAACAAACTGGTATACAAAGTACTAAAATAGTGAATAAAAGGAACTGACCATGTTCAACTGGAAAAGGAAGAACACAAGTAACACTATTGCAAAATTGTTATGCTTGAAAAAATCAAACTGAAACATCATCCCGAACAATACGATGAAAACAGATGAGATGGCAACGATAAGGCCCTCCCAAGCCAGCCATGATAGCCAATATGCACTATCAAAGAGACCCATGATACTCATTGCCTGAAAAGTTTTAGCAGAAATAAGGAAACATCCAAGTTTAACGCTTTATTTTCTCGGTGTAAAGATTACCCGCTACACAAAACAAATAATTGAACCTATATTAGAGGGGAGACGAACCTGTCTAAGTTTTAGCTCTTTCTCAGTCACCAAAGCACTAATTTGGAATACAAAACCAAACATAGCAACTGCTAAGAAAAAGGTTGGACCAATGGACTCCATTGCTGAGAAGGGATCAGCTGGAGGGTGCGCGAATTCTGTCAAACCGATTGTCCACCTGAAATTTTCGTCTGGCCATTATCCAAATAGCAAAAGAGTCCTTAGTTATAAAAACACCATAAAATTTAAACAAAATGACTTTCTAAATAAACTGCTCACAAACCCTGTCGCATTTTGAATTTAGCGACAGGTTTTATTAGCCATCGTACACAATCTGTGTAATTTAGTAGTGACTACAAGCAAGGCGATACCTTTGATCAAAAACCTAGCAATTTCGCGTTCAGCAGAAAGCTGAAGTGGGAGTTGGAATTTGAAGGTAGGGTCTTCAATTTTGCCTCTTACAAACACTACTGACGAGTTAGTTTGAAGACCATAGCTGATTGTTCCATTTTGCTCTTTGAAATGCAGTGCTCCTGGACTGTGCATTGGGTTGGAAAGAAGCCATTCATCGACCTCTTCCTCTGTCCTAAATGACTTAACCTGCATAAGTAATTACAGGTCACAGAATTAAGTTCAGCATGATCTGTTCTCTACAAATGCTAATACTCCCAACATTCTTGCTAATCGAATTGTATTTGATTCTAGCTTCGTTGGTAAAGTCATGAGAGGCGTTGCTCATGACCTGGGTTCAAATCCTGTGAGTATCACACAGGATATAACAAAATTAAAGACAATATAAACAGGATAAAATCTTAATTAAGGCGTCTAGTTAAGGTAAACCTCTAATTTTTTACATTATTGAAGATAATTTCTTTTTGACTCGGGATTCGGGTTAATTATCGGGCACATGTTCAAATTTTTGGTTAAGGGGGGCGGGTTTCTGGTCGATCAACGGGTCGGATAAAAGTTTTGAGACCGGAGGGAGGCAATATAAATGGGATGCTTATAAAATTCTCATAAATAAATAAATAAAAGGGTTTTTCTAACGTGTGCCTTAAAGGCAAGCATTAAGAAGCCATATAAGGAAAGATTCTAAATTAAATTAAATTAAAAAAAGAAAAGGTCGCTTCCTTTTTTTAAAAAGTATGTTATTCATTGACTCAAAGGTTTGACCTTATCTCTAATCCATTTTGACCGAGGATTCGGGTTTATTTTTGGGTTCAAGTTCAATATTTTGGTCAAAAGGGGACGAGTTTCGGTTTGATCAAGGGGTGGGGTTAAGTTTTTGACAGGTTCGGATAGAGACAATATAAATGAATAGTCTCCTAAGAGACGGTCTCATAAATGTTCTGCAAAATGGTGTAAGGGGACTAAGGGATGTCAGCCTGTCAGCTAACAAATCAAACATCAGCAATCACATGAAATGGGGAATTCTGAAGAGCCAATTAACATAATGATTACGTCTGTTAAAAGAATTTTTTGCAAAACGGGGGAGCTTCCAGGAAATTCTACTAGCCACAAATTCTAACAATAAGACGGCGTGAGACGGTCCTTTTCTAATAAAAATTCATTCAGTTGTTGCTAATAATAAAAGAGCGATTTTAATACAAATTGTCCGTTTTACAACGTATGACCGTCTCACCCAACAATTCCTGATTTCCGGGAACTTAAACTAACAAGACAAATGATTTAACCAAATTCTTTCAAGCTTGGCTTTGAATGTCAACATGAAATTTTGACTAACCCCCTCTACGGCTCTACCTAATAAAATATGTAAATAATTCCTATGTAAATATTAATGATCTTTGATACATAGCTAGGATTTAGCCGAGCTCGAGTCTAGACCTTGCAAATGAGTCATTCGGATGGCGTTCGGGTCAGGTCAATTAGGGTCGAGTAATTATCGGGTCACTTTTGGGCCGGGTTATTTTTGGGTCGGGTCATTTCGTGTCCGATCTTTCTGGGTTGTTTGGGTCATAGCCAGGATTTTGCCTTAATAAGTCATTTTGGGTCGATTGGGTCATTTCGGGTCGAGTCTAGAGCGTCAAGTTTGGGTCACTTACTCACTTTCGTGTCTCAAATCAGTCTTATCAGATCGGATTAATTTTGCCAGGTCTAAGCACGACTAAGCTAATTTCGAGGCTTGATGAGCTAACTCAAATCATTTACAACTCTACAACTCTAATAAAATAACGTATCCCTAAAATAAATAAAATAAAATAAAGGGTAAATTGATAACTTATACTCCGGTAATTACAAAACTAACCTTGGATTCCGGAATTGGGCGGCCAGGATTATTGCTTCTAATCTTGGTAACAATTTTATCAACATTATTAGCAGCACCATTAGAACTCCCACTACCACTATATACAAAGTCAAAGCACGGTTGTTTGATGAAAACTCCGAGTTCACACGGCGTAATTGACGTCGAAACAAGAGGACGAGGATCCAAAACGTTATCGTAATACGTAGTATTCGTAAACTGGGATTCAATTGCTCGTTGTATACAAAATAATAAGAATATGAATATTAATGAAGAAAATAATTGAAGTATTGTTGCACTTTTATGACGCCATGAAAGTAATGCATTCTTTGTTAATAATGCTTTGAATTGTTGTAATACTAATTTCATTCCGTTTTGTAATTCCATAAATTTGGGAATTTTTTTCTGGGTTTGTTGGTGAGATTTTGAATTGAAAATTGGGGTTTATAAGTATGTTATTGATTTGATTTTGATTTGATTCGTTAATTATTTGTGGAAAAGGTGGATTACATGAAGGCGCGTTCTGAGGTTGGAGACCCACGTAAGCTATGTAAATTGAAAGTTGGAACGTTGACTAATTTCAGAATTAACGAACTAATTAAGTAGATTATTAAAGAACCGGGGGGTGCTTTTGTCATTGCTCTTGTCACTATGTACGGGTCAACCGGGTCGGGTAATTTCAAGCCTGATTAATTTTGGGTTTGCAAAAGTTCGGATCGGGTTGGGTCATGTCTGGTCATATCGGGTTTGAACCAAGCTCGGATCTTGAGTTCGGATGTCAGGTCGGGTACAAATCGGGTTATCCGGATTGGGTTATATTGGGTCGGGTGAATTTGGGTTTGGACCCGTCTTAACAAGTATAAGGACAGGACGAGGAGAGCCTTAAATTGGCTTACTGACTAGTTTTTGGTAGGGGTGAGCAAAAATATACGATACGGTTTTATAATACGAATACGATACGGTATACGGTTTGAGTTATACGGATTTCCGTATATACGATACGGAAATCCGTATATACGATACGGTTTTTATAAAACCGTACCGTATCCGGGTCGGGCAAAAACGAAACCGTATATACGGTTTCTGACACGGTTTGAAGTTTTTCTATAAAAAAATATTAAAAAAATGCAAAGTTCCTCTTTAAACTCCACTCTTTTAATGTTTTTACGACTTTTTTTTTACCAACTTATCCCAATAAACAAAAATCAGCCCTTTATAAGAGGTGGTCATGTTAGAGGTAATTATTAACTCTTGAATAATTACAATGTTTAATTGGGCATTTGTCACCAAACCGTATCCGTATATACGGATTCCGTATACACAGTTTTTCCGGGTACCCGAAAACCGTATCGGATCCGTATAGTGATTTTTGTGATTTTTAAAACCGTATACCCGATACGGTTTTCAAAACCGTATCGGGTACACGGTTTTGCTCACCCCTAGTTTTTGGATGTGAGTAGTTGAACAGAATTGGATTCTCCAATTCGATAATATGTTGTATGGTTGATAAAACTTTGTATGTGGGCTTCTCCAATTCGATAATATGTTGTATGGTTGATAAAACTTTGTATGTGGGCTTTCAGATTATTAATGAAATTCTTACTTTCTACCAAAAAAAAAAAAAAAGAATTTGGGTTTGGGTCGAGGACGGTTCTTGAGTTCGGAAGTTGGGTTTGATTATTCGGGTTGGGTAAGTTTTTTGAGGTCTAGTATGCACTATACACTTAGGCCTGGCAAATGGGTCATTCGGGTCGGGTTATTATCCAAGTAATTAACTTTTCCGGTAATTATCACCCAATTAAAATTTACACCCGGATTATTCCATAGATTCCAGGCAAACCTAAGTAATAATCAGTGTGCAACGATAATTATCCGGGTCAGGTTATATTGGGTTGGACCAGGTCAGGTTGGTTTATTGGATCGGGCCAATTTAGGATTGGGTAAAGATCAGGTCTTGAATTTGGATGTCGGGTGGGATCATTCAGGTTAACTATTACTCCCTCCGTCCCGGTCAATTGTTGTCTTTTTGTTTTGGTACAAAGACCAAGGAAAGAGAAGAAGGCCAATAACTAAATGACAAGTGGAACAAATTGAATGAGAATGATCAAATTGTTCATCAAGTTCATTCTTAAAATAGAAAGGACAACAAATGATTGAGACACCCAAAATGAAAAAGGACAACAAATGACCGGGACAGAGGGAGTATTATCAAGGTAAATTCCATGAAGGTGCGTTAATTATGAGGTTGGAGATCCACGTACGTTACGTAGGAATATAAATTGAACGTTGAAAGTTGACTAATTTCAGGATTAACTAACTAAAATAGTAGTTATTGTGTGAGACGGTCTCATATTGAAAGACGGTTAATTGTGTAAAAATCGTTTTTTTATTGATAGCAATAAATGATTGATTGTTTAAAGAAGAGGATTGTCTCACGGTGTGAGAATGAGACCGTTTTATTCTAGAATATATGTAAAATAAAACTAAACGGATCGATTAATTTGCTAACGTGAAAAAGAAGAAATTTTAAGCTTTTTTTTTTTTTTTTATAGAAATAGAATTAAGAGACTGAAAATAAGAGTAAATAAAATCAAAATATATCCGATTTTGAGCATGTTGTTTATGCAATTACTTTATTTTCTACATAGCTTACGTACAAGTGTAGTACAACTGCCGAAAACCTTTTTTTTTTCAAATGTAAACAATCTGTTGAGTCAGAGAAATTAATTAGCTCGAGATGTTGAAGTAAACATTGTAGTACTCATTCCGAAAGCTAAAAATCGGCTCAAGAACATAACTTCTATCAACTCCCTTTGCCAAAAAGCTAATCGGATGATATTGTTTAAGCCCTTTCATCAACCTGAAGCTAGCATCATCAGCCCAATTACGATCTTTGCAGCCCATTATCACCGCCCGGCCCGAATTGCGAACAAAGCACCCTGCCTTAGTAACTGACTCTAAGGAAATAGTCCCATTCTTCCCATTTAACCCATTGATCAATTTAAAGACAATATTAGGACTTCCTTGATTAACCATTATGATCTCGTCGTCTTTTTCTCGATGTGCGATTGCCATTCCCGGCATATCGATTGGTTCTAGCATCACTAAGGGAGCTTGGTCCTTAGGGATGAGCCTAAATGTGGCATGGACAAATGAGTTATTATTAGCTTGTACTAATGGTTGCATAGTTAAAGTCTTGTTATCGTTAGACACGTAAAATATTGTTGAATTTTCCGTCTCTTGGCTTAAGGAAATAAGTTGATCGTTGTAGGTGGATGGAATGGGAGTTATCCAGTCTGAAAGCGGTTGTATTTGTCCCGTCTTAATGTTGAAATCACCATTTGATAGTCCGGCTAGCAAGTAAGGTCCGTATAGTATGGCTTGAAGTGAAGCAAATTCAGGACGATCATCTGAAAAATTTACTCCCTCAGTTAAAATGAATAGTTTACGTTTGCTTTATTTAACACGACCTTGTTTGATACTCACTATGTCCCAGCCAATAGTTTACGTTTGCTTTATTTTGTGAGGGAAAAATAAAGCAAACGTAAACTATTGACTGGGACAGAGTGAGTATCAAACAAGGTTGTGTGAAGCGATGGTTCAACATTTTAGAAGTTTTTAAGTGTCGATATAGGTATTTTTCCCGGTTTGCAGAATTGCAGTAATTTATTATCGGACAATCTTACAAATTTACGCGTAGAAATTAGTAATCGTATTATGTGAATAAGATTACCTTTGATAGTTTCTGTTCGAAGACCAAAGGGTAGATCAAGAGTAATTTTATCTCCGGAAATCCAATTCCTCGTGATTGAAAGAAATGTGCCTGTATTACAACAATAACATTATCCCAGTGCCTCAATGGCTCCAGCAAATTACGAGGTAAGAGGGGGTCAGATGTACCAGGAGAAGGCAAAGATAATGATTGTTGATTAAATGTAGCTTTAGCTCCATTAGAATATGACCAACTCGGTATCCGAATATTCAAGGTTGATTTCCTTGCACCCTGCAATAGAAATCCACATGTAAAATAATCATGCAGATGTTGTTACAGTTAGAGCCTTAGAGGTGTACAACGTGGCGGGCTAGCCCAGCTCAGTCCGGGTATGTGGGCCGAAAAAGGTGGCCCGGTCATCACACGACCCAGCCCGGCCATCGCCTAGTGCCACGACTTCCTCAGCCCTGTACTAAGTGGGCTGGTTTAGTGCCTGGCAAAATTGTCCCGGCCCAGCCCGGCACTCATTTAGTGCCGGGTCGGTGCCACGCCCAGCCCGGCCCGGCCCGCACTGGCCCGGTCCAGTGTACACCTCTAGTTACCGTAGTACTTACTGAGTTACTGTCAGCTCTTATAGCACCTTCTGAGATTGGAATCGAGATCTTACCTTTGATGGAAAGACGGTAATTGTAACTTGTAATCGTTGATTTAAGGATACAACATCAGTTACTGTTTGATTTAATACCAATCCTGCAGAATGCCAGTTAATAGTGCTGGAAATGTACTGGATCACAAACAGTTCCGGTATTGTTCCATTGTTTTCGAAGTAAATTGAGTCTCCTAACTTCGAAAATGATTCAATCCCTGCTCATCAGAAGGTACGTTAAAATGAATTGTCGAAGTATCATACTTAAGTCGATATGTCCAATATCCTACAAAAATATGAATTTTTTGGTTAATGAGTGTTCATTAGCAAGCAAATTAGGGAATTAGTGTTAGTTTCAAACTATTTTGTTTCATAGTGTCCACGTTATCGCTTTTTATTTTATTTCCTAGCAGCTTTACAAAATGTCATCGTCCAAATATTTGTATCAGGTTTTATTAAAAAAAAAATGAAAAGCAATGCCGCCCAATTTCCAACAATTTGCATTAGGTACACTACAAAATGACAGTACTGATATGGTAAGCCGCTAAGATTCCTAGCAGTTTTGCCTTAAAAAAAAAAAAAAAAAAAAAAAAAATCCGCTGGGTTTCTTAGCGGTTTCATATAAAAATTGGAAAAAAATAAAAAAGGATGACGTGGACACTATGTACCCAAATAATTTCAAATGAACGCTAATTAGCTAATTATTTTGCTAACTAGTATAGTTCCCGTGCTACAGCACGGTATTTTTTAGATTTGTTTTATAAAGAAATTTTCTTATTAAATTAATTGTATAAATTAACTATACTTGGAGTTTAATGTTATAATGTACGGAGTACTAAATATAATCTTAGTAAGAGATAGAAAACGAAAGTTTACTACCATCAAAAGATACTTTATAAGTTATTTTTGTCTGAAACTGTTTTTACTTTACTATTAAAAATAACAATATAATGTTATATCGTTATATGATATGACATAAAATAAAATTAAGTGATGTAAGATCTAATTAAAATGCGTATTACCTTATAACGAAACAGGTAAAAACAGTATACTACGCATTTAAAAAGACAATTTACAAATAATTAACTAATATTTATTATTTTTATTTTTTATTTACACAAAAATTTGTTACGTCATAGAAAACCATATTTTGAGTCTAACTGATGAAGGATAATACTATAAAAAGGAGATTTGCGTAACTTTAGAGTGTAACTGATGAAGGATAACATTTATGAAAATGATTGTATACTAATAAATTAGGGATAATAATTGTTTTTTGTAAAAGAGGTAAATATAAATGTAATATTGTTTCCATATATAGTTTTGAGAGTTATTTTCTTAGGCGGGAAAACTACTAAGAGTTTTTATTCTCTTAGTAGTAGGGGGGATTAACGCTAATTAACCAGAAAATTCTAGAAATATCAGAAAACATTTTGAGATATTATGAACGGATTAACATAATAACAACGATATTTTATAAATTGTCAGCACGGTATAAGTAGAAGGCTTACAGACACCCGGGTAAATGTTGTTGTATGTAATACCTGTTCCGTAGCAGCACCAAAAAGAATCAAACAGTGTACCCCAACCATGATTGGATTTGCCTTTTGAAACGACGTGGCCTAAAGGCAGCATGTAGATCATGATTCCGGGTTCTGTTCCTCTTAAAATGCCTAGTACTCCATTTATAAGGGCGCGTTCATAGTAATCTGCATATATTACGTTTTTGGTCGTCCTGAACAGGTTGCGCGAGACCTGCTGAAAGCTATCCATCATTAATCACACGTAATCAAGGTTTTCTTTGAGACGGAATGTGATTAAAGCGTAAATTAAGAAGTTTGTAGACCTTTAGCATGTTGTATGTTGTGCATGATTCCTGAGTCTCAACTGTCAGATCATTAGCCACCCGCCTTGGATCCTTCCTGCGTAGATAATTCACGAGTTAAACTAGCTGATATTTGCTGTCTCAGATGTCTAAATGAAAACCGTAAAGCGAGGGGGGGGGGGGGGGGGGCTACTGGCTAGCATGGGCGGTCGCCCCCACTGACGTTTGAAAATTTCAAGATTTTTAGTTAAAATTTTCGAATTTTTTTAAGCTTCTCTTATAATATTACCCTTCCACCCCCGCTGACTTAAAATCCTGACTCCGCTTACAGGATTTTATAGTTTAAATTGTCAAATAATATATGGTTATAGATTGTAGCATTACCAGCGTTCCTCAACCGATGTTCCCCCAGTCGCGAAGCTGTGGGAGGAGTTAACAATGTTCATGAAGTATGTTCCGATTTTCTGTCAGAACCAGTCATAAAATGACTTCTTATTTCTTAATTAATGTAACTTGTAAAAATAAAGCTCAAATTATTCAAATTTTTGATGAACTCAAAATACCAACCTTGTATAATTTGTCTCCTAGAATTTCATATCTCATCTGAGCACCTACCACAATCGGAATATGTGTGTTGCAATGAAAATCCGCTATGTTATCTTCCTGTTTACGCAAAACAAAGCGCTGTATAAAACATTTTAAGAAATGCATATGATTTTTTCTGTAGATAATACTTGTATTGTATTGCAGGCAGCAGCGGATCTAAACAGAATTTTTTTTGCTTTTTTTGTCTAATTTTCAGGCTAAAAAAATAAATTTATAATTTTTTTATGTGTATATAGATTTTAAATATTAATCAGGATCCCAGAAAGAAATTTTTCTGGATTCGCTATGGATTGCACGGTCTTATTACCTCCATAGCAAGAATTCCGAGAAAACATGGCTTGTCGAAAAGATGAGCTAATTCCAAGTGCTTCGGATTAAGCTGAACAACACACAATATCAGAAAGCATTCATCGCGCGTATTCCAAAGGTATATAGTATATTTTTAGATGCTGAACTTACAGTGATTCGGTATAACTGATACAACAGATCATTCATTCCCCCAAATTCTTCATTAAGCATTTTATAGTGCGTCTCTATGCCATACTTCTGTATGACATTTTTTACGCGATTATAGAAATACTCAACCATCCGCGTCAACATTTTCAAAGCTTCCTCATTTTTTGCCAGTAAATACTGATCCAAAAGCCCTGCCATGATCTTTTCCAAACAACCAACAAGTGAAAAAATTCAGAAAAAAGATTTACTTTTACTGTGAGTGTAATTTTACTGAATTTCGCGGTTAAGGGTACCTTGTGGACAGTATAATAAGGAGACCAGACTTCCTGTAAAGCTTCAACTCTATCAAAAAACGTGGTTGGGAAAGCGGATAGGTATCCTGTGCCGATTTTCTCTTGGCATTCCTTCAATGCTGATACTAATGCTGTCATTTTCTGTCTGAGATCTTCATTGTGTGTACTTGCCCACATCTTTGCTGATGCACTCAAATAATGCCCTTCATTTTAAAAATAACTAAATTACATAAGTTTTTATAAGACCGTCTTAGGCTAAAACGCGCCGAACCGGAAAATTTTAGGTCCGGACTGGAAAAATGGACCGGACAGGACAATTTGGTCTTGACCAAACCCGGACTGAATTATTTTGGTAAGGTGCTCAGTCCTCATTTTTTCAAGTTTCGGCCTTCGGCTTGTCTGGTCCAAGACCGGTTAATTTAGGTTCGGCCCGAATGTATCAACTTTCATGTTTTTTTAAGACTAATTATTAAAATATTATGAATTAAATTAATTTTTTCTCTTCAAAAAAAAATTATAAATTAGTATTGTTAATGATTTTCATAGAAAGAGTCGTCTAATTATTTAAATACATTTTATTTAGCGGAATTAAAATGTAATTATCGTATACGAAAGGGGTGAAAAAACTAGTTTAGGTCTATTTCGGTCCAAGACTGAACCAGACCAAATATTTTGGGTTTGGCCCGGTCCAAGACCGAAAGTTTTAGGTCCGGTCTTTGGACCATTTAATTGTTATTATCGGTCTTCGGTCCGGTCCGGTTTGGTCCGGTCTTGAACCGATTGTCAGCCCTAGTTCGGGGACTTCAGGGGGAGATTGTCTTATAAGACCGTCTCACTAAATTTGGTATTTATTACGAAGAGAAATACTAACCTACGAAGTGGCCACGGAGAGGAAAGTCGGGAGCTTCCCAACCGCCATAAGGCCGACCAGGAAAGGGCAAACCGGAGTTATTCCGAAAGGTGAACACCAACCAATCCACATTGAACATGAGCAAATACTCTAAATTTGCTTGTTGCTTTTGCCCATACAAAGAATTTGGGTCCAATCTTACATCATGAAGTGAAACTTCTTTTAAAAACCGAGGGAGATTTGAACTCGTGACCTTCATTTTCCTGTAACGGGAACTTTGCCTATCAAGCTCTCGGCCGTCTCCAGCCAAATACATTTCTTGCTTCCATTTCGTATCCATAGTCGAAATAAGTTTGGCTCGAGTTGTATGAGACTGGGAACGGCCGTGGTTATGATCCGTACACATTTGGCCCGCTTTAACTCGGATTTCATTAATATGAAACCATGAAATTACCAGAACCATTATTGATAAACTTATTATTACTTTCATGTTTATTTTTGTTTAATTAACCTTCTATAATGACTTATTAATTAATGTATTACAATGTGGTTTAAAGAATGAAGATACAAAGCTTAAATATAGGAATCAAATGACTTCAAGCACTGCAAGCATAAAATACGAATCTGGATCATCTATCCCATTTCCGTGTCTCATCGTATATCCCACTACCTTTAACTTCTAACACCTAATCCTTTTATTATATTTACGCAATTACTTTTAATGGTTAATGCTTATGTGTCAAATGGAGAACTACTGGGACACAAGATGAGACACAGAAATGAGACAGAGAATCCCGACTCATAAAATACAGCTTTGTTTGTAGGATTCAACTCTTAATATATGATGTGTAACACATACTTACCGTTACTAACTTTTATGGAAAACAAACAAACTTGCTCTACAAGAGATCATCTATTCATCTTACACAACCTTTATCTTTTCTAATTAAAATGGATCAAATGAGATATCATAGGCACAGTCTTTATGGGAAAGATTATGAAAACTGAAAATTCTTTTAAAGAAAGTCTCGTAAAAACATCGTCTTGGTAAATTATTTTCCGGCTTGAAAAAATGAATAGCGACACTTAGTGGTACTCGAGCTGTAGTCGATATTTGTTCACTTGTCATTCTGTTTATTATGAGAATCTGGAATGTGTTTGTAAAGTACTCCTTCCGTCCCGGTCATTTGTTTACCTTTGATTTTGGCACGAAGAACAAGGAAAGAGGAGACCAATTATTGAATGACAAGTGGACCAAATTGAGTGTGGATGATCAAATTGTAAAGGTAAACAACTGACTGGGACAGAGGGAGTATTAAATCGTAACAAAAGCTTTACGAAAAAAGAAGAAAGGTTATGGAGTATTTCTTTATAGAACAATTTTTTGCTTAACTGCTACTTTGATTTAAGTGAATTATTAAACAATTATCAATATGTAATGTAGAATCTAGTTAAGCTATAAATAATATTAGTTGGTAATGTTAAAATAAACATTGTAAGACTCATCTCTCAATCCGAACAATGGCTCAAGAACATAGCTCCGTCTCAACCCTTTTGCGACAAAGCTGATGGGATGATATTTCTTGAGGCCCTCGTTCCAGGTGAAGCTCGCCGCCTCTTTCTTTGCCGGATCTGAAACTTGAGATTCACAGCTAAGCTTCACACCTTGGTCTGATTTAGAGTTTAATCCACCGTAAACAAAGCAACCATCCTTGGTTTTCAAGGAAACTGTTCCAGAAACCCCGTTTAACCCTTTAACTACAAGAAATTCGGCCAAACTCATATCGTCTCCTGCTTTAGCAATGGTTAGAACATTACCGCCCCCTTGGTGGGCAAGTACCATTCCTGGAAGGTCAAAAGGCTCTAAATAGATGGCTTTGTTGATGAAAGTTTCAGGTCCTGAGATTCTTGTCTTCTTAGAAGGAGAAGGGTCCTTTAAGATGAGCCTAAAAGTCGAGTGAACAGAAGAATCATTTCCTGCTTGAGGCGATCCTTGCATTGTAATAAGCTTGTCGTGGTTTGAGAGGAAAAACTTTGCATCTCCATACTGTTGCATGAGGGAAACTAGATATGAGTTGTAGTCGGCTGGAACTGAGGTAATCCAATCTGAAGTCGATTTCAGTGCTCCGGTTTGGATGTCATAGTCACCAGGAGATAAACCGGCAAGCAAGTAAGGTCCATACAGAATAGCTTGAAGGGAGGCGAATTGAGGGCGATCATCTGAAATTTTTTTACAAGGGTAATTAAGGTCTTATTCTTTTGTAATACTCGTAAGAAATATCGCATTGGCCTGGATGAAATGATGCATATTTGCTTTTACCTTGAATAAACTCTGTTCTGAGTCCTAGCGGAAACTGCAACAAAACAGTATCTCCGTTTCCCCAATTCCTAGATACCGAGAGAAAATTTCCTGCATAACCGATATATACATTTAAAGATCGATCAATTGCTTGCCTTGAAAATGACTAAGCTCATCAGAGTACAAATCAGTTATGAAAATGTGAGAAATGTAGACCTGGAGTTGGCAAAGTTAAAGGATCTCCATTCACTGAGGCTTTTATACCACTCGAAGAAGTCCACGAAGGTATGCGCAAATTTAAGGTAGCTGTCCCTGAATGCTGCATCAGAGAATTGTTTATTTAGAATGCCTTATCTTAAAATCAAAAATCCTAATCACATCTCCTACAACCACCATATTCAAGTGCCTCAATGGCTCTCTCATAAAGGAGGCCGTGGAGGGGTAGGAGTTGGATACTCGGATATATGCAGTCTCACCTTTGTGTGATCCCACATATAGGCTATTTAAATATGACCCATATTGAAGATTCCATCGAATAACTGTAACTTCACAATAATATGAAGCATAGCCATTTTTCGGATTCATTTTGCATGATCACATCAAAATACATAACCAATTACTGGTATAAGTTTTACAAGGATCTGCTTATACCTGAGTTGCAACAGTTATTTTCACTTTCAGACTTTGATCCCAGGAAACAGCATCATCTACAACCTGGGTTAGGGAAAGCTGTGCAGAAGTCCAGTTGATTGAGCTAGATATGTACTGTATCACATAGAGCCCGGGAGTACTCCCCGTCTCCTCAAAGTAGATAGAATCTCCCAGCTTCGAGAATGACTCGATTCCTGTACAATGGATCATAGTCGGTTCATTAAAGCAGGTATGGTGGCCACTCTCTGATAACACACTCCGACAGCAGAAGCTAAAACGTATTCTCAAACTATACAGTCTAAGTGTCTTAACACATTTAATGCATGCAGCATTTGCTAACTGTATTATATGTCTCAGTTTCTATAAGTTTGATATTATTCTCTAAAGAGACTAACCATAGAAAGGGTTGTTCGGCAAACAAACCTGTTCCATAACAACACCAGAAAGAATCAAATAAAGTTCCCCATTTATGATAACTTCTCCCTTTGGAAACTCCATGACCTAGAGGAAGCATGTAGATCATTACACCCGGTTGGGTTCCCCTTTGTATGCCTAAGACACCATTGGTCAGCGCACGCTCGTAGTAATCTGCATATATCATTTCTTTGCTCCATCTAAACAGGTTCCTGGACACCTGAAAGATTAGTGATACAAAGTTCATCGAATGCTTGGATCGGTGTATCAAATTGTTCTGTTCCTCGAGAATAGAATGATATCTAGGGGTGAACAAAAAGTGGTCCGGACCGGCAAACCGGACCGACCCGGACCGGCCGGTCCGGTCCGGTCCAGACCGGATACTTACCGGTCCGGTCTCCGGGTCCCAAAAAATATGGTGACCGGTCTCCGGTCCGGTCCAGTCCACATAAAAAAATAAAACTAAATTGCCTTATAAATTAGTACCGGTCCGGTCCAAACCCGGAAAAAACCGGACCTAAAGGGTTCCGGTCCGGTCCGGTCCGGGTCCCTTTTTAACCGGTCCGGTCCGCGGTCTTGGGATATGTGGTTATCCGGTCCGCGGGTTCATCCGGTCCGGTCCGGTCCGGTTTTGGACCGGTGAGCACCCCTAATGATATCCTCACTAATTATGGTAACATTAAGTTTATTCTTACACTTCTCATGAGAATATGTTGTGAATCTTCCCATATTTATCTTCTTAATGTGTGCCATTAGGGCACACGTTAGAAAAACCCATATGAATATTTAACCCAGGTTTATAAGAAAGAAATAAACCTTTAGCATATTGTATGTTGTACAGGATTCTTCATTCTCAGTGTGTAGCCTGTCACCTAATCTCTTCGGATCAACCCTGTTAAGAAATCACATAGATTATTAATAAACGACTTAGAGCCAGCCTGAACTAATCGGCCTGATCCGACCAACCCAGAGTGCATAATATACCAAATTGACCCGATTATTACTCAACCCCGATTAACGTATTTGTCGAGCCTACTTAACACGATACTGGTGCAACACATATGAGAAGTAATTACTATTTTTAGTTACCAAGAGAGTACCAGAATTCGGACACTGATGTCCCTCCAGTTGCAAAGCTGTGTGTTGAGTTTACGACATCCAAGAAAAATGTCCCTATTTCCTGCTCAATTAATTAAAGAACTAGGCTTAGTAAATGAACATATCTTGCTCCAGAAGAGGATCATACTTTTAACATAAGACAAGATGTGCCAACTACAATTGGTCACTGACCTTATATAGTTCATCCCCTGTTACTTCATATCGCATTTGAGCACCAATAACGATCGGAATGTGAGTGTTTGCATGAAAACCTGATATATCATCAGCCTTCAAGACCAGCAAAATAAACATTAAGCTAAACTATCATGTACTTTTTAAAACATAACAGTTGTTCGCAACCTTACTGAAAATACTGAAGAAAAAGTTGTGCAGGAAGGATGTTGAGTACCTTCAATGCAAGTAATCCTAAAAAACATGGTTTGTCGAAGAGATGAGCCAGCAGCAGGTGCTTTTGATCATTCTGTATATAGTCAACAGTAGCAGTTCAATATACTGATACACATGCAAGAACTGCAGCTTAAATTCAGAAATATCTGAATTTTTCTACCATGTATGACTGACTGAAGCATCATATAGCTCTGAATGTTTCATTTTTCGCAGTTAAAGAGGTTTAGTTAAGGCAATTGACAGAGCAGATACAAATTTGCTACTAGCGTACCGTGACAGTGTACAAGCGATATAGCACATCATTCATCCCACCAGTTTCTTCATTTAAAGACAACCAATGTCGTTCGAGGGTGTATGTCATTATCACATTCTGTACACGCTTGTAAAAGTAATCAGCCATCTGTGTCACCATCTTTAGAGCTTGATCACTTCCAGCAAGATTATACTGGTCTAATAGTCCTGCCATTATCTATCAATCGAGACATACAGTTAAAACCGCCATAAAATTGAAACAAAAACAACATTATTACAATGCCTCAAAGGCACCCACCAACGGAAAGTAGCCTTTGTATTAACAAATGTGAAGCCAAATAATTTCAAATTTTCAAAATTCCGGAAGAGCAATGTGTACCTTGTGGATAGTGTAATAGGGTGCCCACACAGGTTGTACAGCTTCAAATCTATCAAATAGCTCAGACGGAAACGCAGAAAGGTATCCCACTCCCATTGCATCCTGGCATTCCTTCAGAGCAGATACTAATGTGGTCATCTTTTCCCTGAGGGTCTCATTGTGAGTGCTAGCCCACATTTGTGCCGTGGCGCTCAAGTAATGACCTTAATCATGCATGTTACATCAGATAAGCAATCAGTATCCTTTTTCTTTCTGCTATATAGATTTGAGAACGAAAGTGGCCATATCTTATCACTACCGGGTACTACTATATCATAAATCGTCAAAACTAACAAACTACTATCAGTTAACAACATTCCTACCCGGCTACAACCAGGCAAGGGCCACTTATGTTTGAAATTTGTCATGGAAGATAAAACCAACAACCAGATAAAACCAACAACCAGTTAAATTTCTCAACCCTTGGAAATTAGAAACATGCCTATTAGAGTTAGATACAAGCTTATGTTCCTACAGAAATAAGTCATTGACGGGTAGTGCTCACAATACGTTAGGAACAAAATTGTCCCTGTGGTTCCATTTACGCTAAAAAACAAACTAGCATTCACATATATATACTCCCTCCTTTCAAATGTATTTCATACGTTTAATTAAAATATACCTCACATATATTAAACAAAGGTATGAAATTCATTTGAATTGAGGGAGTACATATGTAATCACATTGAACCAACAACTACCATCCAAGTCTCCGTCACATGGTTACATTAGGTCTCTAGTTAGAATCTACTACAACAGTGAACAAAAATGAAAGCATAGCATACATAACATATGAATGAATATGAACCAGTTATGAACAAAGTAAAACAAGGAAAAGTGAACAAACCAACAAAGTGCCCGCGAAGCTCGACATTAGGAGCTTCCCAACCACCATAAGGAATACCAGGAGTAGCCAAACCAGCTGTTTTCCTAAAGCTCCAAACCAATCTATCCACATCTAAGATCAACAAATACTCTAAATTTGTTTGTTGAGCTCGACCATGCAGTGATTGAGGATCTAACCTCACATTATGAAGCGAAATTTCGCTTAAAAAACTACCCTTTAGTTCAGAATACTTAATCTTCTTATACATAAAATTCCAACTTAGTTCATCATCATCTTCCTTCAACATTTTTCTAGGAAATAAACTAGACCAAGTGGAATCATCGGTATGTGTAAGATGATAATCATGATTATGATTATGAGACATCATTTCTTTTTTCCAAGTTTCATTCTTTGATGTCAAAACTTCATACCTCAATGTTTTTGATGACAATGGTGTAGGAGTATTAGTACATTCTTTTGCATAATTAACATTAAACACACTTAGAAAAAGCATCAAACTTGCTAATACTATAACATAAGAGTAATTATTATCATTATTACATAAAAATCTCATCATTTTTTCTTTTTTCAACCTTAAACTACACAAACTCAAAAACCCACCAAAACCCAACTCAAATTCAGTGAAAAAAAAACTTAAAAACAGAGAAAATGGTGAAAATTTTATTGACTCAAGTAACCATTTATAAAGATGAACATAAAGTAATGAAAAAAAATGCTTGTATAGGAATTCGAGAATACATGGCGACAAAACTAAGCTATAATATGTAGTCCCGTGAAAGGAAAGCATGCTATGTTGAGGTGAATTTGAACAAAAATAAATTTGACCGCACAACATAATTCATTTCATGGATATGCAAATATATGTATATACTGTACAAACGTACAAAGTGAAAGGAATTATCATAGTCAGGACAAGTGCAAGTGGATGATAATGACAGATTAACATTCACATTAAAATTCACGGATGAATGTCCCTTTTGGATTTTATGCATGGCTGGATTTTTTGTAGGTTCCTTTGTCAATTTAGAGGTGATTGAGTGTAGTAGAATTAAGTAACTAAGGAGGAAAGTATACACAATTGTAGTTAACTTTCCAATATGGTTAATATAAACAGAATTTAAAATACGATGAATGTTAAGTAACGGAAAATGAGATAGATCTACCTTGTGGTACTGAAACACATTTCTCTTATTCTGAAACGGAAAACTCAGTACCACCGGTAATGCCCTCCTATGATTTTGATTGGATGATATTATTATATCACTTTCTTATCTTTGAGGCTTTGGCTAAAGAGGTTCTAGATTCTAGCGTGATTCTTTTTTTCTTTTCTTTTAGTGTATGTGGTTAGGAGATTCAATGACAATGAAAGCTACCAAAGAGATGGTCCTGTTTGTAGCACTAGAATTTTAGGAAGAATATCATGCACGAAAGTACCCACATATTATCGAGTTTTTTTCATTTGGTACCAGTTTGTTTCATTTGATGCCAAATGAGGCATAACGAAAGTACAATATAAAGCAGACAGAGATTCAAACAAGTGACAAATCGCTTACAATTGTTTGAACCACTAGATTAAAACCTCTTCACTTATGTCATTGAGAACATATGCTTTTGGAGTTTTTGTTGTTGGCTAAAATAATTATGAAAAGAGTGAAGTACTGTTTGATATATATTGGGCAATAAATTAGGTACACACCCTCAAGGCCTCAAGTCTATGTCCACCCACTGCTATAGATTTTGACATATTGGGATGTGAATAGGCTAAGATATTAAAGAATATGTATTTGTAACAAATTACTCCGTACAAGTTTTCGTAACCTTTGTTAAGGGAGAACTAAAATATATACATGTTAGACTGAGGCACATGAAATCAAGGTGAATATAAACAAAAAATAAGTCGTCTATAAAACAATTTCATCCTAAAGTACTGTAAAATCATTCACTAGAGTCATTAAAAAGGGTATTAAGTAAAATACAAGGTGGTTACATGTAAAACCGTCTTACCCAGAAATTTGAAATAAACAAATTTATAGAGAAAATGAAGTTGGCTTAATGATTTTCCACTTAGGAACAATAACTTACGATAAAAAGAGAGAATGATGGCAAGAGGACTGAGTGACTGACCTACATAAAAAAGACAGGAAGTATCATCGTATGCTTCCAAGCCAGCACTCACCAAAGGGCATCTTGATGTGGCAATCTATATCTATTCATCACAAAGCGACATTCGCAACCATTAGAAGATTCCCCTGATGCATTCTATAATACGGAATAAAAGCCGTGGCTCGCACGCAACAGATATTAAATACAGCGTAGGGTTCCAGGTGAACTCGAACCAGTATGTAGTGTTAGATTCATCCTCTGGGTCGGGCTTCTGTTGTTGCATTATCATTTGTGGCATATCGTAGAGGTGTTCTCTCAAATTCTCTGCTAATCCACCAGACCCTATCATGAACCTTGTGTTATATTTTGGAAAAATTGACTTGTACGAATCACTGAATAATGAATCATTATGCCGTTCATTTAGTGAACGGATGCCAAGGTGCTCAAGATAACTCCTGCATCAACAATTAAACTGTCAATGAGCAGAGGCAATGAACCTCAGAAGTACACAGTAATCACCTAGTTCATAGAAACATGTTAATTGAAAACTAGAGCATCTGAGAAGGCAAATTTCCCTGCTTGTAATCAAAGTCGAAAATGTTATAGTTCTTATAAGACTTGGAACAGAAATCTTGCAAATTTTGGATAGAGTCGATAGTGTACACTATTCTCTAGTTTTCCCTACTCCTTATCCTAAGTCTATCTTCATAACTTTCACTCTCATCACAACTTGAGACTTCTATTGTTGCATTATCATTCGCGGCATATTCTTGAGGTATTCTCTCAAGTTCTCGGTTAATCCACCAAGCCCGAATGATCTGAAGAAGTTGATGGCAAATCATGTGTTCCGTGGGGGGTTTATCTTTCGGGAAAATAGACTCGTACGTATTATTAAGCCGTTCATTAATTAAACAATCAGTGGAGTGAGGAAAA
Organism: Silene latifolia; assembly: GCF_048544455.1. Taxonomy (NCBI): domain Eukaryota; kingdom Viridiplantae; phylum Streptophyta; class Magnoliopsida; order Caryophyllales; family Caryophyllaceae; genus Silene; species Silene latifolia. The sequence continues at coordinate 340,697,661 of NC_133537.1, read as the reverse complement.
GGACCTCAACAATAAACTTGTAAACTGGACACTGGAAAGCAAAAAAAGGGAATTGACAAGAGTCGACTGAATCACTGAAGCTCTCTATATACCTGGAAAAGGATCTTGAAGAAGATACGCCATGAGGAAGTCGTGTCCTCCTCTGTCAGCCGGATATAAGCTAAGACATGCCATGGGAGAGCAGCAATGCCTAGTAAGTGAGTAAAGAATTTGGCTACATTACGTAACTTTTGTCTCAAGGCGACGAATCATGGAGTATTGCTCGACAAAATGGTCTTAAAATTTTCTTCGTGCACTTTGTTGATCATACAGAATCTTTCCCAGCGGAACATAAAATCTAAGATAGGACCTCTTTTTGCTGCAACACTCCAATAACATTATACACGGCTCCATCTGCATTGCATAAACATGAGTCTGATATAGCTATAACTTGTAAACCAAAACACACACATACACAAAAAAAAAGTATCAAAAGGGGAATATTGTACAGAGGTCCCAGAAAACCATTGACACACTCGACCAATAAAATTCTGCATATCATTTTCATAAACCAGGGGAAGATGATGAGTGCAGAAACAGATACAGATGAAGGTTATCAATCAGTTTTTAAAACCCACTAATCAATTCGGAGTACATGTTATGTTACACCAAGGCTGAATTTACATATAAAACCCTTTTGCTTTCCCATTGTCGCCTCGACCACATCAACAGTTCATCATGACCTGGCTGAAACACCTTTGCAAACAGTCTCTGCATCCCTCCTGGCCTCCTCAATATTCAACCTTCCTCTCTTGCTTATACATATTCATCAGTACCACACTACCAGCTATACAAGCAGAATCTCATCTATTTACCAAACTAATAAGAGGATGGTTCATCAGATCATATATTAAAAAGGTTAGACGCTACTCTATGGCTACCCAATACAAAGATCAAGGCAATGGGTACCCCGTATGCGTGTAAGATGCTAAGAAGTCAATTCAAAAATCCAAAAGACATCCCGATAATAGCTATGGCGTACATTGTAAAACGTATGACAATTCAGAATAAAAAGGGGAAAGATGAATGTTTGTCGCAGCAGACTCACCATGCAAACCCTTGGGACAAAGGTGTTGAAGGATGCAGCCACATTCTTTGATAAAATCAACGGCAACTTAACACTATCATCAGTAGGCTGCTCTGGCATAACAGTAAGCAGCTCCAAAGCAACAAGCTCGTGAGCAACTTGCTGGTTCACTAGATGTGCAATGAAGTTAACAGCAGCGATCTGTTGAGGCTGTGCAAAATTAGATTTAATCAAAATCATATAGCTTCAGAAAGTGACTTGAAGCTGAAATTAAGCAACGACAGTACAACTTTGAGTACTATAAATGTACATATAAACGCACCAAATCATTACGCTTGCCTGCTCTTGAGCTGCAAAACAATCTTTTTTAAAAGAAGATTCCCTATTTCAGGGATCTTAGTGACCCAGTGCAGAAAATACATTCATAAAACCAGGGATGACATTTCAGATTTAATGCAAGATCGGCAAAAGAGACTAAGAGACCCCTTCCCCTGATAACATTTTCATTTTCACTTAATATCTCCGGAATGATGTGCTTTATATTAGTCGCATTCACCTTAAAAGCCAGCTTGTTGATAGTCTTCCTTAGTGCATCCCAAGTCAAGCACTGGTATTCCATGCTACTTTTATCCTCAATTTCCTTCCATCATTCAAGCTAACATGAAAGGAGGGATATAAACACCTACAGTCCTACCAAGTGTAGCGAGAAGACGTCCAGGATTTTCATCTATTTCCATAACCATTCTTTGTGATGGCTTCCTGGTTTCTTCTACCTCCCCATATCTACCATCCTGCCTTGACTCATGCATTACCCTTTTTCTCATACATATCATTCCTCGATCTAATCTCCATATCCTCACAGTCACGTCTTTCCTTCTCCTTCCTCCTCCTGTCAGAATCTGACAAAGCATCATCTGAATGAAAGTATCCATAATATCCGCCACCCGAAAATGTACTCTCCCCATGACCCCATCTCTCTTTTTCTTCATCAGAACTACCTCTAATATCCGCCACCCGAAAAATGTATCACTCTCCTCCTACCCTCTTCCCTTACCCTCTAGACCCTCTCCATGATCCCAACCTTTTTCCACATCCATACTCGGCTTAATCCTATACCCTAATCATCTGGGGCAAATTCCGATGTTTAGTCCCAAATTAAATCAAATACGGAGTACAATTCCACACTATTAATTGAATTGAATTGAATTTCGCAATTCATCATAGCTTAATTGAAATCAATGTTAGTCGAAAACTAAATTACAATTATTGAGTTGATATAAAACCTCAAATTAAGATTCACATTTAAATTCGAAATATGAATGCATTAAATCAAAAGATCGAAAAAATTGATAAAAAAAAAAAAAAAAAAAGATATGAAGTAAAGTATACGTACTTAGAGTGATGGAGGAATCGAATTGAATTGGATTGCAATAATTGGGGGTTAGGGTTAGGGTTAGGGTTTGGGTTTCAGCGAAAACTTCAATCGATTTTGACAATGATTCAACAATTAACCGCGGAAAAATCGCGGGAAAGCAGCGACTCAGTTTGGGAGGGGGGTAACGCTGGCAGCTGAAAACTTGACCGGCAAGTTATCATTATGTTTCAACTTGGAATTAAATTAAAGGGTAATCGGTAACACTAATTTTTATGTAAGGCGGTTTAAAAATAAGCTTATTGTAAAAATTTCCGTAAAATTAATTTATCCTCTTTTTCCTTTTTTATTTGCTTTTAGTTAGTTTGCATTGTTTTATTGACTATATCTCAGAAAAATGTAAAGTATGATTTCTCCGGTAAATTTTAATCAAATTTAAAATTTAAAATTGATAGGGGTAAAATTCTACTTGGTAATTAGTAGGCAAACCATAGGAAATAACATAATATAAAGTTATGAACAATCATTTTCCTTTTTATATCCCGAAATATAAAGTATTTATTTATTCGTATATAAGAGGAGAAATTATGAGAAAATTAATTCAAACTCAAAACAGCTATGTTATTGTGAAAATTTCGATTCTGATTAAGATTATGTCCACTCATACTTATTATTTCTTCCATTTAACCTTTGTGCGGCCTTTCAACCATTCTAAATGATCATCGTAGTTAAAAACATATAGCCGACTCTTATTGCTAAAAATCGGCCATATTTTCATTTATTCATCGTAAATTCGGTAAGTGTCACATGGTATGGAACATGAGATGCCAAATAAAGGTACAGGACAAACATAAATACATTGTCCGATTTGTATGATTTTCAATTAATTAGAGTACTAATTTATCATACATAAATAAAATCCTTAATTGTTTATATCCTAAAAAAGCCTCTATAATTGTGGTAATAATAGTACAAATTTTTAAAAATAATAATAATATAAAAATCTCTCAACCCTCTCTCACCACACACATTACATTTTCCAGCTAAAAAGACAATAATACCCCCAACAACATGACATAACCACAGCTCACCCAGGACCCACCCACCCCTGGCCCCACCTCATCTCTTCATAACCAATAATCATCCAACACCTCACCATCCACCCACCCACCCACCCACCAACCAAACCAACTATAAACCCGGTCCAAAACACGAACCCGGTTCAAACTTTTAAACCTTCAAGATCTTCGCTGCCCGAACAACCGGGTTTTCACGGGCAATAGCAGCACGACCGGCTGCCTTGTAATCGTAGGAGCACTCATGGCGGTCCGAATACCGATGCTCTGAACAAAACAGATCTCCACATCTACACCTGAACCCGGTCAACCCGACACGTTTTCTACAACCGGAACACCGGTTCAAGAACCTTTTAGCTGGTTCACTTCCAGAACCGGCGTCTGTAGCCGTCCTCTTCCTCTCCTCCGTGTTTTGAACCGGACCGGTCGAGTCTTCGCCTTCTCCTTCGCCGGATCTACGCTGAGCTTCATCCCCTCGATCTACACGGACCGGGTCCGGTCCGTGACCCGGTCCAATAGATCCGCATCCGGAGGTCGTGGTTGATGCCGTAGCTAAAGAGAGGGAAGATTCAACGGGGACTTGGAGGTCCAAAGTCTCATCCTTCTCCCTATTTTGGGCCGCCATCGTTTTGTTTTTTAGAAATGTTTCGAGTTAATCGAATATTTGAATAGCTACCCACCTATTGTAGACGGAAAATAAATAAAAGTGAAGAGAGAAATGAGAGATTTGTTTGTTAAAGAGAAAAGGAGGAGAATTGTATTATGAGGGGGTAAGGAGGGGGTAGGGGGTAATATAATCAAAGGTAGGCAAATGGCCAAATGGAGGAAATGAGAATGATGAAGATTTGTGATGATAATATATAGATATGAATTGTGAAATGTGTTGTTAATTATGAGGAAATTTGTGATTTGATGTTTTTTGTGTTAAATATTTTTTTAGGCATTTTCATTGGAAAGCTAAACACGTTTTGTTTGCTTTCATAAAGGTTTCATGAGTTTATGATGATATGATGAGGTGTTCAAATTACCAAATTGGTCACAAGACTTTTTTTTTTTTTTTTTTTTGAAATCCCACATAGGGTTACTCCCTCATATTCCGAATAACTGTCTCATTTGAACAATGGCACAAAAATTAAGGAATGAAGTTAAAATAATAAAAAATATTGTATAGAGGTAATAATATAGGAGTTAAATAATGAAAAGTATTGAATATGATGGTTTAAGGCCCTGTTCTTTTGGACTTAAAGTCACTTAATTTAAGTTCACTTCAGATCCTATAAGTTCAGTTCAGATCCTATAAGTTCGATTCGATTCGAATCCTATAATTTCGATTCGATTCGATCTTATAAGTTGATTCGATCCTATAAGTTCGATTCGATTCGATCCTATAAGTTCGATTCGATCATATACCTCACTTAATTTAAGTTCACTTCAGATCCTATAAGTTGATTCGATTCGATTCGAGATCCTATAAGTTCGATTCGAGATCCTATAAGTTGATTCGATTCGATCTTATAAGTTCGATTCGATTGAATCAGATTAGTTTGATCAAAAGAACAGAGCCTAAGGGTGGTTGATGTGGTAAATAAAGAAAAGAGTCAAGGGTAGGAAAGTCAAAAAACATGTCCAAATATGGCAAATGAGATAGTTATGTGAATAGACGAAAATGGCAAATGGGACAGTTATTCAGAATAGGAGGGAGTATTATATATCATTACGATCGGACCGAACACAATCAACAATATGCCGGGCATATCATCGTCCCATAACTTCCTACCTACAAACCTCGGACCGAACACAATCAACAATATGCCGGGGCATATCATCGTCATAAGACTTTCTTTGTTAAGCTAATGTATGATCAATCCCTATTATTGTCTAAAGTTATTGACGGATAGTGGCTATTTCACAATATGCAAGTGGGGGTATCCATTTCCCAATTTCCACCCATTTACACTATCCACTCTCATTTTGTGAGTGAGACATTATCCGTCTACAACATTAGATGAATAGTGTTTGTCTAAAGTTAGAATTTGTGATGTATGATTCATTTCTCCTAAAATCTTACTATGTAAAGTCCGATTTGGGTTGGATATAGAGTTGGCAAACAGGTCAATCAAATCGGGTTCTAATCAAGTTTGGAATAAGAGGTTAGCAAGATTTCGGTCCGATTTCAGTCATTTTGGGTTCCGACCATTTTTTGGTGGGCTATTACCAAGTTATTTGGGAATAACGGTCAATATCCAGATAAAAAAAAAATCGGGTAGTTTGGATCTTCAAATCGATGATGGGTCGGGTTTAGATCGGGGCGGATCAGTTTTGTTATGTCTGGTCGAATATGAGCCGAATTCATGTTGTTTTTCTGGATCATAAATAAGCGAATTTAGATGAGTCATTAGATCTGACATTTATAAAATTTTGAGAATGCATTTCCCGTGTTTGCTTATTGTTGGAAACCAAATAGAGTGACACATTCCATGGAAATAACTAAATTAAATAAAGTTGAAAAATTAACACCGTTAAACTTGAATGCGAATCAGGATACATTTGGTAAAATTTCTCATGAATTTCAATAGATAATAGCTAAAAATTTGAAATTACAACAAATTCTCCTTTTATTAATTAAGACTTCGTAATTTAAAGGAATGACCGGGCGGCCAAGTAGGGGTAATTTGGGGAATGGAAGAGGGATTGGATGTTGCGAATTTTCTAACAAAAATATACCTACTTGATTAGCCGTTTACAATATTAATATATTTTTATATTTTTATTATTAAGAATTAAAATTTGGTATTTTGGAGGTTGATAGGAGAGATGTTTAAAATAAATTTTATTTTGATGAAAAGGATGGATGGCAAATTGGCAACAAATGCAAATGGTAGATGAATGAGGACGAGCCTTCTTTTCTTTCACCAATTCTTATTTCAGACCAAGGTATCCGTCTTATTAATAAGACGGATACCATATTCTCTCACAAAATACCCATTTAGGGTGAGTGGAGAGCACATGGGAGGTCCCACCTTTGTCCCCTCTACCCATTTCCTCTCACACAACAACCCGTCTTAAAATCCAACCCGTTTTAAGCAAGACTTACTCCTTTTCTTTAGCATGGCATGGACCCCCGGCTAGGTTGTTGCTATCAACTGTCATATTACACTATTCTACGTACACTAGGTCATTGATTCCGTGTGCTAATCAATTCCATTAATCCCTATTAACTTTTTATTAATTTTCTATCAAACAAATTCAATCAACATGAACATCATATTGAAGGTCAAAGGAGTGGAGCATCTAACTTATATTAACAGGTATGATATATTTATAGAAGCGGAGGTCGGCCAGCTTAATTAATAAAGGGATTTTTTGTCAAAAGGTATCTAACATTTAGGTTACTTTGTGCGCAGGTACCTAACATTATTTTTTTTGCCCTAAAATACCTAAAGTTTATGTTTTGTTTGTTAACAAGTACCAACTGACTTTTTTCGTCAAAAATGTCTAGATTTCGTCTTGACTTAACCATAAAACATGATTTTTTAAATTAAAATCCTATAATTACAATTAACAAGCACTTTACATTTATTATTCACCAGCTTTAACTAGACCTTTTAAGAGAAACTAATGAGGTTGGGAGTTGGTGGAGAGGTGGAAAGTGAGTTAAATTATGAGATTAATCCGTTTTAAGGAAAGGAATTAGGGAGAAAACTAAACAAAACATTTTCATCGTCAAGTCAAACCCCAAATTTGACTTTTTTGACGGAAAACGTTGGTTAATACACTTGTTAACAAACAACATACAAACTTTAGGTACTTTTGGGCAAAAAAAATAATGTTAGGTACCTCCGTGCAAAATGACCTAAATGTTAGGTACTTTCTGACAAAAAAACCTTAATAAAGTGATGAAATGTTGTATTTATTATGTGAGTGTGAAATTCTTTAACAACAAATTTGTTCTTAGAGCTCTTTTTACACCAAAAAAAATTAAAATGTATAATGCCGTTTTATTAGTAAAATCGGGTGTTAATTACGCAAATACTTCAGATATTTATAAATAATAGAAGGAGCTATTGAAATTCGGAAAATATCAATATTTAACCTTTTATGATATTTTAGTAAAATCAATGTCTTATCTAATTATTTGTGATTTCCTATGCATTTTAATTGTTGTCTTATTTAACCATGTGGATAATTTTTAACCCATTGTGACGGATATATCCGTAAAAAAAGGAGATTTATTTATCCATATTAGCTTCCCGACACCCAACGTTTTGTTTATAATTTTGGACGTTGGATTTTTTTTTTTAATTAATGGTTATGTTGTTGGACAACATCAATCAAATGATACGACAACATGTCATTTGTACTAGTAGCAAACCCCATTTGGACTAACGCATCAAAATAAAAACAAAAACAAATAGTAAGAATTAATGATCAACGTTAACTAAACATTAGGACCTCTAATAGTGGGGTTAGAGAAGTCAAATAATGTGACTTTGAGAGTTGATGCAAGTAATGCCACTACATATTAGGCCCTGTTCTTTTGGACTTAAAGTCACTTAATTTAAGTTCAGTTCAGATCCTATAAGTTCAGTTCAGATCCTATAAGTTGATTCGATTCGAATCCTATAAGTTGATTCGATTCGATTCGAGATCCTATAAGTTGATTCGAGATCTTATACCTCACTTAATTTAAGTTCACTTAAGATCCTATAAGTTGATTCGATTGATTCGAATCTTATAAGTTCGATTCGAGATCCTATAAGTTTAGTTCGATTCGATTCTATAAGTTCGATTCGATTCGAGATCCTATAAGTTCGATTCGATTCGATTCGAGATCCTATAAGTTCGATTCGATTCGGATCAGATCGATTAGTTTGATCCAAAAAAATGTGCGCCTTATTCTCTCTATTTCATTAAATTCTTTACCTTTTCAAATAAGAAACTTTTTCCTTAAAATAGAACTATCCATTTTAAATTTAAGACTAATTAAATACGGAGTACATATCACTTGTATATACTTCATAAGAATGCATTAGAAAATATAGTATATTTGTTTTATATATACACAAATGGTATGATCCGTTAAGCTTATAAACGAAAATGTCTGCCTTCTCAAATAAAAAAACTTTTAAGATATGTATAAAAGACCAAATTATTATGGAGTAGAAGGGTACACTAAAAAAGTTGTTTTGTTACTTAAGTACTTGATTCGTGTTTTTTTATATAACAAAATCGTTATCAAAGTAACTTAATTGACCATGAACAAAAATCTAACTTAACATAAACTTACAGCAAATAGTTCAACTTTAATTTTAACTAATGAGTAATGAATGATATGGTCATGGTTTGAAGTTTGACAATGATTTTGTTGAGCCCTCTGCACGGGAATATAAAAGAAGGTGTTTTAGACAAGCCAACAAGTAAGCAAAGTTCAATTCTAAAATTTTCTCACTCTAAATCTTCTGATAAGATAGTTTGAAACAAATATTTGTTTTGGAAAATGCACGCGGTGCCCTTGAACTTTGATGTTTTGCCCGAAATATCCAATTTTTTTATCCGGAAAACTTTGAGAGGCTATAACTCGTGTTTACGAGCTCCGAAAGTGACGATTTTTTTTTTCAAATTGATTACCTTTTCGAGAACTACGACTTGAAAAAAAAATTGTCGCGTTTGGAATTCGTGACAAAGAGAGATGGTCACTCAAAGTTTGTTCGGTAAATAAAACTTTGACGTACAAAAACTCCTAGCTACGGGGGATCCAAATACGACAATTTTTTTTTTCAAATCGTAGTTCTCGGAAAGATAATCTATTTGAAAAAAAAAAATTATCACTTTCTGAACTCGTAGACACGGGTTATAGCCTCTTTAAGTTTTCCGGAACAAAAAATTGGGTATTTCGGGCAAAAATCGAAAGTTCAAGGGCACCGCGTGCATTTTCCCTATTTGTTTTGGCCTTAAACCGGGTAAGGTCGGACCATTTTATCTAAACTTTTTGTATAAAAACAAATAAAAAAAATAACAAAGCACTTTATTAGCAATTAACGAGGGAGTAACATGCAAATTGGCAAGTGCAGGACTTGGTTTAGTTGGGTGTATTCTGACGAGGCCGAAAGCGAAATGTTGGGTCGTATCTAAGAAGATTCGTGAAACGGACCGGGTCTTATTCAAAAATCTATGGGCTTTCCGTGTCTGTCATCCGAATTGTGGCCCACTTGTTACCAGTTTATTTTTGTCATTGCGTTAACGTTGACCTACGAACCGAAAGTAACAACAAATAAAGAAGAATACAACTTACACAAATAATCACGATATCGTCATTTGGAGACATTTGATAAAATTGAAACTAACAACAATAATAATGATATCTTATGCAATTTTAATTTCGCAAATTCTCAATTGTGACGGGTACTATTCCGTCACAAGCTTACGACGGGCCAAATATGATCATTTTAGGACAAAATGTAACCACACATAAAAAGGTAACATTTTTATGTGTGGTTACATTTTATCATAAAGTGGTCATATTTAGCCCGTCGCAAATTGTGGCCGTCACAAGAGAGACCTACTATTTTAATTTAGTCTTACGATTTCACTATATCACGGGACAATAATGAAGTTAAATATACACAGTTTTATCCTTCTATTAATAACGGCAACAAGGATAATATTTCCAAAATCACGATATTATACATTTACATTAAATTTTGTTTAATCAAAATGGTTAAATTGGTATGGAGAAATATTAATAATTAACAACTTAATTGTCTTATTATTATATTTGTTAATTAATCCGTTAAAATGTAAACTGAAGTGTCTGAATAATGACGGATTATTTATTTTTCTTTTTCATTTTAAGTATTTTAATTTATCGGCCTTCTATGTTCCTTAGACCAAAATAAAATGAAGTGTCAATGTGCTTATGTTCATGACTGCATGTACGTAATAACGTAAATTACTCTATGAAACACAAAATTAAATATAAATTTAATGTGATCTTAGAACATTATTGCTTAGAGTTTAAATCACCTATAACAAGTATGAACTATGGAAAATACTTATATTTTTCGAGAGGACGTTCTTCTTCCGCTCAAAAGAGAAGGACTAAAATGAAAATGAGAAGAATAATCCTCCTTTAAATGTAACTATACAAGCAAGACGTTCTTCTGAAGAACACAAATATTACTCAATAACTATAGCCATACAAGCATTCAGTAGACAATACGTGCATAATCCGAGTACGTAACTAATGGAATTATAATTCATAATTCCATTAGTTAAAACACAATAAAAAAACTAAAATTCATAATTTATGAATTAAGATTAATAATACTCCGTATTCCCTTGTTAATCTAAACAAAATGATTAACCTCCCTTAAAACGCAATAAAAAACTAAAATTCAAATCAGCTCAAAATTTAGTCTCCTTAATTATCCTTCGTAAACCGCCCTAGTGATCTCATACCTGACTCGAATCCGAACTAAACGAAATGTTATACAAAAAAAAAAAAAAAAAAAAAAAAAAAAAAAAAAAAAAATCCTTCGTAAATCTTAAACCCTTGCTTTTACCCTTACAACTTACAAGTCACAATTATGTTGAATTAGTCATTCATTATTCCACATACCAAAGACTCCATTATTTGGTCCATGAGTTGACTCAGACGACCACCCACCATAGCTCCCACCATCGCCACCACCACCACCGCCACCAGACCCACTTGCATGTGATGGCTGATCAACGGAACCCACGACATTACTCGTCGTAGACACAGACCCCATTGCATTGATCTCATCACTACCTTGCATGTAACCTCCACCAATTGCACTTGAGTTTGAGCCCATGCCCATAAACCCATGGAGCGAACTCGGGTTCGATTGGACGTAACCACTATTATTATACATATTAGGGTTAGAGTAATTACTTGATTGTAATTGATACAATTGAAGGAATTGTGCCTCTTGTGAGTAATGTGATAGAGAAATGTCGTTGTTACTGGGGACGGTGTCTTGACAATGCTGGTTATGTTGTAACGTTAATAAAGGTGGTTGTTGTTGGGGTTGATGATAAGAAAGTAATGGGTACCCGCTTAGGTGGGTCCCATATCGAGCTGAGGTTGAACCACTACCATATTGGAAAGTACTATTGCTTAAGGCAATCATTTCTTCTCTTTTTCTAGAAGATTCTATTGCTTGAGCTTCTTTGAGACGCTTTGCCGCGCCACCTCCTATAGGAAGTGTGCTACTCTCTAAGATCGTTTTCACGTCGTATCGGTTCATCTCGAAGTTGGTCACTGCATTGAGTCCTCTGAATTTAATCGCCGCTATATCATATGCTTCTGCCGCCTCCTCCTCCGTACCTGTGTACAAGTATATATATAAGTGAAAATGTAACTATTGGACTAATTCTTGACATTGTTATCGGCTTTTATAAAGTATGTTTTTAAGGACACATGTTAGAAAAATCGTTGAGACTTACTAAATGTGCCTAAGTAGAGGTCTTTGTTCCCAGCAACTCGACCAATCCTAGCTTGCCATCTACCGTGTTGGTGGTGTCTTGTTACACCGCGGTAAATTGATGCACCCCGAGAGAACCCGCTGCTTTTCCTAAAATAAACCATCAAACATTAACTAATTGATAATGCGTACCATTTAATTAGCGATTGACGTTATTGTATAAACGGAGTATCACTCTCTATGATGTTACTCGTTAACCTAACAAATATGGAGTATTTACCTGCGGATGGCTGCAATAAACTCTTGTCTAGTCATGTGCTTCATTTCTTCTATTTCTTGCTCATAGTTGCTTATCTATTATTATTGTCATTATTATTCACAAAGAGCGAAAAGAGTTAATTATGATCGAATTTCCTTATACCAGTGTCACATGTCATTGTACGCCGCGTTAAAAAAATAAAAAAAAATTAGTTTTTATTTTGCTCATAGTTGCTTGAATTGTACTCCGTAATTTATTATTCATCTGAACTACGTACACGATAAATTAAAATAATAAAAACTAATTAAATAAATTGGAACTTAACTGGAAAGTTTGTGGTAGTTGAAGTGCCCCAGTACTTGAGTGCAACTAAATCGTAAGATCTAGCAGCCTTATCTTCCTTATCATATCCTCCTGATATCATGTTCAAATTTGAATATCAAGCATACGTTAAGTTGTCACATTTAGTCGCGTTACATATTACATATTCTTATGTAAGACCGTATTCATATAATAATACTATACAACGCGTTATCTCATCTCTCCTATAAAAATACAAAAAATAATTAATAAAACAACTTACCAAGATACACTGCAATCGAATATGGGAAAGTGATAATCCAACATGCACAAAGAATAACAGAAATCATAAGTCAGAAGTCAGAAGCCAGTCGTTGACTTGATCACTGTTCAGTAACTTCAGTTGATCATGTAGTAATAAAAAATTATACATGCGTATCTATTATTATTAAAAAAAATCATTGATTTATACCTCGTATCCAATTCACGTTTACAACTGTCTTAAATAAGTAGTCAGTAAGAATTTGGAAGAGATAAGAAAAAGAGACCTTGACGACCCTTCCTCGACTGGCCTTCTCTTCTACAACTATTATCCCAAAGATGAGCTTCATATCTACCTGTCCATCTATGTCTACGTACTCCAACATTTCATTTAGTTATTACGAGTAATAACCTCAATAATTAGGAACGAAACAATCATGTAAAACACTAAGATCAGATCGAGTTTAAAAGCACTTCACTATAATCTTCGTATTTGCCTTTTCAAATCACCGTTCATAAACATTGACGATAAATATGTTAAAGAAAATGATACTCCGTATATAACACTAACATTAGTATGGAGTACAATATTTAGATATGTAATCGAAATTCTTTCACAAAATTATATTTTCAATAAAAGAAAACATGTAAATTATTATAAATGTAATAAAATATAAAGCAAAACAAAAAGAGTATGATCGATATCAATTTTAGCCAGGAGCGATTCTAGGATTTTATAGATAAAGGTTTGATAAAATAATACTCTTTCCATCCCGGTCATTTGTTGTCCTTTTGTTTTGACACAAAGACCAAGAAAAGAGGAGAGAGTCAATTACTAGATGACATGTGGACCAAATTGAGTGTGAATGAGCAAATTTTTCATCAAATGCATTCCTAAAATAGAAAGCACAACAAATGACTGAGATACCTCAAAATGGAAAAACCGAAGATGTCTAAGTCTAGTGGTTAAGACGGAGGTATTGTGGACAATAGGTCCCAGGTTCGAATCCCCCCTTCCCCTCTATTGTAATGCGACTAAGTGCGCGCTCCGATTGACCAAAAAAAAAAATAAAAAAAAAAATAGAAAAGGCCAACAAATCACCGGGACGGAGCGAGTATGTATTTATATTTTATCATTTGACCATTACCAAATTAGTGATGTATTATATTATGTGAACCCCTACTGAAAACGTCAGTGATTTTAGCTTAGATCAACATTTCCCTTTATTTACGACTCTCATTAAACAATTTAAACAATAAAATAAATTAACATAAAATAGTTAAAAAAAAAAAATACCTTGTAACACCCCTATAAATGGAAGTTCTTTGTCCAAAAGTTTCCAAAGACCTCCTAGGACCAACTTCAACCACAGGAGTAATCGCGGTAGTTACATGGACGGCAGTCAAGGCCGCTGCAACGCTAACAGCGCTATTATCATCACCACTCTCACAATTACTAGTACTATTATTACTTGGTTGTTGTTGTTGTTGTTGTTGTTGTTGTTGTTTTCCGGTTCGTCCCATGGACAATGTGAGTGATTGCAAGCAACTAGAGTCACTTGGCACGGTGTTTTGTACCGTTATAAGACTGTTGTTAGAGAAGATGTAATCTGATTGATCACTTCCTTGAGGATGAATATTATCATTGAAAACTGAATTATGGCTCTCTGATTTTGATCCCCCTAGAAAATCAGCTATTTTTGGTACTTCATTGTTGTTATGTGAGTTGAGCAAGTTCCACTCTACAATATTAAGAGATTTGATGTTAAGTTCAAAACCCGTCAGCATCAAAAAGTTGCAACTCTATTAGCATTTTTTTGGTTACGAAGGCAAAAAATAGCCCTACTATTGCCTAAAATGAAATGTGTCAAAAAATTACATTTATCGACTAATAGTTATTGTATGTAACCATTGTATATTGTGATAGACAAATTATTCCTAAAAAAGACCATTTTATGATAAAATAATTATATTATGTTAAAAAGAGATCACTTTTAAAAAGTTGTCACTTTACAATAAAAAAAATGGTCGATTTTTATTATAAAATGATTATCTTTTACTATAAAATGGACATTTTTTATGATTGCACAATACAACGGTCTTATTGAATAATTTGTGTTTATCGACTAACTAATGGGAAAATTAGAAAATAATTCATTTTCTAATATTTAATCATTTTGAAACAAAAGAATAATGAGTTTGTTTGACTCCATCAAAAATGGAAATCATGCAATATATAAATACTCCCTCTAACTCAACAGATTTTTTTTGTACATTTTCATAGGATTGATATACGTGAAAAAACGTAAAGAATCAGTTGAATCGATAAATAAAAACATAAAGTACCTTGAACTTGGCCAAAAGGGTTGTCAATTTGGTCACCATCAAGACCTAAAGAGAAATGTTGATGAGGTTCGGAATTAGCATCTTGAAGATGTGAAGGAATTGGAGAATGTGTTGGAGAAAGTGGGAAAGATAGCCAATTGTTGTTTGAATTCATTGAATATATAGTTTTTGGTGTAAATCGAGGTGTTCAACGTCGACAACAGTGATTAATCACCTCGTCAGGAGTGATTTAATCTTACAAAGAGCTATAGTTGAGTTTTGTAAGGTTTTACCAAGAAAAGAAAATTAGGGTATGCACCATTGATGAGGGAGAGAAATAGAGGGAGAAGTGTTATTGAGAGTGATGCATTCTACATTTTAGTAGTTAATATATATGCTCGAGAAAGACCAACACATGTTTCAATGGAAGAACTAATTAAAGTGTTGATGATAACCATGTTAAGTTTGAAGAATAAGAGTGTTTAATTTAGAAGAGTTCATTGGTCTAACTAGCTTTAATCACTAATTTGCAAAATGTGATCGTTTTAAGTTTAGATTAATTAAGTCGTTGTATAGAATGACCGCTTAAAAAGTGACCATTTTACGATAAAAAGTTTTTATTTTATGTTAAAAAAATCACATTTTATTATTATAAAATGGCTAATTTTTTAAAGTGGTCACTCTTTAGATGTAACAATATATATGTCGATCACACACAATAACTAATATTAAGTCATTACTTAATTTAATTAATAAATAATGAGATGGGTATCATAACATAGGTTTGTTGTATAGATGCAACAATCCCATATATTATGGAGTATTATCATCAACATAATGGTAAGGTAATAATCTTCATTTTGTTTTCCGTTTTGGTGATTTACGTTCTAATTAAATACCTGATCTCCATATGTTAATCGCTAATTTGTTGGTTGTTTAAAACTTACGATGTAAAGATGTTGAATATATAGGTTATCGAAAATGTTTAATCTTGTAGGATCGATTATTCATATAAAATAACCTTTTTTTAACTCATCTAAAACCGAAAAAATAATATCGTCCTAGCAAGGTCAATAGACACACGTCCCGTATATTGGATACGAATGTTTATAGTATCTAGCTAAGACACCTTTTATACTAAGACAAACCTGCAATTCCAATTGAAAAAATCCAAACCTTTCCATGACTTGAAGACAAACTTCACGAAGATAATTGTGCCATCTATTCTTAATTCTCTTAATCCAATGAAGCATTATTTAAAGTTACAATGAACTAACATACGAACAATAGTTATTGTTTGAGACCGTTGTATATACGACAGATAAAAGTGTATTTTATACAGAGTAATAAATAGTGACCATTTTATATTAAAATACGACTTTTTAAAAAAATGTTTGCTTTTAATCATATTAAAAGTAACATACGAGCAGTAGTTATTGTTTGAAACCGTTGTATATACAATAGATAAAAGTGTATTTTATACAGAGTAATAAATAGTGACTATTTATTTTAAAATGCGACTTTTAAAAAAAAATGTTTACTTTTAATCATAAAATGTTTATTTTTTATCAGAAAATAATATGGTCGCATTATATAACGGTCTTATAATATAATTTGAAGTATTATTAGAGATAAATGGAAGTGTAGGATGGAGGAATGGTGGGAGTAAACGCCGGGGAAATGCTCGTGTCACCTCGAAATAAACATATGGGCACATTAGAAAGGCCAAAAGGTCTAAGTCTATGAAGAAACTCTGTCTCTTAATCTTAATTACTTTTATTAATTAATCAAGTATGTACTCCAAAAGTACTTCATTTTGTGTTGTTGCATTGCTTAACATTACTAGCTTGTCTAGTTAATGTCAAATTAAACTTGTTCTTAAGGTATAGACTAGGTTCCCTTACTAACTTATTCCTAGTCTCCTTTATTTGTGCATGTTGATTAACATAATTTTTTTTGTATAAGAGAGAGGTGTTGTTTTATAGTTAAAACGGGTTAATTGTTAAGTGTTATGGAGTACACTTTTAGAATAGAAGATGAAAAATACAGATAATCGAAGGAATAATAGAAGTTGGTCCGACTACTATCTATTCAAAAGGGTAGTACTTGACTACTTGACCCACTTTAATTGTATTAAACTGATATTTTCATTTTAAGGGAGACTAACTGCATAGGTAATTACGAGTAGTTAGCCCTGCTCTTCTGACTTAATTTCAGCTCATAACAGTTCAGTTTTGTTCAGTTCAATTCAATTCAGTTCATTTCTTCACAAATTAATTCTTATTTCAGCTTCTATCAAAAAAAAAAGGACCTCAATATTTTCTTTTACTACTACGAGTATCCAATGTTTGGATATGCACGATGCATGCATGTATAATAAGAAGCTAAGGGTATAAACTAATTACTCATAAATCTCGATATTATCCTTTCACGTGTTCTTATATAAGTCTATTATTTTAAGGAAAATGATACATACAGTCCCAAGGACTGCATTTAAGGTAACTAAAAAGAAAGAAAAACTTAAATTAAGCATTAATGACATCAATTTACGCGTAATTGTGTCATCAATTTAGGGCTGTATTTATCATTACCGTTATTTTAATATTTAACATAATTACATACATGTAAGAAAATGATACTGAAATTGGGTACATAATATTCGAATATTCGATGGCACTAACTTATTTTTCGAATACAAATAAGAACTTATTAGTTGATAAAAACAATTAAGAAAAAGTGTAGCAATGATTAATAATTGACTAAATTGGGACAAATATACGGCATTGTGTGCAACAAAGCTATGAATAATATCTGAAGAATTCCATTAGTTAGAAAGATCTACTGCATGTGCATCAGTTTACGTAACCAATAATAATACTCGATTAAGCTACCATTTCCATGTCTTGGTTACTGCTTAAGAATCGTCTTCTCTACCTTTGAGCTTCATGTCGACTAACACGTGATCCCTCTCTCGTCTTCATCAACTTGGACCTCACGTTATTAGCTCTATCAAATTGAACATTGTCAGTTGAGTGGAGGATCTTAGTTATGTCGAAAGCGAGCGTGATTCTGCTGATGTTTTTAAATTTTAGTGTAAAATTATTATCTCCCAAGTTCAATGATGATCAAGTCTTAAATAATCATAACGAAGTTAATAGTACACTTCAAGATCCGTCACTGACTAGTGAATTTTTTAAGTAATTAGATAAATTGGTTTAATGTTGATTTAGTCTAATTAACTAAAGTTCGTGAATTTGAGATGGAGAAGAAAACGGTGTGAAATGGTATAACATCTTCTATTCTTTAGAATATGTCTTGAATGTAAAAGTCTAATTTTCAAACGACGCTAGGGTTTTTCAAACGACGCTAGGGTTTTTCTGTTTGGGTTATATGAATATATTCTAAGTTTATTTTCGCATCTATTTAAAAAGTACTTCGTACTTCGTAGTATATAAGTTTTACGAGTCATAATCTAATTTTATATTCGTCTATACCAAACACATTGTTAGTAAACTATTTTCTTCAACTCGTCATATAGCACTATTAATTACAAAATCTTAGATTGAAATATTTGTTAGTCGACTTTATATAAATTTTATTGATTTGAAATTCATGGTCAATCAAAAGTACGTAGTTAAAAGGTAGAGAGTATTGACTGTTGACAACCCCATAAAAATGGGTGGGAGCTTCTCAAAATCGATAGAACATATGGGAAAATGAGAATTATTGAGTGTTGATTACTCTAATACCAGTGGGACGATTTATCAAATGCATGTGCATGGCATTGTTTCGTTTATAGCAAACCATTATCTTAAACAAACATATATAACTAATTATCAAAATATCTCACCACAAATATTATTATAGTGGTAATAAACGAGAAGCTTAATTTTGATTCATGAATATGTACTTAATTCGATTTTAGATTAATGATTGTATTAGGCAAGATGTTAGTTTGTTTGTATAAAGCATACAACATATCTCAGGTATCTGATTTGGTCAAAGTAGCTTATTTGACCAAAATTCTAGGTACATACCTTATTTTTTTGTAAGCATTTGGTAAGTAGCTTATTTAATCAAATAAGCTACCTGAAATGAAATGTTACCTAGAGTAGCATTTGAGATTTCACACACCTAATTTGGTTTGATTTTCCGTTTTTACCCTTATATCTATACTATTAAATACTCCCTCCAATCCTCTATTTTCTTCCTCTTTACTTTGGGCACAAGAATTAAGAAATGGAGTATTATATTGATAAAAAGTTGAGTGGGGTTTGGTGATAGGAGAGAGGGGTGAATAATTAAGAGTTAAATAATGAATTGTGGGCCACAAATATTAAAGTAAGGAATAAAATAAGATTAAAAGAGTTGGGTGGGTGGGGTAATAGGAGAGATGTATGAATAAAATAAGAGTAAAAAGTTACCAAAAATAGAAAGGGGAAGAAAACCTGAATAACCGTTTTAGGAAATAGGGAAGAATATGGTGAATTGGAGGGATTAATAATCATATTATTTTACTTATTTCATCAAAATCGGTTACTTTTTCAGTTAGTTTGTCAAACATTTTTTTATATAATCAGCTGGGTTATCAGTTCCTAATTTTCAACTAACTTATCAGTTATCTATTCAGGTTTCAGTTAACTTTTCAGTTTTCAGCTACCTTTTCAGTTAGTTTTACCAAACATAGCCTAATTCATACTCCGTAATTAACTAACTTTAAACTAAACCATCAAGTGTCCTATACTCCCCCGTTTCAGTCAATAATTTACATTTACTTTAATTTTCTCTCCCAAAATAAACTAACTGTAAATGTATACTTGTACTCAATTTCCTAAACGAGTTTATTTCAATTATCGGTAGGAAATACTCCTCGACCAAACTCCAAAATATAGGATCAGCCCAAAAACTCACAAGTACTCAAACTAGTAATAATAACTTGGGCCGGCCCATATACACAATTACTTGGACAATAATCCAGACACACAAAAAGAATATTCAGACTTAAACAAATCCTACGGTTGAATAAAATCATCGTCACATAAACCTCCCAAGATCTTCACCTTTCTCCACCGCTGTCCGCTACCCAAGGTCAAAATCGTCATTTCATCCATCGTCGCCTCTTCCTCCTCTCTCAATCTCCCACTTTTTTAGGTCAGTTTTTTTTTCCGCTTTATTTTCATGATCTTAATTAATTTAATTTCACAATAATATTATTTGGTAATTAATTTTTTGAGCTAAATTTGTTGTTTTTTTAGTTTCAATTTGTTAGTTGAGGTAGGGATTTTGAAATGTGTTGATAATTATGTTTTGATAATTTCCGTCTCAGTCATTTGTTTACCTTTAATATTTATTGTGAGGTAATTTTGATCGGTAAATAAATGATTGAGACGGAGGGAGTAATAGTTATGTTTGTACTGTTAGCTTTTATTAATGAAACAATCCCGCCTGCGATAGATGATCAGAAGGGTACTCCTCCGTCTCAATCGTTTGTTTACCTTTGATCAAAAAGAGAGAGTAACTTGTTAAAGGTATGATCTGTGAGCAATGCAGTGAGAAAAGTAAGCCATTTCTTATATTTGGAAGGTCTTGCATGAATATGTTCATATTATAAAGGGATTATTTTCAGAATTATGAGATCCCTGTTAGTTACTCCCTCTGTCCCGGTCATTTGTTGTCCTTTTCCATTTTTGGGTGACTCGGTCATTTGTTGTCCTTTCTATTTTAAGAATGAATTTGATGAGTAATTTGATCATTTACCCTCAATTTATTCCACATGTCATTTAGTAATTGGCTCCCTCCCCTTTCCCTGGTCTTTGTGCCAAAACCAAAGGACAACAAATGACCAGGACGGAGGGAGTATTTACTTAATGGATGGATAGGATACTCATACTTTGGATCGGAATTTTGGAGAGTACTGCTTAAGTGCTTTACTGTTTCTACCAATTTAAAGATTCAATAGTATTTCGTTTATGTAAACTTAGGATAACTTACATAATCTGTATTACGAATTATGTGTACTTTGGTGTTCCTAATCATCCACTTTTTTTTCTCAATCTATCTCAATTTGATTATTGGTATTAAGTTGCATTGGTTGTCAACTGGGATGAACCTTGGCATTCTTACTGGTTTCGGCATGGATGAAGAATGTGTTTTTGGTTACATACCCTACGAATTTATTTGCTTTGTTTGAAGAATCATCTGTTAATTTTCAGTTGTACATGAGTAGTGTGAAAAAAGTATAGTAGTTTAGGTACTTCAGTTTTGTTAGTTGTTACGGAGTAGTACTTGTTCCATATTCCTATCACTAAAGATTGATCATTATGGGTCAATCTGAACTCTGTGAACCGGAACATGATTGGATTCATTTTTCGAGGGAAATAATGTTACTTAAAACGGAGTACATATTTCGGCCAAGTTTAAGTTGTATTCCCATTTAACCATACTTAACATACTTCTTTTGCTAGAGTTTAGCGTCTGTATAATAGAAGTTAACCTTGTATAGAAATTGATCAGTTATCTTGTGATAAACCAAAATGAATACGTGATCATTCTTTTTGGGGGTAGGTGGAATATTGTTGCTGTAAGACTAACCCCATGTATGATGTGATGCGCTTTACACTGTGTTGCTATTAGAAATGTCATTTGCCCAGGGTGGGTGTGGAGGAAGGGTATCGCGGTGGTTGTGGGGCATGGTGAGTATGGGGCGAGTTTCATGTGATACCCGCATCAACCCCATGACCCGCGACAGGTGAAACTTTTGATACCTGTCCCACCACCCAGGCACCCATCAAATCATTAGTCCATACCCGGGTGCGGGGTGAGACCCACCGAAGCCCGCCCAACTGACATCCCTAGTTGCCGTCAGTATTTTTGGTTATCTTCCATTGAATTCTAATTGCTTTTATAAAAGCGGTCCTTTATCGAAGCAGCTTGTGTTGTTCTGAGTTGACCCATTTTCGATGGTGATTTGTTGCTATTACCCGTTTGTTTAGACGTTTCAAATTTCTTAGAAAATGGTGATTTGGTGGCATAGGTATAGTTCAAGTTAACCCTAGTATAGAAAGTGATCAATTTCTTTGGGAGCAACCACAATGAAATTGTGATTACTCATTTTTTGGGATGGAATGATGGATATAGCGTTGTTGGCTTGTTGCTATAAGCTTGTAACCATGTAACGTGCTAACACGGAGTTGCCACCACCTTCTCGCTGAGTTGTCGTCAGTCTGTTTGGTTAACATCCATTGAATTCTAGCTGCTTTATTCAGATATGAATATGAATGCTTAAAATGGGAAAATTCTAAAGTTTGAGTCCTTTGATCTAAACATTGTGTTGTTCTGACCCATTTTCGATGGTGATTTGTTTCTGACAGTTGCTATCACCTGTTTGTGTAGAAGTTCGAAAGTTCTTAGAAAATGGGGTTGAGCGATTTCTTATGTTGGTTAACCTATCTGTAGGAATAATGGTGAAGGCATATAAACAAGAACATGTTTACAAGCACCCATGGGAGCGAGTGACATCAGCTTCTTGGCGCAAGTTTGCTGACCCCGAGAATAAAAGCACTCTATCTCATGTACTTGAAGTAGACACGTTAAACCGGAAGCTAGAACCTGAATCTGGCAAGCTGTACACCACTCGAGCACTCAAAATCCATGCTCCGGGGCCTTGGTTTGTGCACAAGATTGTCGGTCAGGATACCTGCCACTGTGTCGAATCAACTGTGGTTGATGGTCAAACACGGTCAATGCAACTCACTACACGGAATGTCAGCCTGCAAAAGTTTATTGAGGTCGAGGAGAAAATACGGTATGATCCACACCCTGAGAATCCGTCTATGTGGACAATTTGCAGACAGGAGACGAGCATTAAGATAAAACCATTCTCAGCTCTCGCTTCCATGGCTGAGAAGGTTGAACAACGATGTGTCGACAGGTTCCTTCAAAACAGTGTCAAGGGTAGAGAAGTTATGGAGAGAATTTGCAAGTATCTTGAAGCTGAATCTCGTGCGACGAGGGGAATGTCTATCTGACTCCTGTTCTATTTCATCTTTGCATGAACAAAGTTGTGAAGAACACATACTTACATACCTTTCAAAGAAAGAATATTGATGGTATGTTATAAAATAATGATCAGTGCTGAAACTAAAGCCCCGTCGCACTTTTGAAGCTAAGGTAGTTTTGCAATTAAACTAGTTTATTTGTCATCGAGTTGTGCTATACCGTTTGGTGAGCTGATGACATTGAATTTTGACTTGGATTCGAGTTCTGATAGTCCTGACTTCTAAATCTTATGTACGGAATAGTAATTTGTGATACACGCATGGCCATTGAGCCGATGCATTTGTCTTTCACCCCTCTTTTTTTCTTTATACTTCGTATGAATTACTTGCAGTTTTGCTCGAGGATTGCTCTGGTATATATTGAACTATTTAAGTGTCAAATTGTTGCAACATGATTTTTGAGACATGGAAATATGTTGGGACAGATTTTTAGAATATCAAAACTCCACCTAAAATGATTCATTCATGTATTTAGCCATCTACTTTTATCATGCAAACCTCCTCTCGATTCTCGTCTCTAATAGCGTAAAATTTATATCAAGGATCAGCGATTTAGTGTGTGTTTAAAAGCTAAAAAGAAATTTCTCGAAAGCCGGAAAACCATCTTTTTGCCCATAAAAATAGAAAATTAAGCTTGAAAAACAAAAACCCATTTTAATCAAGTTAGGACAAACACGCTCTTTAGCAGGTTTAGGTACCTATATGATTCAAAAGTCGTAAGCAATTTCATCGTATAAAAAGCTGAACATAAGCACTTGATAATTTACAAACTAAAGAGGATTTTCCAGAACAACTCCATATAACACAAACTATTTTCACATAAACTTCATATAATGCCATTTTTTTTTTTTTCGCCGAAGGAGATGCATAACAAAGCAAATTTTAGACAGTTCATAAAACCAGTAGAGATAGAGACAATGGAGCCAACAACTATCTTAGGCAATCACAAACAGAATTACTTGACGCTGCAACGGGTGCCCTAAATGCCATTCCGAAACCAAACATATCAAATCGTTTAAGACACCTGCTGATATTACACAGCTAACATATGCAAACCCGAGAAAATGATGATGACAATTTTACCCCTCAGATTTTATCGAGTTTCTCAGCTTTGATAACAGGGTTGGCCTTAGCTATGGCGTCACGGCCTGCTGAGCGGTAGTCAAAGGGGCATTCATGTTTGTCCGAGTAACGATGTGTAGCACAAAATAAGTTACCACACCGGCAATTAAATCCTGTTAAGCCGACCCGCTTCTTGCATGAGGTGCACCGACTAGGCCCTTGTTTGGGCTTGGTATCGACACACTCCACTGAGCCTGATGGGTTTGACTCGGGTGTCGAAATGGGTTTTGGTTCAATATGTTCGACTTGCAAATCAATACTCCCGACAAGAAGCGGTTCCTTGTCATTGCCACTTGATGACCCATTCACTATATTTTCGAATGACGCTGCGGCGAGTTTGGCTTGCTCTTGCTTCAAAATGGAGTCTTTGTAGCACTTGGAGCACATGTTCATTGTCGCCACACTCCCGAAAAAGCCACAGTTATTTACGCACAAGATTGGGCCTTCTGGGGCTGCTTGGCATCCGGTCTCATCGTGGTCCATGCTTCAGCTCTGCTTTCGAAACACAGACCAAAACAATGATGTAGTACTATTAGTTATATACGTTTCCATACGCAGTCACAAAGTGCTAGCTTTTGAATCTAACACACATAAACTCCGTAATGAAAGATTAGCAAACAGTAAGAAGTAGTCTGCTACTAATGTCGACTGGATGCAACACATACCATTCCTGTCAATCATTACATGCAGTGGTGGAGCGAGGGGGAGGGAGGGATAGCAGGGGCGGTCACCCCCGCTAAGCGTTTGAAAATTTTGAAATTTTTAGTTAAAAGTTTCGAATTTTTTCGAGGTCCCTTTATAATATTGCTCTTTTGCCCCCGCTGACTTAAAATTCTGGCTCCGCCACTACATGGTACCAGAAGAATTGCAAAGAGGTTTATTAATGAACACCACGAGACGATCATACGAGAGACAAAGATGGTTCTACAGTCTGGACTTTCAACCATATGTCGTAGTCTCTAATGTGACATGACTGACATCAAATATCTATGGTACCCGCCACAGCCAGCCTTGACTGCTAATGAAGAAGCACAACATGAATGAAATGTATACCAATAAACTACACATTTCCCGTATCCCATTTAAGCTATAAATGACCGCCTTTTCTTCCCCCAAACAATCACATACGCAACGAATTCAAACTACACACAGCTCAAACAAAATCACTACCTACAAAAATCAAACATGTCATTTCATCAATATAGGAGCAAATTAGCTACAATAACCACCCCTCAAATGCCAAAATAGACGAAACGAATAACAAATGATTAAAAAACCACCAAAATTTCAGATGCCTACCCAAAATTCCATAAACTGTTTTATACAAAATTGAAGAACATACATTTATAACATACTCTTTTCGTCCCAGTCATTTGTTTACCTTTTATACTCATTGTGAGCGGTATTTTAATCAAAGGTAAACAAATGATTGAGATTTGAGACAGAGGGAATAGCTATTTACCAAAAACCCAAATGAAGAACACAAAGTTTTCACCTTTATTCAACAAATAATAAAATCACACCACACAAAGCAAAACCCAGAAATCCCACAACCTAATCTACATAAAAATGAACAAAAACCCTAACTTTTCAAATCAATTAAAAAATTCAAATAATTTCATTTTTTAAAATTCAAAACTTTACCTACAAAAATCAATCATTATAGCACCAATTAACACAAAATAACCCTTAAATTGCTCAAATCAACAAACCCACAAATCAAATCACCAAATCATAATCAAATCAAACAAATTAAAAAGCTAATTAGAATTCAAAAAATGGGGATTTGGGAAAATTAATTAGTCAAATAAGATAATTAAAGAGCAAAAATCAAACCTGGGTAAAAGGGGAGAGATCGTGAGAGAGAGAAAGGAGAAATTAAATAAGAAAAATAGAAGTTTTGGTTTGAACAAATCTTGAAAATTTCACCTTTCTCTCTCTTTATTTTTGTTGTTGTTGTAGTTGTTGTTTTGCAAATAAAAAGACGAGAGAGACGTTCTCTCTCCGCCAACGAAATGCGACTCAATTACTCTTTCATTCATTCATTACATTTTGGTATTGGTATCCCATCCCCACTTGCTTTTCCCATTTTGCCCCCCTTGTTTTCCATCTCGGTCAATTGTTTAC
This sequence comes from Silene latifolia, assembly GCF_048544455.1. Classification (NCBI taxonomy): domain Eukaryota; kingdom Viridiplantae; phylum Streptophyta; class Magnoliopsida; order Caryophyllales; family Caryophyllaceae; genus Silene; species Silene latifolia. The sequence goes on along the minus strand of NC_133537.1, from coordinate 340,671,249 downwards.
GTTTATGAAATATTGTAAACGAGGTTTTATGAAGAGACTAATTGGCTTAAGTGAGTTAAGTCTAATCTCGAGACCTGATAAAATGGACCCGATTCATATACGACCTGACACCCGGACATGACTCGAACCCGAATTGATCCGACCCGAATATTTATTGTTGTAAGATGTCTGTTATCCCTAAATAATTTGATAGTAACTGACTCGAGAATGACTCGAACCCGAATTGATCCACCCTGATATGACCCGAACTCTGTAAACCCGAAAATGATATGACCTGAATATACCTGGCCCAAACCCGGTCTAATTGAGTTGTTTGCAAGTCTACTTAAAATGTTGTAAAATGTAGTTCAACTAACAGTATAATTTATGAGTTTTATGATAAAGTTTTTAAGTTTTGTTTTAAAGACTATAAGTTTTACTGTAAAATTTATGAGCTCATCCATTTAAAATATTAAGGAAGTAAACTTTAAAAAAGCTCAAAAAATAAACATAAACTCGGTTAGGTATAATCCTGTTTGTAAATTATTGAATCGAGTATAACTATCCTTTTGTATGATATTTAAGCTAAATGACGAGTCATGATAAATTAGTAGTTAGGGAAATTAGGTTCTATTGCGCATGGTAGATGATCTCACCAAAGTGTTACTTATATTCTTATAGTCTTATATTGTTGTTTTCTTAAAATAAGTGACTAAAAAATGAAAAGTAAATGAAGAAATGGACGAACAAAGCCACGACAGATTGATAGGTAACCAATAAAATAACTTTGTACTTGTAGATTATTAATTTTTTTTTAAGTATGGTTATTTTTTTCCTGTCATATCGAATTCGAGTTATGCAGAACTTTGGCTAAGCTTTTTACACGAGTTTTAACAATTACTTATATTTCAGATTTTCAGATGAACCACAAATGAGCACGAGTAATATACTAATTGAATTTTATGACGTAAATTGCACCTCGAATAAAAAAGTATGATTTGCCAAAAGCTTGGAGTTTGGACAATATAAAAATATATTCATATTCTTGCTTTTCCTTGGAACTAAAGGTGATGTGAATTCAACCTGAAATTCTGGAATCATTTTTCTAGAGACATTTCTATACAATTTGTTTACTTAATTATAATGAGGTTGGTGCTTTGGTTGGTAAAATATGTATGTATCCAAGGAAATGGGCAGTTGACAATAATAATAATGTGTGATTTAATGATTCATATAATTATAATTATGTTTGTTTAGAATGATAAGTGAACTATCACAAATAGAATTATACATCCAGTTGTACCATAAGCATGGTACAACCAAGTATAAGAATCCGAGCCTATGTGTATTCTTTCTGAGCTAATTTAAAGTTCATGTATTTAATGTCTAAATTGATGAACTCAATACTTTCTAATAAAGCTCATATTCTTTAATATAAAGCTCGGATACTTTGACACAAAGCTCAGATTCTACACGGTACAACATATACAACTGGTTGTATAGTCCATGAATTGGTAAACTATATCACATTCTTTAAGCTATGAATTTTGATTGATTAGATGGTTAATTAGAAAATGGGTTATTAGTGCATATGGAATAGAATACGATGGCAAGCTCTCTTGCATGCCCGTTAATTTGGATCCTCTCTATTTTTTTTCTCTATTTCCTCTCTAATAATAATATGATTAAACCAAGTGCTTGTGGCCCAGTGGTGATTCCAGACTCCCTCAAAGCGTGGAAAATTCTGCGAATTGCGAGGTCCTGGGTTCAAATCCCACTGTGGGGAACGCATGCAGTTATTTCGGCCTTCGAGGGGAAACCCCGTTGAATATGTGGACCCTGGGCTTGCCGGTGTCTGGGTGTCCGAGGGTTTGCTCGCTCCTTGGATCGGCTGGTCGGCCTTCGTGGGGCAACCCCGATGAAGTTTAGGGTAGAGTAGGCTGGAGAGGATTCTCCTTTGCTTGCAAAAAAAAAAAAAAAAAAAAAAAATTAATATGATTAGAAAAAAAATTGAGAGCCTACCAGTTTTTTGTAGTCTTATCATATAGAAAGCGACCGATATGTAAAATTATACCGATTTTTATTATGTATATAAGATGACGTTATTTTTATGACTGGTTCTTGAATTTACATTATAACCCCCCTAGTCATGGTATGCCACTGCATACAAGGACTCATCTTCATGGCATGAGCTAGAACACTTTCATAGTGCATAATCGTTAATTTGGATGCAATTTTGCATATGTTTGGTATGTTTGGGATATGATCAACTTAGGCAGTTGGGCTAGTTGAGGAGTCATCTCAAGCCCAACTCCACCACCCCAACTACTCCTCTAAGGCCCCGTTTATTTTCCGGCTTAATTTCGGCTCATATTAAATTTAACTTATTTCAGTTCAACTGAACTTATATTTTAACTTTATTCTTTTCAGTTAACTTTGATTTAGTTCAACTCATTTCAGTTCACTTTTAACTCAATTTAGTCTAGTTCATCTCTATTCAACCCAAATGAACAGGGTATAAGGGTCAATGTCAATGGCGTAAATCATCATTCCCCTTTTTTTCTAATGATAACTTAGAATATACCAATATGAATCCATTTTTGTCCTTTTATTCAAAGCCAAAACAACATCACTATAGATTAATCAAATCCAAATAAAAAATACACCAGTCAAATCCGATCATTTATTTATCAATATATTCTCATTAGCTAGGTACATATTAAGTCGATAACATGATATACGAGAATTATCGCAAACCTCCTCAGCCAAAAATGCATCATTATAGGGTGAAGTTTGATATTTTAATTTTTCAAGTATACAATTGAATCATAAAAATTTAGTAAAAAGAGTCTACATGACTAATAGATCTTGCTTAAAACGGACAAATGAGACAATTTTTTTGTTATTCTCAATGCATTTTACATTTGTCTGTGATACTTGACCCCTTTTAAACTTAACAAGGATAGCCCTGACTCCCGTCTTAAACGAGAATTTGTCTTACATGACTGTTCTACTCTTATCTGGACCAAACCAAAACCCGAATAAGAAAACCAAATCGAAACCCGAATAAGGGGAAAAAAAAAACCAAGTATGACATGGTTGATTAGGGATGTCATTGGGGCGGGGCGGTGGTGGATATAGGCTCCCCCATACCCGTGCCCACTAAGAAAAACTCGTACCCATCCCCGCCCCCACCACCCGTGGCGGGTACAAGTTTCCAAAACCATCCCCGCCCCAATGGGTGGAAATATAAAACCGTACCCGCCCTGCTTATTAATTAGTACTCATTAACCCGCTACAACATAATTTTATTCGATAAAATTTTTCCGTAAAAGTTGGTTTAATCATGTTAATTTTTATTTTTTCACCAAATAGGTTAGTAAAAAACTTTATAAAATAGTTATTATTAACATTATGTCTTAATTATAACTAAATAAAATTTATAAAATTATCATAATCTTACTAGTTTTTTAAATGACTAGGTTTGGTGCCCGGCTTCGCCCGGGCTACCTTTATTTACAGTTAAATTTTATTTTCAATGAAATAAACTATGTTGGAGTTGTCTAACTTACATGTTTACTATTAGTAATATATATTTCTATGGCATATCTTGTAATTATGATGAAATGTAAAATTTGTTTTCAAATTATGAAACACGTTCACTACCCCGCTATCACGACATTCTTTGTTACTTTCATTACGTCCACTACTCCCGTGGTTACTATTGTTTCTTTTACTAATTCCTCTATTTTTTTTTGTTAAATTCATTATTCCCGTTAATTTTATCCAGTCTATATTTAAATAAATAAAATATTTTCTTGAGTCAATTGGTTATTTAATTGTTCATACTTTTTCTCATTGTTACCACTGTTACTTTCACTATATTCGTTGTTACATTCACTATATACACTCCCACTGGCATTATTAATTATAACTGTCACTACTCCCACATTAATACCGTTAATTTTATTAATCTCGTTGGTGCTACTATTACTTTTACTACATTTAATTTAATTTATAATTTTATGATGATACTAATTAATTGCATAAGTGGGACATGTTAATTTTAAGGAAAATTACTATATTATTGTGTTTTCTAGATTTAATTACTTTAATTTAATATAGTTTCCATAAATATTCTCCATAAAGGCATCTTTATATTATACTTTTAACCAAAACTATAAAATATTTACATTGAGGTCCCTTTATCGCTGTCCATCACACTAGCGTCTTTATCGATTTAAAACTATATAGTATATTTAAGTTGTATAAATTTCTTTAATTACATTGAAGTCCCTTGGTTTCTGGAATTAATATATAGTATTGATATTGATTGGCGGGTAGGCGGGTATTAGGTGGGTAAGATGCAAAATCCATCCCCGCCCCATGACCCATGGCGGGTACATCTTTCACACCCGCCCCACCACCCGCCAAAACTCTACCCATCCCGCCCCAACTGGGCGGGTGTGGGGCGGTACCCACTTGTACCCGCCCCGCTGACATCCCTAGGTTGATGAAGTTTAAGCATGAAGAATGCCCAAACATCAAAACCAACTAAAAAATTCCTACCTTTTTCTTCAAACTTGACAGTTTCTTGCTCAATCTTTTCAAACCATCTCTTTCTTTCTTTCAACATCCATCTTTCCTTTGATTCTTTTCACTTCCTTAAATTTAGAAACAAAGAACAATTTCAATATTCTCCCTTTAATTAGTATTACTACTACATTTCACTCATTTTCCTCCATTATTGAACAATTTCTTTCAAAATTTGCTTAATTTTTCTGGGTTTTTGAAATTTTAGTGAAAAGTTAAGATTTTGATACCTGGGTATTTTTCAATTTAGGGTTTAGGGTTTTGGGTAATGGATTCTCAGGTGTTGGTTGCTCTTGGGCTGTCTCTTGTTGGTGGATTGAGCACTTCTTTAGGTATGAACTTTCCATTTTCTTGGTTTAATTAATCAATTATGAAGTTTAATTTGTACAATTATTGTTATTTAATTGATTTTTGAACTGAATAATTTAGTTTAGTTTAGTGTAGTTTTGATTTGGTATTATATTTGTGGTTGAATGGTAGTTAGGTTTATTTGAACTTGATGATTTCTTGTGTATAATGGCCATTGTGTTTTGGATTCGGTCGCGGTCGCGGTATTGGTTGCGGGTCGCGGTATTGGTTGCGGCGTGATCATGCTAAATTTAGTCAATATCGTCATTGACTTAAAATGCTGTAGAATGCAGTGGTGGTGAACTCCAAAACGTTTATAACTTGCTGGTGTAATCGTGTGGCGAGCGATATTTAGAAGCATGAGTTAATGGCTGAAGTTATCACTGATTAGTGCAAGAAGTTGGAAAATGATATTTGTCATTGTTATCATTATTGCTAATTTGCATCAGTGAGAAGATGTATGCCTGTCGTCGAAGGGGGTGGATTATTAAAGACTCCAAAGAGTGAATTGGTTTCGGTTTTGATCATAATTCATTCAATATACAAGAATGAATTGTAATTGTACGTTCAAGAAACTTGGTTCCGTTAGGGGGAAATGGGGAAAAGGAAGCTTTTAGAGCTGAATTAGTTGTATATTACAAGTCTCATGATGTTCATGTAGAATAATTGTACGTTTTAGGCGATTTTACTGATAGGGCTGAAGTCGAAAGCTATGAGCAAGCTATAGTCAATGTAAAGTCTGATTTTAGATAGATGGAAAGACTTTGAACAATTTGGCCCCTGTCTGATTATATTTGATTTGACTTTTGCTTTTAAATCAGCCAATCAGTTGTCGGATTTATTTTATATTCGGTCTGTCGTAAAAGTTGGCTTAGAGATGGTAACTTGTCTATTCAAAATACAAGAATGAATAATGGGACACATAACATTCAAAAAACTTGGTTCTTGTAGGAGAAAATGGGGAATAGGAAGGTAATAGGGCTGAATTAAGTTGTATATTTCAAGTCTCGTGATGTTAATGTAGGATAAATGTATGTTTTAGGCGCTTTTACTGATAGGGCTGAAGTCGAAAGCTATGTGCGACCTGCAGTCAATGTAAAGTCTGATTTTCGATGGATGGAATTTGAAGACTTTGAACTATTTGGCCCCTGTCTGATTGTATATTATTGACTTCCGCTTTTTAACTTCGGATATATCTTAAGAGATCAGAGATGGTATCTTGTCTATTCATGTGGAATTACTTATAACTTGTTCCTGATCAATTTCATTTAACTAGTTTTTATTAAGCTATTGATCACCATCACCACCTTTTTTTTTTGAAAAAAAAAATAAATTACAAATCCAGTTTGTATTAAGAAGTGTTTGTGTGGTTGATAATTGGATGATTTTTTTCTCTAAATTGCCTACATTGTCGTGTAACAAAAACATGTATAAAAAATCTGGAGCAATTTTGTACGATAAAGCTTACTTGTGGCTCATTGGATGTCAAACAGGTGCACTTCTTGTGGTACTCAGTAATGCTCCAAACTTGAAGATGCTTGGGCTGCTACAGGTGATCCACATTGTTATCTAAAACCATAATATTATCTTAGTTAGTCGATCTTGTTGCTAACCATTGTGGCTATCCCATAGTTAGAAGTATATCAGCAGCTTCATATGCTTTCTAATTTTAGTCTAATGAGGAACTTGTCAAAATTAGCGCCACCACTGAAGGCATTCCTATATTGCTTTCTTTTCCTTTTTACCTAAAATCGTCTGTTACCTAAAATCGTCTGTTTACTCCTGTAGGGCTTTGCTGCTGGTCTAATGCTTAGCATATCATTCTTTGATTTGGCTCACAATGCCATAAATTCAATAGGCTTTTTGAAAGGAAATATCTGGGTAATTTACCGTCGTTAAATTTCATTTCTGTAGAAATTTGGTTCAACTGACGTGTTTACTAACACATAATCCACCTTCTTTAGTTTTTCTCAGGAGTCATATTCTTTGCATTCATTGCGAACTTCATCCCAGAACCGACACTTGCTCCTACTCCAGATGTTAAAAGCAAGAAGGTTAGTTTCATTTTTCCTTCACAAAGATGTGTCAACTTAATTTGTTTTAAGTTAAAGTGTAGTCTTACTAGCTGGTCCACTATCTAAGGTTTGTTGACATTCTGCCGCTGCTTATCAGACAAATGGACATGCGAAGGGAAAGGATATTATGAAAAAACATCGACGCCAAGTTATGTACAGTGGAATCATTACAGCCATAGGTACTTTGACTTTTGATTTTTTTTAACCCCGCAATTTGCGGGAGCCAGTTTGGCACTGGGGTAATGTTGTTGTTGTATAGTGGATACTTGTCGACCTTTTCCAACCGGTCAAGTGCTCTAGTTCATTTCCTTCATATTTAGCTATCTTCTTATTGCCATTCGGGTAAAAATGAAGTGTCCAAGTGCACATGGCCTTGTATTCAGTGGAATACGGAAAGACAACGTAGCGTGAACACTCCCAGTAACATATGCCAGATGTCTGAGCATGACGAAGAATTTGTTACATTGCTTAAGCGTGAATCAGGATGTAAATTATGCTCTGGTTGTGTCCTCATACTCTTTAAATGACGAGTCAGAATTTTTGCAGCCAAAAAATCCAGTTCATTGTGGCGCTTTTTTATATCATATCTAATTTGCGTAAAGATCAGTTTAAATCAAAACCAAAAAAAAAAACTTTCTGCTGTTGTCTGCCCCAGGCATCTCTTGCTGGACAGCTTATATTCGTCATAAAAATAATGTGAAACAATCTATATGGGTTGAACTTATGAAACCTTTTTTTTTCGGTTTAGGAATAAGCTTACACAATTTTCCAGAAGGCATGGCTGTTTTTCTTGGATCCATAAAGGTATATTGTAGTGACATTGTTCCTGATTTCATGCACGCATTGCTTTCATTCGGGTGTTCAGTAGTAGTACGTATGCCCAACTTTTGTGGCTTATTGTGTGCATTGTCTGACTGTCCTAAATGGAGCTCTTGATTTCTAAAGACAATGTACTGTGAGTACGTAGTACACTTTACACTTATACGAATGATTGGATTTGAGGGAGTCTTCAGTGTTTAGTCTCTTTGGACATCTTATATTAGAGTAATTAGACTGAATTTGCTCATCCGTGACCTGTTATGCTTCTAATAATAACAAAATTATTGATTTTAGTAGTTTGTAGAATTGTACGTGTAACTAATCATAAACTACTAGCTGTACTTTAGCTATTGCTAATTCTGTTGTCTCCCGTTGATGCTTATGACACTGTCAAATAAAGTTTACTGATTTTCAGATCTTCGGCAAACAAATTTCATGTTCGTGCACAGTTGCACTGTATTTGTATTTAGGATATGCTGACTAATTCCTGAATCTGGTAAAACCATTCCTCTAAGATGTCTGTATTGTTCTATCGTATCAGGGCCTTCGAGTGGGACTCAATTTGGCTCTGGCTATTGCCTTGCATAACATTCCTGAGGTATAGTTTGCTATTATTAGCATTTGAGTAACTTTGCTTCATGTCCTTTAACATCCTTACTCCTGCTTGTGCTGATAACCGGGGTGGTTCATATATTGTACAAACTCCATCCCATTTATAATTTCTCCATGTGACTTTATATTGTGAAGAAAACACGGTTAAAGTTATCATTGACCAACCTGGTCAAATAGACAGAGTATCATATAGGAAGGTGGGACTTGGGAGTATGGATTAAGTTAAATCTGTAATGTGCTTTGTCTTACCGGTGTCTCCGATTTGGTTTAACAGGGCGTTGCAGTTGCTCTTCCAGTTTACTTCGCAACACAGAGGTAGTTCATCCTGTCAATGAATTTTCACGTAGCTGTTTGGGACCTTGGGTTTTCTTACAGCTACAAGAGTCATCATCTTAGTTTTCATATCTAGCGTTGACCGGTGACTCACCTAAGACTGCTTCTTTGTGAATCTCTTGACAAAACCGACTGTGTCTTTCGTTGTAAGGTGGAAATGGGAGCCATGACAAAGGATAACTCTTACAATCACTTGGGAGTGGGGATAAATTTAAGGGGTTGTGGAGGCTAAAATAAAGGGGGAAAAAAGGATAAATGGAGTTTTTTGTTTGTTGTAGAGGGTACTGAAGGATATAAATCTACCGATTTTCTAATCATTTAACTACCACCATCTCACCCATCTCCTGTCATGTTTTCTTCTGATGATCCCTTTATTACCCTCAAGGTCTCAATCCAAGCATACCATATTACCACTGCATTTTTTTTTTTTTTTTTACCTTTTTCATTATTTATAAGGAATATTTTAATCAAAGGTTCACAAATGATTGGAACGGAGCGAGCAGTAAATATTTTTTTGTTTTTTTTTTGAAAAACGCTGAGAATGGGGTAGGAGTGTAGGACCGTCGGAGACATATATACACCGTACTGAAACTTAGAAGATGTCTCATTTTAAGCTGAAGACTTGTTAAAAAAAAATTCTTTAGGCAATCCAATGTTAATTGTTGACAGCTAGTAGAACCTTGGTCATTTTCTTTACCAAAAGAGCAAGTGCAAGTTTTTTTAGTTTCTAAAGTAGAAAATATACTGATCTGACGTGTATGTTCATGTTTCATAAGGTCTTACTGTGGTCGCTATGTAAAAATGTGCAACAATGTCGACTTTCTGAATTTCCTGTATCTAGTGTGATAAGATCCGTTTGTTGATGTGCTGCAGCAAGTGGCAAGCATTTAAGCTAGCATCACTCTCCGGTTTGGCGGAGCCCCTAGGTGTTATAATTGTAGGTAAGCACCAACTCTATCCAGAAATAGGATATCCTCTTCTCTGTATATAGCCTGAATCTAGACGGGTGAACTGTTCTTATTTAAATTTTTCTGTGATGTAGCATACCTGTTCCCGAGCAGTCTAAATCCTGAGATTTTGGAGGGTCTTCTTGGAGCAGGTACATTTTGTTGGACAAATTTCAGATATTCCGTATATCTGTATGTGTTTTCTATTACACGTCTAATGAGTGGTTTGGGTTTTGCAGTTGGTGGAGTTATGGCATTTCTGACCTTGCATGAGATGTTGCCGTTGGCATTTGATTATGCTGGTCAGAAACAAGCTGTCAAGGCCGTATTCTTTGGCATGGCTTTTATGTCGGCGAGGTATATAATGTTCTATCAAAGTTTCGTTGTGGTTGGTTTTTCCAATGTTGTTCGTACACTTGTCAACCGAATTTCATCCAAAAAATCCGTTTGGAAAGGTCCGAATTTTATCAGTATGCCTGCAACCCATTAACTTCAACTGTTGTGGAATTGCAGCTTGTATTTTCTGGAAATCAGCCTACCGGCAGATATGAGTTTATAGCCGAACAGTGATCCTGTGATAAAAATCTGGATAAACACGCCTCCAACCTCATACTTGGCAACGTCTTCCTCCTTTATCGACACAGTACTATAGCTGGTACTTACCCAATGCAGTGGAGTTCATATCGAAGTACATTTGAAACTCCTTGTTTAATGTGAATTACTAGTAGGTTATTGTAGCCACTGCACACTATTGAAAAGCTTAATAAAATTGTAAAGCTTTTAATTTCAGCAGTGAATCTGATGTTTAAAGTTCAGCTATGAGTCAATGTTTTATTGTTTAGCAGTGATATGTTGCTCTTTTTATTGCTGTCAGATTTCAAACCCAAGTATCACAACTCGAGAGGTGACAGCCTGATATGTACATGTTTGGTTGGTATTACTCTAATTGAATCATAATATTGTATCTAGTCGCGATCAGGGGCGGATTCAGGAATTAGATGTACGGTGGGCTATAGTGTTTTTCTCTGAAATGTAATAGCAGCCTTGAAATTGATAATTATAAGTGCTTTCACCATTAATTTTTTTACGTGTTACTTTTGTGATATTCGAGTCAAAAATTTAAAATTTTGAAATTTTATCGATATTATATTTATCCCATTTGTCCTTGTAAATTATTCATATTTAGTTTTATACACAAAAGGACCAAGATAAGTGATACATTCTCAATTTTATCCTTCGAAATAATATCACTACTCTCTTCCCCTAGTTTCAATTTCCTTCCTTCCCTTCTTACTTTTTCTCTCTGATGGTTTTTTTTCCATCAACTAACATATCCGCAAGAATAATTAAAAAAAAATTCATAAGTAAACATCCTCTTAAACTAATTGATTACTTGGATAGAAGAATTGAACAAAAGTGTCTATATGCAAAGTATAAATTCCGAAGAAAAGCTAACATATCATGAAAAATCTAATAGGTTAAATATTAAAAATTGATAAATCTAATAGGTTATTAGGAAAAAAAATTCCTTTCCTGGGGTTTGAACCCATGAGATTGGGGAGTAGAAGCCAATACTTTACCACTGAGTCAATACAAGATTGATGCCTTATTTGTACAAGTTAGTATCTATTAATTTTTTCCTCAAAAATAGGTTGGGCTCCAGCCCAGACAGCCCTTGGGCTGGATCCGCCCCTGGTCGCGATCCACAATTTAAGATGTCGTGCCTCTTGATCTCTATATCGATGTGACAATTCCTGTAAAGGTAGAATGAAGAGATGTTTAGTTGTTTACTCGTAAATCGTATGATGGCTTGTCAAATCCGGCGACCTCTATTGGATTAACATCTTTGGCGGCTACTACGTTTTCGATTTGTAAGTTCCTCAGTTTGTGTTAAGAGTAGGTTTGCAGTTTTCTTTTTAACTACAAGGTTCCAACTTTGCTTTCTGGAGTTTTTAACGCATATATTCCTCGGCTTTTATTTTTCCACCAATTCTTATTTAATTTATAGCAATTCTTATTTAATTTCCACCTTTATTTTTAAAAAGCGTTTTAAATTAAAACGGTCTTTAACAAGTCCCAAAACTGATGTAAGACTCCTCCTTGTCAACTCCACAATTACAACTAGCTAGTCTTCTTAAGAATAAGATGATACTGTACGATTTATTGAAGGCCCAAAAGTTATAAAAAAAAAAAAAAGTAAAACCCTAATATATATCCATAATAATAACACGATTTATTAAAGGCCCAAAAGTAAAAAAAAAAAAAAAAAAAAAAAGATAGAACCTAATATTGAAGATGAAGATTTCCCCCAACCCATTTCAATCCGTCGTATGCCACACCCTTCCCAAATACCTACTTTCTCACATATATATATAAACCCACCCTCCCCTTATTACAACCCTAATCCGGTGATCAGCAAATAAAAATGCGATTCCTCGCTGCATGTAAAATTCTGATCTACAAATTTTCTTGCTTTAACAATTTTTGTTATCTATTATTCGAAAATCAAGATACGTGAGTGAAAGTAGGAGAGAACAGGAAACAAAAAAAAAATATAACCTAATATTGAAGATGAAGATTCCATCCAACCCTAATATTAAAGGCCCGAAAATTCAAGATACGTGGGTGAAAAAAAAATGGGAGATAGAAAAGGGAAAGCAAAAATGACGAAGGATGAATTATACGCGGAAGAATGGGATCATTTGGAAATGGTAAAAATTGATTATGGTAAAACTGAAGTTTCAAAAGTAATCAGGAAAATTTCTCCACCCGGAGGAATCAATGATTGAAAAAGGCGTTTTCCGGGGTTTTATGGGTTTAAGGTTGGGTTTGGATGGTAGATGGGGATATCGCGCTACTTTATAGTCATGAAACCTACTTTTCGGGTCCTCACTATCCGCCAGATTCTGATCCCCGTTTTAATCCGGTGTCAGCTCCCACTTCCCAGGGCATTTACCCAACTTGTTTGGCACACTCTGTTTATCATGTTTTAATGTTACAACTAGTTCTATTACCCGTGAATAATTCACGAGGTTAGCTGTATTATCACGTTGGTGGTGTTATGCTGAGCCCCCGTTAACAAAAAGGACTCATAAGAATTTATTTTTATCAATCTATACCTATACTGCCATAATATATCGTCAAAATATTATTTTCACAATTTACTAAACGTTTGCCATGAATTATTAATATTTTGCCACAAATATTGTTAATTTTATTAGTGTTTTGTCACGATTATTATTATTATTATTATTATTATTATTATTATTATTATTATTATTATTATTTTTGTTGTCTCCCATTTTGTTTAGCTATGTAATTAATTCAGGCTCAAAGAAATTTTTCAAAATAGAAATTTTTATGCTTTTATTTGTTTAACAATAATTTAAGGTAAATTGAATGGTTAACATTATTTTGAGAGATTATGGTGAGAATTATAATTTGTGTTTAATATTAGATATATTGGCTTTAATTTTAAGTTTAATTTTTTGTTTAATTTTCTTAACAAATAAAAAGCAAATATTAATATTTATTGTGCTTTAATTAGTGTTTAATGTTATGATTTTTTCAATTTTTTTTAAATAATAATGATGATGTGGCATGCTCTAATAGTCTTAAAAGTTGGATGTTGAAAGCCAATGTTTACGCTTGCCTTTTTATATTTTATATATATAGATTGGCCATTGGTTCAAAATTTTTGAGAGGAGATCATCATCCCTCAATTTCGTTAACTTATCTGACCGACCTAGTCAATAATAGACCTCGTCTAGTTTTTAATGCTTTAAAAGAATTTGGTATCTACCAAGCATGTGAATATGATGATTTGAACCATAAACCGAAAACCGATGAGGCTCGTTTCTAGATTGTGACCCCATCTTCTTTTAGTGGTAAAACATTAACTTGTCAAGAGTATGGAATGGCGATTTGTTAAAGAATTGTTGAATGTAGAGAAGTAGTAATCATCGTACCAAGTTATAAAGATAATGGTGAACGTTAGGTTGAAGAGTTGCGTTCAGTTGTACAAGGGAATTTGGTGCCTGAATACGTGAATGTTCATCATGCTCTTTGTTGTGTTGAGTGGGAACAACTCGGAGACGGGACCTATGGTTTTGTTTGTCTCGATTAGGCAACTGGGATATTTTGTATTGAGTGGTTAGAGGATATCAGTAGCATATCACGTGTCTACATAGTGCAATTGGAGTCGATTGATTCAGTAAGGAAGGTCTTAATTGATAAGATTAAAGATGTTTTAGCCAAAAAAAGGGTAATCCCCCGATTTTCATTTATCGAATCATTTTGGAATATGTGTGCAATATACTTCTGCAAATATCCGTCATGTTTTCCATATTGTTAAATTGGTTTTTGTTGTCAAGCTTGCACATGTTTTTGAGAATATTAACGCCTTGTCATTCATCCCTTTCTCTGATTACATATGTCAGTCTCTTCATTTAGGTGACCATGAGATTGCTCCTTGTGTTGTACTTGTTATACATTCCTACTGACAAGATTTTACAGTTGGGTTCTAGTTTCTTGACCAATTATATATCCTGTTATTTTTCCTGAACTAGAGAGCCCTTATACTGTATCCCTCTAACACGATAAGAGAAATCATTTGTTTTCCATCCTACTCCCATTTAGGCGTAACCATTGGTTGCGATTCTTTATAACAATATTTGATGAGATCGATGTTTTACTATTTGATGATATACCCATGCGATTATTATACCTCTATTTTGACGGGATAATCTTGTTGGACGTGTGTTGATGATCTATCTTTTCTATTTCCAGTCCTTGAAGACGATGATGATGTTCTACATGCTTCCGCAGAATTTTATCAGCATGCCTGCAACCCATTAACTTCAATGGAATTGCAGCTTGTATATTCTGGAAATCAGCCTACCGAGAGATATGAGTTTATAGCCGAACAGTGATCCTGTGATAAAAATCTGGACAAGCTCCCTCAGATAAACACGCCTCCAACGATGACAACGTCTTCCCCCCTTTATCGACAGAGTATTATAGCTGGTAACCTTCTACTTACCCAATGCACCGGAGTTGGTCATATCGAAGTACATTTGAAACTCCTTGTTTAATGTGAATTACTAGTAGGTTATTGTAGCCAGTGCACTGCACACTATTGAAAAGCTTAATAAAATTGTAAAGCTTTTAATTTCAGTAGTGAATCTGATGTTTAAAGTTCAGCAATCTTTAATGTTTAGTAGTGATATGTTCTGCTCTTTTTATTGTTGTAAAGTGAGTCACAAAGACGACTTTTATTGCCTTCGGATTTCAAACCCAAGTCTCAACTCTCAAGTATCACAACTCGAGAGCTGACAGAGAAAATAGAGAGAAGGGACATGGAGAGGATTCATTCCGTTTGATTGGTTTCCAACTTTATTTTAATAGAATGAGAAAAATTGTTTAAATTAAGACGGTTTTAAACAAGTTCTAACATATTCAAGACTCGTTCCATTGGCAAGTCCACAGTTAAACAACAACAGTCAACTGTAGTAGGTTAACAGTATGAATAAACTTTCACACACATGACAATTGACACCTACATCTCTTCAAAGCTGCCCCTAATGATCTCTTATTTCTCTTCCTACGGGTGGTCGTAACTCGTAAGTCGTAACGTTACACGGTAATGTACTCCGTCACTCAAAACTCATTTAATTGTGGCCTAAACATATATTAGTGCTATATTATTATACTTCTTCCGTTCCAATGAATTGTATACGTTTGCTTTATTCTCTTCAATATAACTTCTAATATATAAGATAAATCAACTGAGATCTTGTTTAAATTGTCTTGCCGAGTACATTATAAATATCAAATTTTTATAATTTTTAGTATTATGTAACTAAAGATATGAATGAAAGAAAACAAGCATTGATATATGTACATAAAGCAAACGTATACAATTCATTAGAACGGAGGAAGTATCATTTACTTCCATTCAGTCAAATTACCTGACAAATACAATACATACTCCCTCCTATTCTTAATAACCCTCCCCTTTCATGGAAGACACGATAATTAAGGGAGGGGAGTATTATATGATAAAGTATTATAGTGGGGTAGGAGATTAGAGAGAGTGAAGGTATTGTGTGATTAATAAAATAATTATTGTTAACCAAGTGCTTGCAGTCTAGTGGTAGACTTGGGTAACCTCAAAGCTTGCAAAAGCAAGAATTGCGAGATCCCGTGTTCGAACCCACGGATGAGCAATTCATGCGGTTATCTCGGCGGCCCCAATTGGGGTGGTTTACATGGTCCGGGTGGTGACGCTGGAATGCCTGGGCCCGGGGGGAATAAACCCCTCGTCACAAAAATAAAATAAAATAAAAATAATAATAATAATAATAAAAAATAATTGTTGTGGGGTAAGGTGATTAAAATAAGTATTGTTGTGGAGTAAGGTGATTAAAATAAGATAAAGTATGAGTATGGTTAGGTATTGTTGTGGGTGGAGTGATTAAAATAAGTATAAAAGTTTGTCAAATAAGAAAATAAGAAGAATATTGTGAATAGGCGAAAAAAAGGAAATAAGGAGAGTTATTTAGAATAGGGGGGAGTACATAGATACAACCCTAACATGCAGAAAGAGTTGTTCAAATACAGGCATGGACCGGAATAATGGGCCATGTAACCTTGCCCTTACCCGCCATATTGTTAAAAGTCAGGTGGGCCATGCCCATGGTCTATAGGGCTCTATATATATTTATGGGCTCCATGTTTCTCAATTGTAAAGAAGATTTCTTGTCCTTAAAGCTATCTCTCAGCAAAAACAAGGCTTCCCTGAAACCAAAGGAATGAAACAACGTATGGATAATCTTCCTGCTTTTTATTTTCGGTATGTATGCTCATGGCTTCTTTACTTTGCTCTTTAATTTGCAATTAATTGATAATTTACAATTAACTAATCAAAAACAGGTTGTAATCTAAATTAGTGTTCATGATTAAAGAAATTTGATTAGTTGGGACGTTTGTGTGGTTAGGTTTTCAAAGAATTAGGTCAGAGTCTTTCTTTGTTAGGGGTAGGTAAATAGAAAGTGTCGTGCAAAAAATACTAAAATGAGTAAAATGCGTACCGGGAAAATAAATTGCGTATAAATAAGATATGTATCTACCAAATTGTGTGACGGTAGCAGGTTTACTATCTAGGGTTAGGGTTCGCTACATTAATTAGCTGTACTATTTGTTGTATCGTATTCATTTGCTTTATGTTTCAGGCCAGTTGAAGAGAGTCTTCCGAAAACAAACAGGTATGATTTATATATCGCGAAAGTCTGAAATAAGGAAGGCTAATTACTTGAATGCTATCAATTTATTCACTTTTGAATGATTTACGCTTGTATTTTACGCATTTGAAGGTTTGATGATGAAGAGGATGAGTCTCGAGTGCTTGGGTATGTGGAGGCATTCTTGCTCTTTCTATTCTTAACTAATTGGGCTTCTTTCAGCGTAACATAGCTATCGCCCGTTCCCTCAGAATTCTATTGTAGTACCTCTCGCCTCTGGCCTGTATACTATGTGTACATTGCGCTAGTATTAGTAAGTTATCGCCCGTTCCCTCAGAATACTAAGTTTTTCAACGATTCATGTTTTTAATTTTTGCAATTGAAGGATTGCTGATTTGAGTGCTCAGATTGAAGCAATGAAAAACAAGGTGGATATGGATGAAATCTTTTTTGGGTATGTAATTTCCACACATTTTTGTTCTTTCTTTCTCTATTTACAACCAACCAACGGTCTATAAACCGCTGCACTAAATGTGCTGCCACTCATTAGCATGGAACTGTTATCATTCTTCTCGTCCATGAGTTTGATTTCAATTGATGTCATAATAAGGAAATGAGCCATAGTCCCTCTTCCCCTTATACCAAAAGAATAAGATATCTTCATATTTTCCCGCCTAAATGAATTTGGCTATACTGTAATTGAGCTTTTATTATATCATATCTATAATTAGTCTTTCATTATATTATATCTCCAACTAAATTATACTGAACCTTCCCAATTTTACAATTAAATTTCAATTTGAGTTAAATATATATCAATTGTATAATTGTTATTTTCTTTAATATTCCTATCTAAAAATCGCGCATTTGTGCGGGATCTATACTAGTTAGTTTTAATTTGATTCCATGTATGTATATATGTTACTACATAGTACATACGTTGATGCTTTTCTTCTTTGGTGATTGCTAGGGGTGCTGAACCATTGAAAAGAGAATCTAACAAATTTGCAAGTGCGGCCATATCGTACCTGCAGGACAAGGTTAGTGTTTTTTAGTCGTGTTTTATCCTTGATTCTGCCACTGAACGAAGAGAAAAATGATTACGCATCTGAGGTAATACCTCAGACCTTGTAGTTTTTGAGCATATACACATTTTTTCTGAGCATACCATTTATAAATATAGTTTTTAAGCAATATTATATTTTTTTTAGTGTAATGTTTTAGTAAATGTTCTAAAAAACTTTATACTAAAGTAGAACTCAAAAACTTTAAAATAAAACTCAGAAAATAAACAATAAGAGGTATTACCTGAGATGTATAGTTTATAAACTGCTGAACGAATATAATAACCGTCCAAAAAAGCTTGTTTGATCTATGTGTTGGTGATAGGGTCACAAGCTGGAGTTGGTCAACTCGGGTTCATATGAAGGGAAGATATGCGGGTATGGCATGAGGTTTCATCTCAACTTCAAGGCTAAGAGGGCAGATGACCCTCGTGCTCCTGTGGAGATGTATTTCGCCCAGCTCTATAGTGGTGCTACGCTTGATGTTGAATGCTGCGTCTCTTTGGGAGAATCTGACTCTCTTCCATGTATGTTTATGTTATCGTCTATATATTTATAAATCTTGCAAGGTTCTGATTGTTGTTCCTTTTTTAAATACTGATTCGATCATTCATTATTTATGCACGCAGATGAACGAGATAATCAGGGTTGCTTATATTGTACCGAGTTTATTCATCACCCCCGTGGAGACTGTGAAGGGAGGATAATAGGGGGTAAAGTTGTATGGGGTCCACGGGTAAATTGAGTATACTGTGTAAGTGTGTAACCAATAAGTTAAGGATTAGGCACCTTGTTACTTACGGAGTATTAAGGAGTATGCCATGAAACTAAAGGGTACCTTGTAAATTAAGGTCCCTACGGTTGGACTTGTTATTTGTTAAGGTATGACTTATGTAGAAGCATGTTATGTAATTATGCGGAGTATAATTTGTTTGTGTTCTTGGCGTTATGCCGCTTGCTTTTACGTTTTACTACTTCGTCCATTCCTGTTAATAGTATACATTTCACTTATGGCCTGTTTGGAAACAGTATTTCTTCAGCCACTCTCCTATAGGACCGTCCTATAGCATAGGACTGACCCAATAAAAGAAAAGCCCAAGCAAAAACATTGATATATTAAGTTTTTGATTTTAATTCGATAACTTTATACTTTATAATAAATAAAAACTAACATATTTAAATAGGTAAGTTGTTAATTTAAAATATTAGGTTATGAAAATAAAAGTATTATTTCATGTTTTTATCAAGTAATTTTTTTGGGCCTTGTGTTATTGGGTTAGTCCTACTTAAATAGGGTCCTGCTATACGTCGTCGACAATTTACTAATTATCGTCGACAATTAATGTAAATTTTCAAGTTTGCCCTCCATAACATAACTCCATTTCCGTCTCACTAAAACACAAATCAATTTCCGTCTCACTAAAACACAAGTCAATTTCCGTCTCACTAAAATCTTTCAAACAAAAAAAAAACGGTTTTTCAAAAAAAAAAAAAAAAAGCGGGATTTGTAATTAACAACATCAACGAGAACTTAGCGATTATTGATTACCGCACCAAAAATTAATCTAAGTCAGAAAATGTTTTTTTTTTCAAAAAAAAAAAAAAAAAAAAAAAATCCGGCCGAAAAACATTTTCTTCCGGACCAAGGTCCGGACAAAGAAAATTTTCGTCCAGACCATGGTCCAGACAAAAATATTTTTCGTCCAGACCCAGGTCCAGATGGAAAATATTTTCGTCCAGACCCAGGTCCAGACGAAAAATATTTTCGTCCGGAATTTTTTTTTTTTTTTTTTTTTCCGGACGAAAATATTTTTCGTCTGGACCTGGGTCTGGACGAAAATATTTTCCGTCTGGACCTGGGTCTGGACGAAAAATATTTTTGTCTGGACCATGGTCTGGACGGAAAATTTCTTTGTCCGGACCTTGGTCTGGACGAAAAATTTCTTCATCCAGGCCCTTTTTCAACAATTTTTTTTTTTTTAAAAAAAATTATTAATTTCCGTCTTAAATTAGTTTTGGGTGCGTGGATCGATAATCGCTAATTAAAATAAGTTTCAATAAATTAAAAAATTAAAATAAAACGATCTATCCCCGAACGAGGTTTATTAGTAATTATTAATTATTATTTTACGAAAACAAAACAAGACGGAAAAAATATAAGGGGGAGTGTGAGGGAGGGGTAGTTTTGGAAGTTCATTAAAATTGTCGACGATAATTAGTAAAGGGTGGTGCTCATTCATGGACGAGTTTTACTCTTTCGTGGACGTAAATGACCATAATACCCCTTTTATTTTAATAATTTTTATTTTAATACCCTTCTTTTATTCTCTCTCTATCTTCTTCATTTACCCATTTCTCACTCTAACTACCACCATTCAACCACTACTACCCGTCAGCCACCATCCACCACCTTTACCGCCGCCTTTCTTGCGCCTCCTCAGACATTTAACAAAAAAAAAAAAGACAATGGAAAAATAAAGTAGATGCAGTAACTTTGCGTTCTTCAATTCATGTACTGCTGGCGGGCCACACAAATTCACACAATTTTTTTGGTTGATTCAGTTATGTTTGATCTGTTGACTAGCACCGCCCAACGATGTACATTGAATAGAATGTATATTGAGGACGGAAAAATCATCTCCCATGCCATATAAGAGTTTACCGCCGTTTCACATCCAACGCCGACAACAGCCGCCGTCCCTCACCCCATCATCAAAGACGGTTTAAACAAACCCTAAATTAATTTGTGTAAATCAATTCCTTAATTTGATATAACTATTAAATTAAGAATTAGATTGATTAGTTGATCGATACGAGAATTAACATTCATAATTGTGTAATTTGACGGATTTGATTAATTTTGTGAAGGAGAGAATTAGAGAGATTTTTTTCTTTTTTTTTGTAGGCAAAGGGCATACTATGGAAAAATAATGAAAAAAAGTCCATACAAGAGTAAAATCCGTACATGAATGAGCAACTACGTTAGTAAATTGTCGACGACCTTTAGCAGGCAGGCTTAAATATTGGTCTTATAGAATAATTTGTGTTCATTTTAAATCATGGATTTGGCCCAAATATGGTGTTTGGGCTGATAGCATAATTTGAATTTGGATTTGATAGAAATCCTATCAAATTCTAAACATTAATAAATAAGCCCATTTCAAATCCACACCCTTACCCCCGTATTCCAAATTACAACTCTAGCCCACAGTTCACATCTCTCGATTCATCAACATTGATTTCATCGACAAAGTTCATCCCCAATTTCTAGGGTTAATTCGTGCCTGCGATTTCATCGACAAAGTTCAGCCTGCGATTTTTCCTGGATTATAATCATCGTTTTTCTTCTCACCAACATCCATCAGAGCAATTCAAGTATGTTGCAAGGTTCTGATTGTTTATTATTTATGCACGCAGATGAACGAGATAATCAGGGTTGCATATATTGTACCGAGTTTATTCATCACCCCCGTGGAGACTGTGAAGGGAGGATAATAGGGGGTCAAGTTGTATGGGGTTCACGGGTAAATTGAGTATACCGTTGTGTAACCAATAAGTTAAGGATTAGGCACCTTGTTACTTGCTTACTTATTAAGGAGTATGCCATGAAACTAAGGGGTACCTTGTAAATTAAGGTCACTACGGTTGGACTTGTTATGTTATGACTTATGTCGCTTGCTTTTACGTTTTTGCTATTTTTTCAATTCCATTCAATACTATACATTTCACTTTAAGGAAAATTTACTATAATTAGTAACATGACTAATGTTAGAAACATGATCATCCTTACGAGAGACCTCTTATGCTTGAAATAGCACTCTTGCTTGTCTTTTAGTTTTATTCCTAGGGCTTTTAATAAGATTGCTCATGGTCTTGCCTGTAAGGCCATGAATAGTTAGACGAGGCGTACTTTTCTTTACAGCTGTAAAAAAAAAAAAAAAAAATTGCCGAATAAATAACACAAATATGAACAAAAAATCAAGACATTTTTCATTTTGATATGTATTTTAAAAATCAGTCCATATAGGTAGTATGTAGGCAGTAATTTTCCGTATGATAAAAGTCATGTATACAATCTTATTACGAAAAAACAAAAGCTTACTTATTTTCACCAAATAAACAAATTATACAATAAGACCGTCTTACGGTATGAATCCCTTGTTACTATTAAAATGAGTTTTTAACGTACAAAAGAGATTGAATTACCTGCATGTTATTGTATCTGTTGAAGGTTCTTAAGCAAAGAGGTTGGCCCAATTAAAATTTGAGAAGGTGTCGGTATCCAATATTGTCCCTTAATTAATTGACCTTCTTCATCCATTGTCTTGCAACATCCACCTCCTTCACTAATAATAATTCCACCTTTTATTGTTGATGAATTACTTGATCTATCACCATCACCCATATCATGATCACAGGGGTTCTTAAAGTAAATAGAGGTCCGGTGTACCATAAAAAAATGAAGCCTAAATAAGTGTACTACACGTCGAGGTTTGTAAAGTTTGCATTGAATTTTATTGGTAAAACTTATAAATTCGGTGGCCAAAACTGGAGGCCCAGTTCCGCCGCCCATGGTCGCTCGGATATTCCTGCATGATCATCATGCATATGCATCATCATCATCATGGTATTGTACTTATTAGGATGATGGTCATCATCATCATCATCATCATCATCACTAATGATATCATGAGTGTCATCATTAAGGTTAATCTTGTGTTTAAGTAATGGGCTTAAGTTAAGTAAAGGAAGAGCTTCATTCTCTTAGAGGAGGGGAATAAGGTGGTGATTGTATGGAGGAATTAATATCATTATCATCATTACAAATATTATTTTTATTACAATAAGAGTAATAATTTTGATTATTAATTTTACTATAAATAGGGTTGTTATTGTTATTAGAAATAAAGTTGTTAGGGAAGAAGAAATTGAAGTCATGGGGATTGTTATTATGTGATTATTACTACATGATAACGGATTATTAATAGGAAAAAAGTGATTGAAATTATTATTATTATGATGACGATGATGATTAAAGTAAGGATTAGTCATGATGAAAAGTGAGCGGAAAGGTGAGTTAGAAAATTATTAAAGGCTAGAAAAGTGGAAGTGAGGGAGCTAGCTAGAGTGAATAATTACAAAATTAATTGATATAGGCGTAAATAGCGGATTAATTTCAGCATAAGCAGATTGCAAAAGCAGATTATAAATGGCAGATTTTATCAAAAGGGTTGACTAGCATATTATAATTAGCAGAATTAATTTGAGTGTTTGGTAATTGACAGATTACGATTAGTAAATTGTTAGTTTTCTTTGTAAAATGGAGAAAAATTTCCTATTTTGCAATATGCTAACCAATATGCTAGGGTAAGCAGCATATTGTAAATCAGCATATTGACCCCAAATATGCTGTTTCAATATGCTGTTTACCAAATACTAAAGTTAGCATATTGATTGGTCAAACATGCTAAAATCCTTGAATATGCTAAAAATTGGCCAATATGCCGTTTACCAAACATCGGAGAAAAAAGAACATCCCTCAGATGTACTACCTCCAACTTTTTTGTTTTTTGAGCATATATGTATTTTTTTAAAGCTTATTATCTCAAACTTTATTTGTTTTTGAGCATATGTGTATTTTTTTTGAACATAATAATAAAGTTTATAAGTTAGATTTTAATATTTTTTTCGTCAAAACTCAAATTTAACTAAACTTATATGTAATGTTTTTGAGTTTTATTGTAATTTTTTAGAGCTTAATGTTTAAGTGAATAAATTCAGAAACTTGATAGTGAAACTCAGAAACTTTAAAACAAAACTCAAAAACTTTATTATAATGCTCAGAAACTATAGAATTGGAGGTAGTACATCAGATGTATAATCCTCTTACTGCAAACAACGCCATAGAGAAATTGTTGGAGGTGGTGCAAAGGTTTTAAAGGTGGTGCAATATGATGATGAAGTTTAGGTTAAACAAATTGATGTGGCCTGTGGCTTGTGGGACTACATATAAAAAAACACAGATTTTTAGCTGAGACGGGTATATCCGTTTTAATCTTAAAATGAGTCAAATAGTATACTACATTACTACTTGTAGACAAAATGTTTAGATATTATCACAAGATTTGTCTTATTTATGCAAGTGATATGTTATTTGACTCATTTTAATCTTATTGGATAAACAATAGTAAAAGATGCAAAATGAAGTTATAATTTTGTGTTGAGCAAATTGGAAAAAGGACAACATCGTCGGTATCCTTTAATTTTGTGTCGAACAATTCTGTGTCAAACAATTAGGTTGATGTGGAATATTCTTATCTATAATTAACTCGATTTTTGTATATCTTACTACGTATTTAATAACAATAATAATTCGGAATTACTTTTTCATATACGAATTTTACTCTTTCACATACATTTTATCATTAATTTTCCATCTAATACCCTTTTAACCTTAACCTTCAAATTAACTCCTACTTCTATCTTTTTCCTAAATCCGAATCTAATGGCTCAAATTATTTCAACAAGGATCTTAATTTATTAATCAATGAAGTAGATTATTTGTTTATCAATTGTTATTATTAATTGTTGCAATTTTTATTATCAATTACTTAGAACTTTTTTGTTTATTAATCATAATTGTTGAAATTAGGGTTTATAAGATAATTGTTAAGAGGTGGTGATGGTGTCTGTGCGCCAGGGAGAGTCGAAGAAGTTGTCAAATTCGTTGCACAAGTGCCTATGGGTTACGCTGT
Source organism: Silene latifolia (assembly GCF_048544455.1). Lineage (NCBI taxonomy): Eukaryota > Viridiplantae > Streptophyta > Magnoliopsida > Caryophyllales > Caryophyllaceae > Silene > Silene latifolia. The sequence goes on along the minus strand of NC_133537.1, from coordinate 340,646,483 downwards.
CAGCCTTGTGAAATTGCACAATCTTTCGTTTTTTTTTGCTAGTAATAATTGTTCTTCGTATTTCACTTGCTCATTTCTGCATTTTAATGGTATGCTTGCTAACTTATTAAGCAAACTAAGTTGCACCTATTGAATCACGTTGAAAGTAATAATAATTACAACAGCGGAACGACGTTTAAGCGGGGATAACTTGGCTAATCTCCCCTGGAACAATGAAAAAAATATGTTAGACAACGTGGTGGTGCCAGGTGATCTAGTAGATTGGCTGACAGGAGCGGACGCCGGAGCAAGGGAGAGGATGTCGGTGGGCGGGGTTAGCACGAGGAAGAGAGAGAGAGGGGTGGATCTTTTTTGTGGGTGGGTGAGTTGTATTGAGTTTAGAGTGAGAGACGAGAAAAAAATATAAAGGGTAAAAACGTAAAAATTGTATGTGAAAAAATAATTTTCGTATGTGAAAAAGCACGACCCTAATAATTATGTTGCGCAACATCATCGATATCCTTTTGAACATAACTTGAGTGTTTTAGTTTATTTTAGAGTAATTTAATTCAGTCCAATTTAATTTATTAGTTCAAAAGACATGGCTAATTTGCTATTTATGTACCCTCAAGAACCATAATAAAAAAGAACGATTAAGATGAAAAGTATAAGGCCTTATTCTTTTGGGTTGAATTGAGTTGAACTAAACTAAATTGAGCTGAAAGTATACTGAACTGAAGTGAGCAGAATTGAATTGAATTGAAAATTTTCTCAACTTTAATCCACCACATTTAATTTTTCTATGACACAACCAGACATATTTAACCAATTTATTTTTAAGGAGCTCATTTTTTACCCACTTAACCTGTTTAAGTGTTTAATCCAATAAACTAATAAAATAAAATAAGCCTTATAGCCCTATTATCGAAAAAATGATTAATGAAAATGCTTATTTTTAAGTTGTTTAATTGAATTATTGACTCAATCCAAATATATTACAACACTTCTAAATAAATAGGTTATTCATGTCGAAAGAGCTCAACCTAACCCGACCCACTTAAGTTTCGTGTCGTATTCATATCAACCCAATTATTAAATTGATCACAACGTTTTAACTAGAGCTGGCAAATAATGACACGACACGAAAACCCGACACGAAATTAACGGGTTTGGTTTGAGGCTCAATGACCCATTTATGTAAGTGGGTCGACACGAACACGACACGATATTTAATTGGGTCGGGTTTGGGTTGAGCTCTGTAAACACGAACCCGACACGAATGACCTGTTTAATAAATTAATCCTAATTTTTTTATCTTTCATCACATAAATATACTTAAAACTTTCCAAATATTGACATGACACGAAAACACGACCCGAACCCGACACGATATTAACGGGTTAGGGTTGAGGCTTGATGACCCATTTATGTAAGTGGGTCGACACGAACACAACACGAGATTTAAACGGGTCGGGTTTGGGTTGAAGGGTTTGTGACCCGTTTACAAGTGACACGAACACGAACCCGACACAACCCAATCTGTTTGCCAGGTCTAGTTTTAACCCTAAACCACTACCTTCATGCCGGATTCGTGTTGTATTTTTGAATCGTATCAATGATTGCCACCTCTAGTAAAACGACTCTTACAATAAATTTGTGAGTACAGTCCAATTACGATATCCTAATGCATCATCAAGTTTAGCCCAAAGGCCAAAAGCCCAAGCTTACCCAACGGCCTACACACTTTACTTTTACTTTGGTGAAATCGCTCTTACAGTAAGAAAGTAAAAATCACCACCAGAAAAAAAAAAGGTAAAAAACTCGGTAATGGCGCTAAAATTTCCGCAGGAAAAATTGATTAATTTTCAGAAGACGATGATCGGATGATGATGGTGATGATTTTTAGATCAGCGCTAATGATCTGGAATACCTTAATTATGCGGTTTTAGTAAGCCTCTTTTAATTTTTTTTCTCTTGAATTTTACTATTGTCATTTATGTATGCATGTAACAGTAATTCTTGTTATTTACTCCATCCCTTCCGATCATTTGTTTACCTTTCTTTATTATTGATTAGAGAGTATTTAAATCTTTCAATCAGTTGATTATTACATACTTATAATTGATACTCCGTAATTGTCAATCTCTATTTGTTTATTAATTTATCGCAATAACGATATTAATCGAGTGTCGGACTATTGATTGTCGACTGTGGTGGAGTTACGAGGCGAGATCGGGGCAGTCACTCCCGAGCAACGGAAAAATTGAAAGTTTTAGTTAAAATTTTCGATTTTTATTCTAATTTACCTTCTACGAGTATATTATTAGTCCGCTGGTGGCAGGCCTCCCCCCTAAAATTTCCGCCCCTCCCAAAATTTAAATCTTGGCTCCGTCACTACTTTTGCATGATTGCTAATCATCAAATTTGTGCAACAACAATATCACCCCCCAGTGCATACAGTTTATGGACTATACATCTGAGGTAGTACCTCTTATTGTTTATTTTCTGAGTTTTATTTTAAATTTTTTGAGTTCTGCTTTAGTATAAATTTTTTTAGCACATTTACTAAAACATTACACTAAAAAAATATAATATTGCTCAAAAACTATATTTATAAATGGTAATATGCTCAGAAAAAATGTATATATGCTCAAAAACTATAAGGTCTGAGGTACTACCTCTGATGCGTAATCTTTTTTCTCCCGTGCATAAGGACAGTCGCCTAGAGCCGAGTAAGGAAGTCATATATATATATATATATTTTTTTTTTTTTAAGGATATTCCAGCCTTTTTTCCTAACATGAATACAATCCTCCTAGGGCTCCTACAGTCGAGTTTACACGATTGCTAATCATCAATCGCGTGCAAGTGTGCAACAACATTGCCCCAGTGCATACAAACTGTACCTTATTGTCTTTCTATTTTCAGCACAAATACAATCTTCCAATAGTCAGACTTTTATGTCACCCAAGTGCATCAAGGACTGTCGCCTATAGACGAGTAAATGTGTCGGTCTTTTTTCAAAATTCTTGCCTTTTTTTAGAATGGATGGGGTTTAGCCAAGTGCATGATTTTCACATTTTTTTCTTTCAAATAAAGATTTTTATTGCATAAACCCGGGGATTTTGGCAGTAAATGCTAAAATAGCACATTTGATATACGAAGTGCCATTTTCGATATGATTTTTGAGAAGAAAAATGATTTAGCTTACTCGATTAATTTAATTTAAAGAAAGTTGTCGGATTCACCTCCACCTTCAGACGCAGATCATTTTAGAAACTTAGAAGCAAAGGTCATGTTGTAAGAGTTTATGGTTACGGAGTGTTATTTATGAAAGTGACACAAATACAGTGGCTCAACAATGCAGTAGAGTCTCTAGCTATTAGGAAAAAAAAATACAATTGGAGGCTATTGGTAAATTTTCGATTGTGTATGGAGTTGAAACCGTATGTTTGCTTCTTGGATTCCACTTCTTTTTTCTTGCTTTGCTCAACAACTTCGGTAAAGTGTTAATGTTAATCATCATACCTCCAAAGGCGTCAACTGTATGCTATAGGACTCTGAAAATATGTCTAGCATTGAACTGTCGAAAGAAAATTAGAGGTTGGCTCCGATTCCTCCCCCCCAAAAAAAAACATTTTGAAATCTCACCTCCGCAAAATACAGATACAGATTCTGTAAATGTAAAAGTCAAAAACCTGGATTTAGACAGCGAACATGTTTTATGCCAATCCACAAGCCCTTTTGTTATCTATTTCGTGTCTTGCTCATTATGTGTATAGCACGAGTGGTATATGCTTGTGTTACAGTTGCTCCTTTTGGCGTTCTGCCACAAATATTGAGCTGTTTTGTAGTTGTACGATTGTTCCAATTCGTTATCAGATGTGAAGTCTTTGAAAAAATACACTTGTTAGTTTATGTTCTTTTGCACTGTTGGATCTTTGTTGTAATGATATAGCCTTTTGGTTGAAATAGGAATATTTTATCCAATTGCTAAATATGTCCCAGAATTAAAACTCATCAACAAGTCCTTTGTTTTTCTATAGCTCTTACATTAGCACAATAACTCGAGGATGAAGACACTGAATGTTGGGTCCTTGTTTTGGAAGCTGCTTCTGAGATCGTTGCTCGTCTCTTACCTTTGCCGGCTGAGGTAAATCCAAGGGTGCTATTACGAACTTAATAATTTGACTTTATTACTCTATACATTATTGAAGGGGAGCCTTGGCGCACCGGTTAAGGTGTTGCTTTGTGACCGTGAGGTCACGGGTTCAAGTCCTTGGAGCGGCCTGCCAAAATGGCAAGGGAAGGCTTGCCCCAATTACACCCTTGTGGTGGGACCCTTCCCCGGACCCTCGCCTAGCGGGGATGCCATCGTGCACCGGGCTGCCCTTTTTTTACTCTATACATTATTAATTAATAGGTACTCATAAATCCAAGGGTGTAATTTACAGTGCCAAACCAAAATGGCCTTGTATTTTCGACGGCATCAAAATTCTGAAAATAAAATACAAGGATAGTATTGTCACATTAACTACAAATTTATTGGTATAGTACATTTTTCCTTTGAATTGATGACTACCCAATTAATAAGGTGTACGATTTCCGAGTAGTTGAGTTGTTGTTCGTTACAAGTCGTACGGCGATATAAAACTAGTGATCTAGACTACACACAAGCTCATTTATGTAGTGAGCGGAGTACTTGGACTAGTTTTGTATTGTTATTAACACAGCAAGTCAAGGAATATGTTTGATAAATAAGCAGCTCTTCGGTCCTCATAAATTCATTGCACTGTTATCATTAATCACTCAGCTATTGAGTTAGTCTAATCATTTTTAATCGTAATTACATTTTGCATGATACTTTACTACTTGGATATAAAGTTAATGTAATTATGTATCAAGTCAGTCTTTGTTGTGGGAATATCGTTATCTCAGTGTCTCAAAGGCTCCCGACTATGATGAGGTCGTGTCCGACATCTAGTTAGTCTTTCTTTAATACTCTGTACTATAATTCTTCAGTCTTCTTTAATATGGAGTACAATCTAGCTGGTTCAACGGTGATGAGTAAATGCTGTGATACTATTACACTACAGAAAAATGTACCTAATATAATGCAGCTTGTGGCTGGAAACTGGAGCTCAATTTCCTCATTTTTCAATTTTTTTTGTAGTGTTCCATTTTTTCTTTTCCTCAAAACTTCCGATACACGCTCAGGTTCATCATACCTCGTAACTGTAGGCTCTAGGTTTCCAAAACTATGGCTACCATAGAGCCAGAGGAAAGAAAACCGGAGGTTTACTTCAATTCTCCGGAACAACGTTCTGAAGTCCTACCTCTACAAAATACAGGAACCGATTCTGTTAGTGTCAAAGTCGAAAACCCAGATTCAGTTAGTGAAAAACCAAATAAACAAAGAGTGATACCTAAGCCCCTTTGTTATCTAATTTACTGCTTGCTTTTTGTATGTTTGGCACCAGTAGCATATGCTTTCAGTGCAGTTGTTACTGTTGCCAGCGTGCCCGTGTTATTAGTCGCATTTCTAGTTGTTCGATTATTTCAAATCATTTTCAGAGCTGAAAACTATGAAAAACGCGCCATAGTTATGGTTCTTTTGCGCTACTGGACATTTGTGGTTGTGATGTTGCTTTTGGTTGAACTAGGGATATTTTATCCAATTGCTAAGAATGTTCCAAGATTAAAACTTGTAATGATCATAGGGCTGCCAATAACTAAGTGGATTAAGATAATCTGTATTTTAAGTGGAATCCACCTCATTGGCCAATTCATTTGGGTCTTCTTATGCTTTGTAATTGGACATGTTTTCCGCGACGAAGATGTGGAGATTTTCTTTCCCTTGGAATCAATTTCTGAGATCACCGGCTGTCTCCTGGTTTTGTGGGCAAACGCTGTGGTCATGAGTAGCGTCCCCATTTTTAAGCAGAGCAAAATATTTGGGATTTACACTGATGAATGGGTTAAGGTATCACTCTTTCTCCTCATAGGGTATAACATCATTACCTTGTTAGCTCATTTATTAGTTTGGTCTTTACAAAAAATTTGGTCTTTACAAATTTTTTTGGAAGATTATCCAAGCATTGGCGATACTCTCAAAGGTGCATCGTCATGTTTTTGCTGTGATCAGTTGCAAAAGGTTACCTTCAATGAAAAGTATGCGGTGTATGCCCTCAATGGTACGAAGAGGAGCGCCATCTTCATTCTAAGCATGGTGATGCTCCTAATTACATGGGTGTTGTATTTTGGTAAACACCTAAACACAACACCCGAGGACAAGAGAGTTTTGGAATTTGGTACTTGGACTTTGGTTAGTCTTTTAATATGCTCTTTTCTATGGTTGATCAAATCTTGCATACTCTTGTATTGGGAGGCTCGTTCCGTGTATGACAGATTACATTCTAAGATTACGGCCATAGGGAAGCAGTTGTACTTCTTTATTTTGCTCAGTTACACCCACTATAAGGGTGCTTGCGTTCCTATGGTTGATTCAAATGACACTGATTGTGGATTGTCATGCTCTAAAACACCGCCTAAAAAGAAGGTACCGTGGGTCGTCCTTTTGGAATCTAGTGATGATACTTATGTGTGCAATACTTTGGATAGGAAACGTGTGAGGGCGGACTTGATAAATCATATAGGTCCAAAGGCATCCACATATGAATTACAGAAGGCAGCTCAACTATTTTTGACTACCGAATATGCGTTGTCGAAGGAGGGTGTTGTTGCTTACGATTACGATCATTTACTAGACAAGGATTCAGAAGAGGATAATGCGTAAGAAAATCTACTTTGTCTTACAGTTGTTGCTGACAATTTCGATCATTTACAAGACAATGATAATGCTTAAGAAATTTTCCTCTTTCTTTATTTTGTTTGGAGCAGGAACTGTATAAATACATTGATGAAGATTGTGGAAGTTGAAGGTGAAGCTTATTTCGATAATGATTGGAAAATGTTTCTTGAACTGCTTCCTGATGTAAAGAGCAAGGAGGAAATAACATACGAGAAAGTTGAAAAATTTATGGTACTTCAACCGTCTTCATTTTTTTGCATCCTATATAAGTATTAACTTTGCCTATTCAAGATCTGGGAACGAAATAATAGTTCTCCAATATATTTTTCTGTTTTCTGATTTTCACTCTCTCACGCTAACCCGTTGGCGTATATTAGCTGATGTTATACAAAGAAGCTAGAAACACTGATAGACCTGTCAAATTCTGACCCGACCCGACCCGTTTTCAGGGTCAAGACCTGAATATTTTGACCTGGCAACCCGTTTGGCCCGAACCCAAAATGACCCGTTATTTTACGGTCGAGACCCAACCCGAACGGGTCGACCCGTTGAGTCAAAGGTAAATCAAGAATTTTATTAAAATATTAATATTTATATACGGAGTATTATATTTGAAAAAATAGTTAAAAAAAATATTATTTTTATTACTTAAAATTACAAACACAATTAAAAAGTCAATTTTATATAATTAAAATATTAAAAACTTTATTTTAATAATTATGTCAATATAATTAATGTAAACATTGAATATAATTAAAATATTAATTTTAAATGTGTTTCATATTTTTAAAAATATTTTTTTGATTAAAAAAATCGTTAAAAAAAGGCGTTAGAAATTATTTCTTGACCCGTATTCTAACCCTAACCCGACCCGTGACCCATATGACCCGACCCGTATTTGACACAACTCGTATGACCCGACCCAGGATTCGACCCGCCCGACCCGTTTGACAGGTCTAAGTGATACCAATTAAACTTAAAGAGAGTCAGATTAAGTCTACAAAATGTAATTGACTATTGACATTGTATTTGATGGTCAGGAAAGAGCCCACAGCAGTTGCATGTCTCTTTCAAATACATTTATTAGTGAAAAAGAGGTGGTGAAATGCTTGAATCAAGTCATGAGTGGGATTATAATTGTTGCGATCTTTCTAATGTGGTTACTTCTCACTGGGTTGGCTTCAACAAAGATACTCGTCATCATAGCATCACCAGCGTTGGCGGCTACATTTATATTCGGAGACACAGCTAAGGGACTGTTTCAAGGCCTCATCTTTGTATATGTTGTCCATCCTTTTGATGTTGGCGACCTATGTCTCATTGACGGAGAACTGGTTAGTTATGTTTATGTTACTTTTGGCATTATTTAAAATTACATAGAAGTACTAACCCGTGGTTAATTGGATATCATCTTCTTGGCGAGTTTCAACTTCCTTTTTAGAGTGTTGAACATCACTTTCTTTGGCATCCCATTTCGTTTCACACTGTTATTAACCAATATTACTACGTGAAGTTTAATTAACGGTTTGTCATAGTTGTCTCTCCTCGTTGTTAACTTAGGATAAAGTTGCACATCCTCGACTCCTGTACCTCATGTTTGCGAAAGCCTTTATAACATTGGGATTATATTGTTGCTGTTTACTAATGTGGATACCTAATGAAATATCCTTGTCTTTTATGTAGCTGGAAGTTGTGAGAATTAGTGTTTGGTGCACCACGTTTTCAAATATTCGCACTATTGGTGAACAGCAGCAAGTAATATATCCGAACTCGGTGTTAGCCCTCAAAAATGTTGTCAACCATAAGTCAAATTTCAATTGGAATGATCAAGTCGAATTCCTAAGTACTCCCGACAAGAGAATAACAGAGCCGTTGAGACAAAAAATTGAGACGTGAGCCTTTTGTTGTTAATCACTCATCTTGGTCCTTCGACTTGCAATTTAACCAAGTGACCAGTCTTTTATTAACTACTTTTGTTGTTCCGCTTTTTTTTAGTTATCTTAAGGACCAGAAAGAAAAATTCACGCCAAATTTTCATAGCGTGGAAATCCGAGAAATTGGAGACAAAGCCAAGATTGTTGTTCATGTCAAACATAAGTTACCAACAACTGATGGTTGGACCAATTTCGAATGTCTGAAAGCGAAGGAGAAGCGGAGATACGAGTTTGCTATTTATGTACATGATCTCATCAAACAACTAGAATCTGTTACAGAAACTCCGGGTAAGCATTATGATCAACGTTGTCTATAATGAGAAAATTCTCTGTCGGAGTAATGCTTAATTGTTGTTTATCACTGTCATTGCAGAATCAGCAGAGATGGAAGAATTTCTGACTTCAGGATGACTCTGACAGTTAGTGGCACAAAACATGGCGGTTGTCGGAGAAAATTAAAATGGATGTAGAAAGTTCTTGGTTTAAGAAGTTTATCGGGATAAGGCATATTTTCCCTACGTTAAAATAAGAGCAAGTCAATTGCAAGCTAGTGGCTACACCATTAGAGTTGGCCATGTAAACTTGCTTAGTTTAAGCTACTAGCTTCATTAAGCTAGTAGCTTAATTGGGCCCACAATAAAAAATCAACCAATAGCATTTTAGTTTTGGCATTTTTAATTATTTAAGCTAGAATAAATGTTAAGCTAAACCATTGTAGTAGGTTGGTAGCTCAAAGTAATTGTAGCCTAAAATATGATGACATTTTATGGCAAAGGTAAGCTAGTTGCAACTAGCTTACCATTGGACTTCTCTTATTGTTGATTGAAAAACATTTGTTAATCTCTTTTTATTTTAGTTGCTTGCAATTTGGTACTCCGGACTTTTAGTTCATAGACTATAAATCTGAGGTAGTATCTCTTATTGTTTATTTTCTGAGTTTTATTTTAAACCTTTTGATTGTTGTCATTACTCATCTTGCTTCTTAAGCCACAATTAATTGAGTGATCGGCCTTTTACTTTTTTATTAACCGTTGTTTTTGTTCTCTCAGTTATCTGAGGGAGGAGAACGAAAAATTCACTCCAAATTTTCACAGCGTGAAAATTCTAGAAATGGGAGACAAAGGCCCTGTTCTTTTGGACTGAAATTGTCTGAACTGAACTGAAGTGAACTGAACTTAATGGAACTGAACTGAACTTAATGGAGCTGAACTGAACTGATCTGAACTGAACTGAAATAATAATAAAAAGATTATATTAATATTAATAATAATAAATATTATAATAAAAATAATACCAATAATAATAATAATAAATATTATTATAATATTATTCATTATTAATAATAATATATTAATATAATCTAATAATAATAATAATCTAATAAGATATATAAAAAATAAAATATTAATATAATAATAAATATAGTAATAATAATATATTTGTAATATAAATGATAACATTATTAATAATAATATACTCTCTCCCATCCATCCTTTTTTCCCCTTTGAAGTGGGCACGGAGATTAAGGGTGAGGAGTATAATATTGATAAATATATGAGTGGGGTTTGGTAATTGGAGAGAGGTATGAATAATTATGATTAAATATTAATAAAGGAGATGGGTGGGGTTTGGTTATTGGAGAGAGGTAGGAATAATTAGAATTAAATATTAATAAAGTATATAGTGGGGTTTGATGAGTGAAAAGAGGTAAGAGTATAATATTAATAAAAACTTTCTCAAAAAGGAAAGGGGAAGAAAACCTGAATAATCCGTTTTAGGAAATAGGGAAGAAAAGAGTGGATAGGAGGGAGTAATATATTAATAATAATAACTAATAAATAAATAATAATAATAATAATAATAATAATAATAATAGGTCTAATATAATAACTTATTAACATAATAATATTAAATATAATAATAATAATAATAAATATGTGGTTAATAATATTAATAATAATGAGTATATTAATAAAATAATAAATATTAAATAATAACTTATTAATATAATAATATTAAATATAATAATAAATATGTTATGAATAATATTAATAATAATAAATATATTAATAAAATAATAAATATAATATAATAATAATAATAATGATGATGATGATAATAATAATAATAATAATAATAATAATAATAAATGTATTAAATATAAATATAATAATATAAATAATACGAATTAATTATTAATAAATATAATAATAATATAATAAATATAAAAATAATATAATAATAATAATAATAACAATAGTAAATACATTAATATAAAATAATAATGATATCAATAAGAATAATAATAGTAATGTTGAAATAAACTAATATGAACTGAACTGAACTGAATTGAACTGAACTGAACTGAACTGAATGGAGCTGAACTGAACTGAACTGAACTTATTAGAACTGAAATTAAGTCCAAAAGAACGGAGACAAAGCAAAGATTGCTATTCATATCAGACATAATTTTCCGACAACTGAAGGCTGGACGTACTTTGAATGTCTGAAAGAGAAGGAGAAACGGAGATTTGAGCTCACTATTTATGTACAAAATCTCGTGAAACAACTAGAATTTGGGACAGAAGCACCGGGTTCGCATTATGATCAATCTTGTTTATAATGAGAAAATTTACTCTGTAGGAGTAATTCTTAAGTTTGTTTATCACTGTCATTGCAGAAACTGTCATTGCAGAATCAGCTGAGATAGAAGACTTTTATACTAGAGGATGATGAATTTCTACATTTAGTGCGCACTAAAGGTAGCGGCTGTGAGTCCCCTCGTCATAAAGAAAAAAGATGATGAATCTCTTGATCGTACCTATAATTTGGGGTCTTGCACTTGAGTTAGTACAATTTTCGAGCTCTGTACTGTTTATTTTGGCTCAAGTTAAACGATTTGTTCAATAAGTTTTCAATAATTAATCATTGTGAATTCGAAGTATCAAGGCTTTGTACCTTTTGTACGCGGGTAATTTCCGCTACAAACTTGGTGTATGAAAGTTGCGATGAAGGTACCTGGTCTAGGAATGTTGCGGATTTACGCAAATTTCCCGTGCAGTGGAATTGAGTTCTTGTTGATTTGAAAGGGTTTTTCTGGATATCCTGATTAATACTATAGGCCGGGTCTCTCTGTACTTCAATGTGTACACGTACTACTTTAACACAAATCTCATTAAAATGGGACTTTAGAGCTTCATAATGTTTTTTTTTTCAAATAAACGTACCATATTGCAGGTATCGCAGGTAGGGATGTCAATGGATCGGGTTCGGGTCGGGTGAAGCCTTATCCGTCATCCATCCGTCCTTTTAAAATCTCATCCAACCCGTCCGTCATCCATGAAACATATCATCCGTCATCCATCCATCCATCATCCGTGGATGAAACGGGTGGATCGGGTGATAAACGGGTGTTGTGTATATTTATATTTCAAGTTTTAAAAAAATAATGATTTTTTTTCTCTACAAAAATGAAGTTAGATAATTACTTAGTTTAACTTTCTAGTTGGTAAGTTCACAAAATATCTATATTGAGAGTAGATAAATATGAAAATTTAAATATTTTATATCTTAATAATGTGTTATATGTAAAAAAATTAAATAAAAAGTAATAAAATCGGGTGATGGATGGATGTCGGGTGGATAGCGGGTGGAATTTCTTCATCCAACCCATCCGTCATCCACATCCATTTCATCCGTCATCCATCCATCATCCATTTAAGTCGGGTTTTCATCCATCTTTTAGGATCGGGTGGATCGGGTTTTGATGGATGCGGGTGAAATTGACATCCCTAATCGCAGGTGAGGTTACGAGATATGACGGCTATCGTGTCTAGTGTTTAGAGTATTAGGGTTCCTACTACTATGGTTATAAATATATTGTATTGTATCAATCGAAACACAACTCAATAATACGAGATTCATGAAATACACTTCCCTCTTATAATCTTAACATGGTATCAGAGCCTCTTTCTTGAGGACTCTAAAATCGCTTCCGCTTTCTTGCCGGTGGGCAAAAATCTACGATGCTCACCGGCGGGATTAGTAAGATTAGTTTAATTTCATTTTTTACAAAAAATAAAAATAAAAATAAAACCACGTTCAATTGCCTTTTCTTTATCCATTGTCTTTTACTCTTGCGTTAGCCGTGAAGTATTCATCATAAATAAAGTTCATATGAAAGTCAATCAAATCAATATGATGATTTGTTTTTCTAGCAAATTCCGAAGTTCGTTGTTCATGAGTCTCACGCTTCATATTGTGTTTTAATATGGAGTCTCTTGTGGAGATAAATTTTTTGGACGTTTCGGTTATGTTTGACTGGATTGTCGAGATCTACCAAAAACAAAAAATAAGGAAGAAAAAAAAATCCTCTTTTCTTTGAAATTCGATTAAAATCATTCAACGTCGTTTAAGGTGGTACTTATTTTATTTGGAGTCCGAAAAAATTAACGTTCTCCAGATCTTGAAATTGACGGATAATTTTCCGTTTTATTGATATTTGTCAGGTTCGATTAGGGTTCCTGCAAATTAACTCATATTCGACAAGTCCGAAAAACTTAACGTTCTTGTTCGAAAATTTTCAACGAGTCTTATACTCGTTTCTTACCTACCTTAATCCTCTTTTCTTTGAAATTCGATTAAAATCATTCAACGTCGTTTAAGGTGGTACTTATTTTATTTGGAGTCCGAAAAAATTAACGTTCTCCAGATCTTGAAATTGACGGATAATTTTCCGTTTTATTGATATTTGTCAGGTTCGATTAGGGTTCCTGCAAATTAACTCATATTCGACAAGTCCGAAAAACTTAACGTTCTTGTTCGAAAATTTTCAACGAGTCTTATACTCGTTTCTTACCTACCTTTGAAGACGAAGAAGATTAATGAAGATCGAAGAGGATGAAGAATTCATTTTTTTTCTTTTTATGTTTTTTCTTTGTATTTCTCCAATCGTAAAGTTCGTACTACGTACTGCCTTTACGATTGCGGGAGGGTATTAGGATATTAGGCCCATTATGGTTAGGTTACGAGATATGACGGCTATCGTGTCTAGGGTTTAGAGTATTAGGGTTCCTACTACTATGGTTATAAATATATTGTATTGTATCAATCGAAACACAACTCAATAATACGAGATTCATGAAATACACTTCCCTCTTATAATCTTAACAGAATGGTACCCCCAGTTCATGGTTGGGGTAAGAGAGGTCTTATTTTGAGCTAATTCTTGTCCTCAATGGTTTTAGGCTTGAGAGCATGTGCATGAGTGTAGTTTTAGTGCCGCAAATGCTACATCTCTCCTCTTATGGGGAGCCCCATGAATGTTCTTACTGTCCCAACAAATGGGGATGCCCAGTATATTGGGTAAGTTCCCAAAAGGCAAAAGCAATGTGAACAACATATTTTAATTATTGAATATTGTAGTCAGGAAATTTTGGTGGGTCATGAAAAGGTAGAAGAATGACTTTGGGGAACCCCATTGATGTAGGGAGTAATTGTGAAATAAGGAGAGTAGATTAAATAATTAGTGGAAAATGACTTGGAAAAAGGAGAGAAGATTTGGGGCACTCCATGAGTGCACATGCTCTGATGGACCATAATCAAGTCCAACTATTTGCCTTAATCATACACGGTTAATCTAATTTAACGTGCATTATCCAACAAGGGTACCTTTGGCATAAATATTGAATCTCAAGGGCACCATTAACACATTCTTAAAACAGTGATACCATGGTCCATGGACAAAGTGACAAACCACAGGATACCATGAGAATTTCCGTTTAAAAATAACTTTTTTTTTTTATTTTAAAAATACAAAATACAAAAAAAGTCTCATAGTTTTTTTTTACCCGTATTCGAATTCTAATTCGACCTGTAATCGACTCGACTCATATCCCAACCCGCCCAACCTATTTTACAGGTTTACTTGCAATGAATTTGTGAGTACAGTCCAATTAGCATATCCAAATGCATCATCAAGTTCGGCCCAAAAAGTAAAAGCCCAAGCTTACCCGCATTCGTACTTTGGTGAAATCGCACCTAACCGTAAAAAGTAAAAATCACACCCAGAAAAAAAAGTAAAAAATTGGTAATGGCGCTAAAATTTCCGCTGAAATTTTTTACCAATTTTCAGAAGAACATGAAGATGATGATCTTAATATCAGTGCTAATGATCTTTAATACCTTAATTATGCAGTTAGTGATCATGCAATTACTTGATTAAACAGTAAGCCTCTCTTAATTTCTATTCTGGAATTTTACAATTGTCAATTTGTCTTTCATACATGCATGTAATTCTTGTTATTTACTCACTTTGTTCCGATCATTTGTTTACCTTTTTTAATTATTTGTGAGAGCGATTTAGTTAAAGGTAAACAAATAATTGAAACCGAATGTGAAGTAATTTAGACTAATTATTTCAATCAGTCGATTATTACATTATTTTTCAATTATTGTCGACTGTGGCGGAGTTAGGGGCGAGCAATGGAAAAATCGGAATTTTTATTTAAAGTTTCCGGTTTTTGTGCTGATTACCTTGTTGCATTTGGCAAATATTCCGCCCATTTAATTTTTTACCCTTAAATTCTGACTCCGCCACTGCTGGTAGATTTGTTGATATTAGCTGAGATAAGGTCGATTTTTTAATTATTGTTATGATATTCCAATTTTCTTTTTAAAAATACATAATTATAGCCATCCCCATGTCGAATTTGGGATGATTGTTAATCATCAAATCAGTTTAACAATAACATCACCCCAGCGCAGTGGTGGATCTAGGGTGAAATTTTCGACATTTTTAGTTAAATTTTCCGAAATTTTTAGTAATTTATTTTTATGATAACCCCGCCTTTTTTTCCTAACATGAATATAATCCGTCAATGCGGTCAATCCTCCTACAGTCGACTTTACACGATTGATAATTAACAATCCTGTGCAACAACAACATCGCTCCAGTGCATAGTGACCATTGCTGATGCCTATAGGCTATAGCTCAGTAACGTCAGTCTTTCATTTACTATTACTTGTAACTTGTAAGTTGTAAATTGTAATGATATTCCAGTCTTTCTTTTTTCAGCATGAATACAAGTATACAACTTTCCGGTAGTCGACTTTTACATCACCCAAATGCATCAAGGACTGTCGCATATGGTCGAGTAAATGTGTCGAGTCTTTTTTTAAAACTCCAGTCGTTTTTTCGAATGGATACTAAATTACTAATCATACTATAACAGTGACACAAATACTGGGGACGCTATAGTGGTTGTGCATACTCTCATATTCTATAATCTGTAGCTATTGAAAAATTACATTAGATTTTACTATAAATTTTCGATTGTGAATGACGTTTGAAATCCTATGTTTCGTTCTCCCATTCTGCTTCTTTTTCTTGCTTTGCTCAAGAAAATCGGTAGGGTGTTAATTTTAATCATCATACCTCCAAAAGTGTCTACTGTAAGCTTTAGGTCCCTGAAAATATGTCTAGCATTCAACCTGTCGAAAGAGGAGTACAGGTTTACTCCGATTCCCAAGAAAAACAACCTGAAATCTCACCTCCCCAGAATACAGATTCTGCCAGTCACTGAGTGCGAAAATCGAAAACCTGGATTCAGGTAACTGAACCTCCATCCAACTAACATAAACGTGGCTCGCTTTTAACATGTTAATGCAAATTCCTAAGCCCTTTCGTTATCCATTCCGTGTCGTGCTCGAGTATATGTTTAGCACGACTGATATACGCTTGTGTTACAGTTGCTACTTTCGACGTTCTGCCACAAATTTTGAGCTGTTTTGTAGTTGTACAATTGTTCCAATTCGTTATCAGATGTAAATGAAGTCTTTGAAAAAAACTTTGTAGTTAAGATTCTTATGCGCTGTTGAATTTTTGTCGTCGTGATATTGCTTTTGGTTGAAGTAGGAATACTTTGCGAAATATGTTCCAGAGTTAAAAACATGTAACGATCATAGGGTTGCCAATAACTAAGTGGATTAAGATAATGTGTTTATTGATTGGAATTTTATCTTACCAACCAAGTCCTTTGTTTCTCTGTAGCTCTTACATTAGCAGAATCACTTGAGGATGAAGACGGTGAAAGGTGCACTCTTGTTTCGGAAGCTGCTTCTGGTACCGTTGGTTGTCTCTTATCTTTGTGGCTGAGGTTGCGGTCATGAATAGTGTCTCCACATATAAGCAAAGCAAAATATTTGGCATCTGCACTGAGAAATGGATTAAGGTATCTAATCTTTGTTCTCATAGGTTATTGCATTATTTCATTGTTAACTCATATACTTGTGTGGTCGCTACCAAATGTTTTTAGAGGTCGTCTGCTTATTATTGAGAAATTTGAACATTGCGTTATCATTTGTCTGCTGTGACGATATAGGATAAGGTGCCTTAAACAAAAAAAAATGTGTTGTATGTTGCTAATTGCTATGGTATCAAGAGAAACATCAAACATCATCTTCATCCTAAGCGCGGTGATGCTTGCACTTATACGACTATTATACTGGTGACCAACCTTGGTACTAAGGACTTTGATTAGCCTTTTAGTATAAGCGAATTGACATAGTGCTATGGCGAACTTAATAATTTGACTTAATTACTCCATAAATTATTAATCAGTATTCATATATCCAAGGTAAAATTTACTATGCCTAAGGTTTTTCCCGTGCTTGGCCAAAATGACCTTGTATCTTTAAGGGGATCAATATTCTGAAATTAAAATATAAGGATCGTATCAAATTAACTACAGTTTTCTTGGTGTAGTACATTTTTCCTTTGAATTGATGACTACCCAATTAATAAAGTGTGCCATTTCTGAGAGGTCTTAAGTTAAGACGGTCTTAAGTAAGACCAACAACTGCCAATCAATAAGGTGTACCATTTCTGAGCTGTTGTGAGAGGTCTTATGTTAAAACGGTTTGAAGCAAGACCAATGCCAATCCTATTTCTAAGTTGTTGACTTGTTGTAGGCTACAAGTGAACGCAAATGTAAAGTAAATCAGCAATTTGGGCAACTTGTATGATGATATAAAACTAGTGATCTAGACTGCACACAAGCTCATTTATGTAGTGACAGGACTACTTGGACTAGTTTTGTATTGTTATGTTTGATAAATAGGCATTTTACAAACTGTCTCACTCAAAATGAACTGTCATAAGCAGTTCTTCAGTCCTCATCATTAATCACTCTGCTAATGAGTTAATATAATCATTTGTAATCGTAATTACATGAGTCACCACATCACGTGTTAACATTGCCCGTCATAGTCACACTCTTAATTATACACAACAGGATTTATGTAAAAATAATTAGATAATGAAATTAATGAACTGTCTTTGTGGCGGGAATATCGTTATCTCAGTGTCTCAAGTTAGTATTTCTTTAAGACTCGTGCTATAATTCTTGAGTCTTCTTTAATATGGAATAGTACTATCTAGGTGATACAAGGTTGATGAGTAAATGCTGTGATACTATTACACGACAGAAAAATTGACTCTGGCTCCACAACCTCACTAGATGCTCAAGTTAGTATTCCATCTAATATAACGCAGCTTCTGGCTGGAAACCGGAGCTCAATTTCCTCATTTTTCTATCTTTTGTAGTATTCCATTTTTTGTTTTGCTTAAACTTTCGATACACGCTCAGGTTCATCATACCTCGCAATTGTAGGCTCTAGGCTTCCGAAACTATGGCTGGCATAGAGCCAGAGGAAACAAAACTGGAGTTTGACTCCATTTCTTCGGAAAAACCTCCTCAAATCCTGTCTCAACAAAAAATCCTGTCTCAACAAAATACAGAAACGGATTCTGTAAGTGTCAAAGTCGAAAACCCAAATACAGTTAGTGAAGAACCAACTATAGCTAGCATAGAGCCAGTGGCAAGAAAAATGGATGTTGACTCCATTTCTCCGGAGCAACGTGCTGAAATCCTACCTACACAAAATACAGAAACCGATTCTGTAAGTGTCAAAGTTGAGAACCCAGGTTCAGGTAGTGAAGAACCAACTGAAAATCCATCCATCCAAACTAAACAGAGAGTGAAACCTAAGCCCCTTTCTTATCTAATTTACTGCTTACTTTTCGTATGTTTGGCACCAGTAGCATATGCTTTTATTACAGCTGTTACTGTTGCCAGCCTGCCCCTGTTATTAGTCGCACTTGTATTTGTACGATTGTTTCAAATCATTGTCAGGGCCGAAAACTATGAAAAACGTCTTGTCGTAATGATTCTTTTGCGCTACTGGACATTTGTGGTTGTGATGTTGCTTTTGGTTGAAGTAGGACTATTTTATCCAGTTGCTAAGAATGTTCCAGGATTAAAACTTGTAATGATCATAGGGTTGCCAATAACCAAGTGGATTAAGATAATCTGTATATTAATTGGAATCTACCTTATTGGCATATTCATTTGGGCCTTCTTGTTCTTTGTATTTGAATATGTTTTCAACAGCGAAGATCCCGAGGATTTGTTTCACTGGGAATCAATTTCTGAGATCATCAGCTGTTTCCTGGTTTGGTGGGCAAACGGTGTGGTCATGAGTAGCGTTCCTATTTTTAAGCTCAGCAAAATATTTGGAATTTACACTCAGATATGGGTTAAGGTAGCACTCTTTGTCCTCATAGGTTATAACATCATTACATTGTTAACTCAAGTACTTGTGCGGTCGCTACCGAAAATTTATGGAGATCCTCTGGAGGTTGCTGAGAATATTAAATCTATATTTTTACCAAGTGGCTGTGATGACATTACTACGGGTGCCTTCAACAAAAAAAACATAGTGTATATTGCCATTGGTATAAAGAGGAGTGTCATCTTCATTTTAAGCACGGTGATGTTCCTAATCACATGGATGGTGTATTTTGGCAACCGTCTCGAGACAGCACCCCAAAACCAAAGAATATTGAACTTTGGTACTTGGACTTTTGTTAGTCTTTTAATATGCTCTTTTCTTTGGTTGTTAAAATCTTGCTTACTGTTGTATTGGGGGGCTCATACTGTGTATGACAGATTACATCTTAAGATTAGGGATATCGGGAAACAGTTATACTTCCTTGTTATGCTCAGTTACGAGCACTATAAACATGTCACCAAATACACTCAGAAAGATTCAAATGACTCTGATTGTGGGTTTTCGTGCTTTAAAGCACCGGCTGAAATAAAGGTTTTCTGGAACCTTCCGGACAATAGTGCTGAGGGTTACTCCTACCATGGGTTGGATAGGAAAATTGTCTGGGCCAAATTTATAAATTATACTGGTAAAAGGGCATCCATATATGATATACAGAAGGCAGCTCAACAATTTTTGACTGCCCAAAATGCACTGTTGAATGAGAATACTGTTGGTGATCTCCATCATTTACAAGACAATGATGCGTAAGAAGCTTTCTTTTGTCTAACAATTGTGGAGAAGATGATGATAATGCTGAAGAAACTTTCCTTTTATGATACAGTTTGCGATCTTTTTTTTTTTTGGAACAGGAAATGCATAGAAATATTGAAGGAAGTCGTGCAAGTTGAAGGTGATCCTTATTTCGATCAGGATTGGGAAATGCTTCTTGAACTGCTTCCTGATGTGCATACCGCAGAAGATATAACTTTTCAGAAAGTTAAAACATTTATGGTATACTTCAGTTCAATCTTTTTTTTTTTAAAAAAAAAAAAAAACATTTACACATTATTTTTTCATGATCTGGAATGGAAATAATAGTTCTCAAACATACGTATTTAAAACCAATCACATGTTTGATCTCTTATTATGTTTCACTTTTAAATTTATTTACACTACTATCCTGTTTGATTCGGATTTAGGCTGGATAGATCCATTGAAATGGCAAAACTATCCTTGAATTTTATGAGTGACAGTGATGTATTTCCAGAGTATGAAATATGAAGTAGTTAACAATTGGAGTTGTTTATGATTATCAGGAAAGAGCCCACAGCAGATGCATGTTTCTTACAAATACGCTTATAAGTGAAAATGAGGTGGTGAAATGTTTGAACCAAGTTATAAGTTGGATTATAATTGCTGTGACCTGCATTATGTGGCTACTTCTCAGTGGGCTGGCTAAGACAAATGTTCTCGTGCTCATAGCGTCACCATTGTTGGCGGTCACATTTGTATTTGGAGACACGGCTAAGAATTTGTTTCAAGGCCTTATCTTTGTCTACTTTGTTCACCCATTCGATGTGGGCGACTTATGTCGCATTGACGAAAAACTGGTTAGTTATGTTTATGTTACTTTTTTGCGTTATTGAAAATGAGATACTTCATAGTTCATACATGCTACCTAATGGTCAATTGGAAATCATTCGTTGACACGAGTTTGAACTTCCTTGTTATGGGGTCGAATATCTTTTTATGTGGATGAGAGAGTCTATGCTCTATATTTAGGTATCTCATGTCGCGTGGCTTGTGATGGTTCCCCCGCCTTAAAATTAACCAATGTTTCTTTTTCTAGGGGAGCCAAAGACAAACTAGTCTTTGGTTTTTGATATGATGTAATAGATCAAAATAACTTATTTTACTTGCTACACTTCTGTTTATTCACTTTTATTATGAAGGAATAATCAATTGAATTAACCCAACTTTCATTTGGGTCATATTGCCTCTCCTTGTTATCAATGGATAAGGTCGCATATACCCACCACCACAACCCACTGTTTATGAAGCTTGAAGCATCGCGGTAACTGTTGTGAGTTGTGCAACATTGTTTTTGTAATGTGAATATATAGTTTGATATCGTTGCGATTTGTGTAGTTGGAAGTTAAGAGAATTGGTGTTTGGAACACCATTTTTTCAAATGTTCGCACTGTTGGTGAGCAGCAGCAAATAATATATCCAAACTCAGTATTAGCTCTAAAAAATATTATCAACCACAAGACCAGCTTTGATTGGAATGATTACATCGAATTCATAACTTCTCCGGACAACAAAATAACCGAGCCTCTGAAACACAAAATTGAAACGTGAGTCTTTTGTTGTTATCACTAATTTTGCTCCTTAACTCACAATTAATTGGGTAATCAGCTAACTGTTGTTTTTGTTTACAGTTATCTTGATGACGAGAGAGACAAATTCACTCCGAATTTTCATAGTGTGGAGATTCTTGAAATGGGAGACAAAGCCAAGATTGGTGTTCATATCAAACACAAGTTTAAAACAACTGAAGGTTGGACGAACTTTGAATGCCTGAAAGCGAAGGATCAACGGAAGTTTGAGTTCGCTATATATGTACAGAAACTTGTGAAACAACTAGAATCTGAGACGAAAACTCCAGGTTTGTATTCTGATTAAGCTTGTCTATTACTCTGTTGTGAACTAGCTCTGTAAGAGGAATTTTTTGGTTTATTGGTGTTGATTAGCAAAATAATTAGGGAAGTAGTGTTCGTTTGAAAGTATTTGGGCTTATGGTGTCCACGTCATCACTTTTTATTTTTTTTCCAATTTTTATATGAAACCGCTAGGAATCTTAGCGGTTTCACTTAAGATTTTTTTTTTTTATATAAAAGGCAAAACCGCTAAGAATCTTAGCGGCTTACCTACTGTCATATTGTAGTGTACCCATGTAAAATTGTTGGAAATTTGTGAAAATTTGTGGAAAACGCCAACGACTTTAGCGGCTTTCCTAGATTTTTTTTTTTTTTTTTTTTTTTTTTTTTTTTTTTTTAAAAACAATACAAATATTTCGACGATGACATTTTGTAAAGCCGCTAAGGTTCTTAGCGGCTTTACCTAAAACACGAAAAAAAAATACAAGTAATGACGTGGACACCATAAGTCCAAATACTATCAAACGAATACTACTTCCCTAATTATTTTGCTAAATAACACCAATAAACCAAAAAATTCCTGTAAGAGCCAGTAATACTTATGTTGCTTAACATTGCCGATTGTCATTGCAGAATCATTAGCAGAGACGGAACAAGAGCTGACAAGAGGGTGATTGAAAAAGTCTTTTTTTTGGTAGATTTCTTGATTTATAATATGGGTCAGGTCTTTTTTCTACATTAATTTGTACAACTTTCGGGCTTCATAATGTTTTTAGGCTTGCTTACTTTTATAATGAAGATTGATGACTAACTATTTGTTCAAGAAGTTTGTTAATTAAATTAGAGAGTTGCTATTTCATACACGGATATTACTAAATCATACACGGCTTTTCCAAGTTTATCCTTTTAATATTTTCGATTAATTTTCAATTATCTCCTTTCTCTTTCAAAAAAAAAAAAAAAAAAAACACCAGCATCCATCCTTCCATCACCAAGCCTGACACCACACTACCACTCCCACTCCTGCTTCACCTACCACAGCCCACCCTCGCCCACCTGCGCAACCTGTCTCAGCCACTCTGCCCAGCACAGCCTGCCTGCTGAAATGCTGATGACGGGAAGACGATGATGTATGCATGTACAATTATGGCAGAATTTAACCAACGGGGTTAGAAAGAAGTGAGATTATATTTCGCCAATCATGCAACTGTAAGTCCTTTTTTTTCCCCAGCATTTCTTCCTGGTAATTGCTGTTTGTGTCATTGTGTATGTTATTTCTTTTATATCTTCCACAACTTCTTCATAAATTCGTACTTCTCTATCAGGCCTCACTTAATATACCATTGTATGGGTCGTTATTAAGATACAGACACAGATAACTCCCATACCGAATAAGTTAGATCCTATTCATAACAATGCTCTATACAACGGTCTTACACAAGAAATTACGGTCCTTCTCGACTGTCATGGCATATTTTAGGTTAAAAGTATGATTCCATTTATTATCATTAATTTTTGTGTTTTTTTTTTGTTTGTGTTTTCTTTGAAGTCAACTGTTATTCGTTCATGTCTTACCCTACTTTGATATATATTCCCTAGGCAGTTTTCAACTGAAAATGAAGTGTCAGAACCAGCTCTTTAAACCCTTGATTAGTTCTTTAAACCCTTGATTAAACATGCATCATTACATTTTCCAATATTAATTGCATTTACACCAAGAGGGGCTTGGTCGTATGTCGACATTACCAATCATAATCACTCTCAACAATACATAAAAAGAATTATGTATGGAGTATTTAATTATATATATTGATTAAACTAAGCTCTATGATGGTGAGAGAGGTAGTTGACTTTTACATGTAAAACTGTTAGTTTGCATGATTGATTATAAATTTACACTTATAATTAAGTCAGTCTTTCTTTACTCGAAAAAAGGTCAGTTTTTCTTGTTCAACAATAGCAACATTACCTGTCTCAAAGGCGTCTTCCTATCAACTCGGTTATTTCTTTACTATCTATACTAAAAGTCTTTTTTAAGTACGGAATAATACAATCTAGCTGGTTTAAGGGTGACGAGAATATGCTACGACATTATGACAGTGACAGTAAGATGGACTTTGGCTCAATGCCCTCATTAGGTGTTCATGTTCTCCATGTTGTGATTTTTGTACCTATAAAAAAATTACAATTTGATGTTATTTTATCATGTTCAACTCTATATAAGGCCGTTAATGGTTGGAAACTGGAGCACACATTCTTCTTTTTTTCCTTCTTATTGTTTCTTTTCCTTCCTTTGCTAAAACTCCGATACAAATTCATGTTCATTATCATACCTCACAACTGTAAGCTCTAGGCTTCCAAAAATTTGGCTAGCATGGAGCCAGTGGATACAAAAGGGGAGTTTGCCTCCGTTTCTCCCGAAAAACAGTCTGAAACCCAACCTTTACAAAATGCAGATATTGAAAACCCAGTTTCAGGAAGTGAACAACTAGCTAAACCTCCACCTATCCAAAATAACCGCGGCTCATTTTTAACATGCTATTTGCCAATACCAAAGCCCCTTTATTATCTAATCTGTTGTTTGCTCTTTGTATGTTTTCTACCAGTGGCATATGCTTTAATAACAGTTGTTACTGTTGCCATTCTTCCCCTGTTACTAGCCGCATATGCAGTGGGACGATTGGTTCAGTTCCTTGTCAAAGATGTAGATATTGAAAAACACTCCAAATTTAAGGTTCTTGTGCGCTACTGGGTATTTATGGTTGTAATGTTGCTTTTGGTTGAAGTAGGAATATTTTATCCAATTGCTATTTATGTTCCAGGGTTAAAAGTCCTAATGATCATAGGGTTGCCCATAACTAAGTGGATTCAGATAATTTGTATATTAATTGGAATCTTCCTTATAGGCCAAGTTACATGGGTCTCTATAGTTGCGTTAGTAATAACAAAACTTCCAGAAGATGATCATGAAAAGCCTTTTATTGTCTTAGAGTCAATTTCTGAGATCATCGGTTGTCTTCTGTTGTTGTGGGCAGAGGTTGTGGTCATGAGTAGCGTCCCCACTTTTAAGCAGAGCAAAATATTCGGAATTTACACTCAGAAATGGATTAAGGTATCACTACTTCTTCTTATAGGTTATAACATCATTACTTTGTTAGCTCATTTATTTGTGTGGTCTTTACCGAAATTTTTTGGAGATCATCCTAGGATTAATGAACATCTCAAAGGTGCATTGTCATGTGTTTGTTGCGATGATTTAGGAAAGAGCGCCTTTAACAAAAAATATGTGGTGTATGTTGTTAATGGTACAAAGAGAAGCATCATTTTCATTCTAAGCATGGTAATGCTCCTAACTACATGGGTGTTGTATTTTGGCAAACATCTAAACACAACACCCAAGGACAAGAGAGTTTTGGAATTTGGTACTTGGACTTTGGTTAGTCTTTTAATATGCTCTTTTCTATGGTTGATCAAATCTTGCATACTCTTGTATTGGGAGACTCGTTCCGTATATGACAGATTACATACTAAGGTCACGGCTATAGGGAAGCAATTGTACTTCCTTATTATGCTCAATTACACCCACTATAGGCATGCCATCGAATCTCCCGTGGTTGATTCAGATGACTCTGATTGTGGATTGTCATGCTCTAAAACACCGCCTAGAAAGAAGGTACCGTGGGTCCTTTTGGAAACTAGTGATGAGGGGGATGTCTACAATACGTTGGATAGGAAAAGTGTGAGGGCAAATTTGATAAATCATACAGGTTCAAAGGCATCCACATATGAAATACAGAAGGCAGCTGAACTATTTTCAACGGCCCAATATGCGTTGTCGAAGGAAGGTATTGATGCTAACGATCTCGATCATTTACAAGGCGATAATTCAGAAGAGAATAATGAGTAAGAAACTTTACTTTATCCCTACAGTCTTCCATGAAATCATCTGTAACATCTCTTTTTGGAACAGGAATTGTATAAAAACATTGATGAAGATTGTGCAAGTTGAAGATGAAGCTTATTTCGTTGATGATTGGAAAATGTTTCTTGAACTACTTCCTGATGTAAAGACCAGGAAGATATAACATTCGAGAAAGTTAAAAAATTTATGGTACATGATCCCTCTATTTTTTTTTTCTATTTTTTTTTACATCCTATAGATTAGTTTTGCCTCTTCAAGATCTTGGAACGGAAATATAATTGATTTGTGTATATGATAATCAGGAAAGAGCCCGCAGCAGTTGCATGTTTCTTTCAAATACGTTTATTAGTGAAAACGAGGTGGTGAAAAGCTTGAATCAAGTCATGAGTGGGATTATAATTGGTGCGATATTTATAATGTGGCTACTTCTCACTGAGTTGGCTTCAACAAAGGTACTTGTTGTCATAGCATCACCAGCATTGGCGGCCACATTTATATTTGGAGAAACGGCTAAGGGTTTGTTTCAAGGCCTCATCTTTGTATATGTTGTTCATCCCTTTGACGTTGGCGATCTATGTCTCATTGATGGGCAACTGGTTAGTTATGTTTATGTTACTTTTCACATTATATCCAAACTCGGTGAGAATAATGGTTAATTGGATATTCTTTTCATTTGTGTAGCTGGAAGTCGTGAGAATTAGCGTTTGGTGCACCACTTTTTCAAGTGTCCGCTCTATTGGCGAGCAGCAGCAAGTAATATATCCAAATTCGGTGTTAGCCCTAAAAAACGTTGTTAACCACAAGACTAATTTCAATTGGAATGATCAAGTCGAATTCCTATGTACTCCGGATAAGAGAATAACTGAGCCTTTGAGACACAAAATCGACACGTGAGCCTTTTGTTGTTAATCACTCATCTCGGTACTCCAACCTGAATTTAACCGAGGGACCAGTCTTTCATTAACTATTGTTTTCTGCTTTTTTTTAGTTATCTCAAGGAGAAGAAAGAAAAATTCACTCCAAATTTTCACAGCGTGGAAATCCTAGAAATCGGAGACAAAGCCAAGATTGTTGTTCATATCAAACACAAGTTACCAACAACTGAGGGTTGGACGAACTTCGAATGTCTGAAAGCGAAGGAGAAGCGGAGATATGAGTTAGCTATATATGTACATGGTCTAATGAAAGAACTAGAATCCGATACTCCTGGTAAAGCCTTTTGATTAAGCTTGTCTCAATGAGAAATTTTCCTCTATCGGAGATTCAGAGTAATACTTATACTTATTTGTTCGATGTTTGTTATCGCTGTCATTGCAGAATCAGCAGGGAGGGAAGAATTTCTAACTCAAGGATGACTGAACCCGGCACAAAACACAGCAATTGTCGAAAAAATTACTCGCAAAAAGGATGATGACTGAAACCGGCACAAAACACAGCAATTGTCGAAAAAATTACTGGCAAAAAGGATGGATATATAAACTACCTGATTTAATTTATTTATTTTTTATTTTTTTTGCAACTGGTTTATTATGCTATATATACACGCATATTTTCCTTGCATTGAAATTTATTATTGTTGATTGAAAAACGAAAAACTTCTTTGAATTCCTTGATTTTTTTTATATAGGCGGACTTGAATTGTCAATTGAGTTTGTATAACTTATGGATGGGCTTCATATTGTTTGTTTTTGAAAAATTTGTTCTTCGGGAGAACGGTACTCCTTACCCCTAAGCCTTTATAATATTTCATTTGGTGGATTGTCTTTAGATGTAAGGAGAACGGTCCTCCCACAGGACACGAAAGTTTTTCGTTTTTTGTTTTTTGCTTGCTTGGTTTGTATATTGTAATCGTGTCTACGTTTGTTAAAAAAAAAATTGGTTAAAATTACCCAATTGCTAGACATCGACTTTTTTCTACTTTTTGGACTTCGCCTTTTGCTGTTATACGAGTACGGGTGTAACCGAGTCAATTTGAGCTCGCGGTGGGGGTTGGAACTAGCTCAGAAACTTGACCTTGAGCTCCAAAAGATGTACACTTGTCCTTGACTAGGTATTTAGTAAGCAAGCTACGTCAGTGTACGAATAGTATAAAAATCAGAATAATGAGATTCATGAAGATCGGTTCGAGTTGATATTCGGATTACAATAAATCACATTTTATTGGTTTTACGAGATTTTTGTTAATTAAATTTAATTTAGAGTATTATCTTTGAATTTACTTTTGACAAATCATTTTTATCTTTTAAATGACCGTTTTTGACAAGCAAATGTGTTTTGAATTAATTTCATTTGATTTAGGGTTTTTGGTCAGGGAGTACCTAACATTTACCCTCATTGGCACCAAGGTACCTAACTTTTTATTTTTTGCCCAAAGGTACCTAAATATCAAGCTTTGATTTATTTCTAAATATCAAGCTTTGCAAAGATTGTTCGTTACCCAAGATGTGTGAGTCTAGTGGAATTCCAGGGTGACCTCAAAGCCTCCTAAGGAGGAATTGCGAGGTCCTGGGTTCGATTCCCTAGATGAACACTTTCCTGAGGGACTGACGCCTTGGAGAGGGAATAATCCCGGGAATGAACTCACATGGTACAGGCGCCTAGCAGGGTGGGGTCCTGTATCCGGGGAGGATCCAACCTCCTCGTCACCAAAAAAAAAAAAAAAAAAAAAAAAAAAAAAAAAAAAAAAGATTGTTCGTTTTTACCTCGATTCCCGTCAACATCTTGGCACGAAATTGAGCTCGAATCAAACCCGACTTTCAACAACCACAACGTATGGACTCCCCCTAGTTCAGGCTCCAAAATAGACCCAACCAAAGTCCCTAGTTGCGAACTTGCGCCTTGGTTGTCCTACAAACAGCTACAAAACCCCCCCGTCACACGCGTTTTTGCCCAGTTTCCAGATTTTACAAGGGTCAAGTATTCCATATGGGTCGATTTAATAAGGTTCGCTTAACGAAGCTTGAGTCTCTCATGTCAAAATCTTTTCTCAGAAACAAATAGAGGCCGAAGGACACGAGCGGTCTTCGATGCTCAAGTGTAGATGTTAGCTCATTTGTATATAGATCGAGTTGTATCTATTTCTCGTTTTGAGTCAATTCCCCAAAGGTGCATTGAAGATTCATTTCCTGGAATAGTCTCAATATACCCAAGAGCTCCTTTATATTCTGGGCAATCTAGCACAAGAGGCTTTTAACAAAAGATAGGCTTAATTTTAAAAATCAATATATTTAAAAAAAGATATTTATCGAATAAAACCTATTAAAATTAATTTTAAATAAATAAAAACGTTTAAAACTCATTAAATAAAATAAAACCATCAATTCGCATTTACATCGTAAACGAACTCCATTAACTGACGGTATCCCACATTGATTGCACATTTTGTCCAATTATCATCGGGTGTTTGTCGAGATTTGCATAAATTTCAATATCGACAGATATAGGTATCTACAATATGACTCTCTACAAAGTACACAGTAGAAGAATGACCCTTAAAATAAAGGGTGTCAGAATTATAGCGAAGTAAAAAATTTCATAATTAAAGTTCTAATAAAAGTAAAATAAAGTATATGGAATAAATTTAATTTAAAAATACCATTTTTTTAACTATTATTAAAATTCTAATAAAAGTAATACAGAGTAGAAACTTTCATTATTTTTTCATGATTAGTCTTTAAGAGTAAAAATTTAGTTTGATCTAAAGTCTAAACTAACCTGTGTAGAATTAGACCTGACGAAGACTGAAGCTTCAGAAAATGAGGACCAAGGACTGATGCTAGATCTTTTTTCCTGCCCAGGCCTAAACTTGCTCGCCAATTTTTTTTCCAGCAACTCTCTTATAAGACCGTCCTATAGCATAGAACTGGCCCAAAAGGAGAGAAGTCCAATTATAAAATATAATTTCATTTATATTTTAATTTTATCTTAAAAACTCGACATTTAATGATAAAAACTAACACATTTAAATATACAAGTTACTAATCTAAAAGTTTTGGTTATCAAAATAAAATATTTTTATATAAATTTATTGAGTAATCTATTTGGGATTTTAATTAATGGGCTAGTCTTATGAATAAAAGGGTCTTACACAACAATTTATGTTTTTTTCCGTCTTTTGTATAAAGCCCATATACAATGACTAACTTGATTGGCTAATGGGCTATGTTGGGAGTCCATTTTTGACTTGGAAACAAAATTACAATGGAAAATCACATTTTTTTTATCCTAATTTTCATTTTAGTCATCTTCCTATGAGTATAAGCGTCCTTCCGAAGAATGCAAGTATTTTCCTCATAAATATGTGAAGACCAATTATCAACTTGAAGGGCCTGATCGACCAAAACTTGAGAAATTTCAAAGGCAACTTGGTACGATTCCTGAACTAACTCTATGAGAGAATTGTGGAGGGGAAGTGTTTAACCTCAAAGGCAATATTGTGATGAATTTCCTTCTTTACGATCATTTGTTTACATTTGTTTTTAACACAAAGACTAAAGAAAATGGTAGTTATTGTCATTGGATGACAAGTGGAGAATTATACTCCGTACATGTGGATGATCAATCTCCCATAAAAAAAAAAACATTTATCACATAGAAAGTTAAACAAATGAATGAGATATCAAAAAATGAAATAGATAAACAAATGAATTGAGAGTGTTAATTATGGATCCTTATTCAATTGATTTCTCACTCGATCCTAGTCAATAATTTACGTTTGCTTTATTTTTCCGCACATAATTTTCATTTGATAGGTGATAGCTAAATCCTTTGGTTGGTCAAAAAACTTAAAATCATAAGATTTTTTTAGAGTAGCAACAGAACGACCCTTTACCAAGACCCAAAGAAATATCACTAAGTCTCTCTTATAACGACAAAAACCGTTTCAAGATAAAAACGAATCAATATACACTCACTTGTATATATACGACAAATCGTTTATTATTCCCCTAAATAGTAAACATCATCTTTTTCTCTTATTTATCATACTTAACCCGGTTTATATGGCCGATTTAAAAGATGAGTATTTGTGAAGAAATACAGTCCAGCCCAATTGTAACAACCCGGATTATAAAACAAAGAAAAAACGTAATATAAAGTAAATATCAGAGTACGATACTGATAAACGGGTCAAGGTGGCGGAAACACCTGACCAATCTGGTTCGCTACTAAATCCAAAACAACTAATACATTATTCAAAGGTTCTTAAAACTTAAAAGCAAACTCCTATTTTATTATTAAGCTCGCTTCGCACATTCCCCAAGCAAGCATCAACCAGTCAGCAACATCTGTACAACCTGAGAAGGGGGTCGACAATTCAGTCGGGAGTAACTAGATGCTCTCCCAGTCATGTTTACAACAATTGAATATAACTAACAATCAAAAACAATTGAATTGTAAAACCAGTAAACATGTGAGATCATCTATACTCATGAAAAACCCAACAAAGCTTACCATGACTTAGTCAATCTTAAACGGATGCAAACATGCAAACTTAGACCATATGCAACCACTAGACCATGAACACTTACAAGACTAGTAAAGACAAACGACCCACAACAACCTAAGGCACAAAGCTAGCATTGAAGCATAGCAAACATGGTGACACACAATCCACAGCAACAGAAGGCACATAGCTAGCAACAAAGCATAGCGAATAGAGCGAACGCCCGTTAGTGCGTATAACCACTGCCTCTAACTTGCCAGAGCGTATAACCACTGCCTCTAGCTGACGGAGCGTATAACCACTGCCTCCATCGGTGTGGAGCGTATAACCACTGCCTCCACGGTACTATGTATAGCGTATAACCACTGCCTATATGTCTAAGACCTGGCCAGACTCTCGGTGCAATAACTGTACACCGAACGACACTCGGGAACCAGAGTGTATAACCACTACCTCTGGCTAGTTCCGAACACAGACCAAAACAAATCCCGCATCAACGAGTGGCGTTGGTTCATTCCGATAGAATATAACTGATACTACCGTCATCTATTCAAACCAGCCAACAAACAAATGCACAGTATAACTGACTGTACTAACATGCGTGAACAACATCACGACTCAACTCATAGGATAGTATAACTGACCACCCTACTTCTCATATGAACAAGAGTAACCAAAGATATATGCAAACACAAGGACATATCACGTTGAACACAATACAACATGTGGAACAAGTACAAGCAACCAATGTTATAGTAACTTCAGCTATAACTTTAACATTGACCATTCAATATTATAGCAACCATAACCATAACATAAACCCTAGGTGCGAGGTTATAGTAACCTCGACTATAACTTCAATATATACGACTTGAAGTTATACTTACCTTAACTATAACCTTGACACGAACCTCAAGTTACACTAGTTCCAACCATAACCTTAAGCCATAAATCTCAGGGTACGTTAGTTCCAGCTATAACCTTATCTCGTACTTCAATGTTATAGTTGCTTCAGCCATAACTAGAGTAACTACCCCAAAGTTGTACTAACTTCAGCTATAACACTTGAATCATCATCAATGTTATACTAGCCTGAGCTATAACTTTGGAGAGAACTATTGGCCGCCTATCATGCCGCCACTAGGGTTTATTCGCAAACCCTAATTACGCTCATGACACCCATAATTTAATGCATAAGCAACATATGATATATGATTAATGCATAAAAACATATACAAACATGTGAAACATATTTAATCATGATAACAATTAATCAAACATGTACCAATCATGCAAAACAATTATTAAATCATATTAATTACATCAATTGGAATAAACACAATTAAAAGAAAACACCTAGTTATCTTATTAAGCAAATAAAACCCTAGATATCGTCTTCAACGATATAAACGTCTTCTCCAGGTGCAGTTTCCACGCCTTTATAGAAATCATCCACGTGCCAAAGATAACGAAACTAATAAATATACTAACTATATATATATAAACTATAAAAACTACGCGAAACATAGAACTTACGAAGAAGATAGATAAATCCACGGATTAGGATTGATCTAAGCACGAAAGATGATGAAGGAAAGAGGAAGAGGAAGAACGGCACGAAACCCTAGGCAAGGGGCGCGCGGCACAAGGGAGGAAGAGAGGAGGAGAGAATTTAGGTTTAGGGTTTTGTGAGAAAGGAGAAGTAAGGGTTTGATTTCCCTTCTTATTTATAGAGAAGTTCATGGGTTTATTATAGGTTTAGGCCCAAAACTCACCCATCTACACCAAAAACACGTGAGACCCAAGGGAGGAGCGGGTCTTCATCGTTTTTCGAGCCCAACGAGTCCAAAAGATAAAAGACGGATATTTTCCCGGAAAATAAAATATAAAATATGGGAAAATAAAATTAAAGAATTATATCACGGAAATTAGGGGTGTTACACCAATCCTCAACTGAGTTCGTTTCAGGAGTAAGTGCCCCAAGATGAATTACGTCCAACAAAAGTCGGTTCAGACCGGAGAATGTTATTTAAGATTTTGGGTCATGTTTAGGCACTTTGGGTTGATTGCAAGTCCCAAATAAAACCTAATTTAATCGGCTTATTTGGATCGGGTCAATATTACCGAGTCGAGTTCTCAATATTCACGGATCAAATACTTTTATTCATTTGATAGATAGTGGATGCTGGTTTGATGACGGGAAGACGATGATGTATGCATGCATGTACAATTATGATAGAACTAGTTTCGGAGCCCGTGAAATTTACGGGTGCATTTTTGTTTCGAGTCTCAGGTTGATGTTTGTTGGCATCCACATTTAGAGATGGCAATCGAGTCAGTTGGGTCGGGTTTGGATCGGGTCAAGTAGGTTTGGGTCAGATTGGCCCAAGGTCAGCTTACTTTTTCGGGTCGAGTCAGGTCGTTATCGGGTCCGGTCATTTCGGTCAAATGATGCATCGCGTCGGGTTTGGTTAGTGTCATTATCAAGCCGAGTTACTTTATCACATTACTTCAATTTTGACCACTTAAATTTAGTTTTTAACCGTCATTTGGTTTAGTTACTTCATTATAAAGTCAAAATTACTCCCTATGTACCATACAAATGGTAATGTGGTAAAAAAAATGGGGTTTTTAAGAAAAAAAAGGTAAAAGCAAGGGTAAAGAGGAAGAAAATAAGTGGGTATGTAATCGTGGGTTTAATTGTGAGTTGATAGGTGGGATATGTAATAGCATTTTGTGAAAATATCAAATGGGTATAAGGATAACTTGGTAATGTTGCGGGCCAAATAAGGAATGTTACCATTGGGGTGGTACGGTCGTATTAGATAAGTGTTACCATTGGTCTGGTATGGAGGGAGTATTAATCTAAACACTAAATCGTTTTTATTTGGATCAATATTAAACTTAATAATTGCATTAAGTTTAAGACGGGGTATTTACCACTCTTTTGATACTTCATATTATAAATGCATAGTTGGTGTTTCTTAAGATAGGGTTAAATAACATCGTACTTGGATGGATCGGACAAGCTTATTATAATCCCTAGATATTATGCTTTTGTCCTATGCATTTTATTTGATCCGTTTTAAGTTTAAGACGGAGTATTAGAATTTAGAGCGTAAACATTAATATGCCAATGGGGTAGGAAAACCATTTTATACATCTTTACTTAAATGTGTATGAGAACGTAAACATTGATACGTGAATAGGGTAGGAAAATAACGTGTGTTGCATTGCAATAGTTTCAGTTTGTGTAATAACAATTGGGTAAATAAAATATGAAGTTTCATACTCCCGTCAGTCCTTTCGTCCCGATCATTCATTTGCTTTTGGTTTGTTTGGACACAAATGCCAAGAAAGGAGGAGTGAGTCAATTATTAAATAACAAGTGAATCAAATTGAGTGTGGAGTATCAAATTGCTTATCTTATCAAAGGCATTCTTAAAATATAAAGGCACACAATTGATTGAGACAACACAGAATGGAATAAGCAAACAAACGAGTGGGACAAAGAGAGTTTCATATAAGGAGTTACTTATCCATTGTTTTACACAATTCTGGTTGAGATCAAGCTTTGGTCATAAATTTGGGTGTCGGGTAGGGTTATATGGATCAGCTTAATTTTGACAAGTCTAAGTTACCTCAATCGCCTACTTCGACTACTTGTCAATAACTTATCAAAAGTCGAGAAAAAATCATAGTATTTCGAATAAAAAAAATCAAAGTATCAAAAGTGTATGGTTAGTAGCAAAGTGAAATTTTCTAAAATTTAATAATTTAATAAATCCAAAAATTATATAAGTTGTTACTTTTAATAACACTTTCCGTTTCCACCCGTGCAGTGCACGGGTTCAAAAATTAGTCTTGTGTTAAAGAGGATGAGAATCTTACTCGGAGACGTAGAGTGTTAATTTACGCACAAATCTTTTTTTTTTTATTTCAACCTTTATTTTAATCGAATGAGAAAACCGTTTTAAATTAAGACGGTCTTAAACAAATCCAACTGGTGTAACCGAGCCGATTTGAGCTTGAGCTCTAGTGGGCTCAAAATTGGCTCGGAAACTTGAGCTTCAGCTTGGAATTTTCCGAGCTTAAAAGATCAAAGATCGGAATTAGCTCGAGCCCAATTCGAGATGTGTTCAATCATTATTTTCTTTACTTTCTTGAACTCTTAGAAATATTTTAAGAAAAAAAAAACACATATATAAAATACTTATCAAGTATAACAAAAAGAATATAATTATAAATACTAAAATAACATTTTATTAAGAATAAAAACAATTGTAAAATGCCAAAATAAATACTAATGAAAAATATAACGAGCCTAAACGAGCTTCCGATTTTGAGCTCCACTAAGCTCGAAATCGGCTCAGATATGATCCACCTCGACTTGAAATCGGCTCGGAATCAATTTCGACTGATTTCGAGCCGAGCTTATTCCGAGGGCTCTACGAGCCAGCTCAGATCATTTACAACTCTAAGAGCATGCAGTATTGTAAAGAAAAAATGTTCTTACATAGCTAAGTATAAAAATAAGAACAAAACAATTCACTATGGCCTTTTATTCATGTTCTTACCTAAGAACAAAACTAAACACAAGCAAAAAGAGGGAATTTTGTTCTCCACCAAGAATAATTTAAGTGCAAAATATATGAGTCCCATTTTATTTTTCATTCTCACTTTTTAATACCCACTTTCACATGCAATGGAAGGGGGACAAGAAAATTTCGTAAACCAATAGTATAGTGACATGTAGTAGGTGGGGTATAACTCAAAAGTAGGAAATGAAAAGAAAAGTACAAATTTGAGTTGTTTACCACAGTGGAGGAGAAAATTGTTCTTACATAAATAAGAACAAGCTGAGGTGGAGTAAAAATGATGAGAGAACATCTAAGAGCAAAATATTGTATACCATATATAGTACATGCATGATCTAAGTCCAACTGGTTTAAGACTCTTTAGTCTTTCCATTGGCATATTTGGCAAGTCTAGCAATCCTACCACACTCCACAGTTAAACACCAAGTGTAAAACATTGATGTTGAAAGACATCACAGAGAGGACAAACTATTAACAATAGTTTAACATTAGGTTAACAGTGAATAAACTTTGGTGTTGAAAGAGACATTTCATAGAGAATAAACTAGAGTTAAGTAGTTAACAAGTCACACACCTACTTCTCTTTAAAGCTGCCCCAATGATCTCTTATTTCTCTTCCTGCTCACCCTTCAGGGTGGTCGTAACTCGTAACTCGTAATGTTACACGGTAATGTACTTTATCAATCAAAATGAATATTAAAACAATGTTCTACCATTTTAACCGCGAAGTACGTTTCATTGCTTACGTTATCCATTATCGACTTATCGCTCCACTTTTAAAAAAATGGACGGGGTACGCTTAGTACATCTAGTCTTCCTTGAGAGTTTAGACGGTACTGTCCGTCTTAAACTTAAAATAGGTCAAAAATCACTGCCCGTGAGAATTATAGGACAAATATTCTACTTTTCCGAGTCGCATTCATCTTAAATGAGGATATTTGACCCGTTTTAAGCTTAAAACGAATAATATAGTCTTGTAAACAAGAATTTATATTTTACTAGTAATCGAAGTACCAAATATGGAGTACAATTAATCTGCGTGAATAATTATTTATTTTTCAGTCAAATTAAATGAGGCCTAAACATAGAGTACTGTAGCATTTACTTCAATTAAGTCAAATTACTTGAGCAATAGTCAAATTTACCAAAGGTAATATATTTGCAATTGGCATACTGCACCAAGGAAGATTTTGAGTAATCCTCATCGACCGACACGCATCAGGAATATATTGTCATATACTCATATTACTGAGTGTAATATTTAGTCTATTGGTTTTAAGGTAATTAGGCCTCGTAAATATACGGTTTGCTAATCTTGTTAGGGTTACATCACTAAGTATGTATTGTATTTGTCAGTCAATGAGGATTACACAAAATTTTGATCTGAGTATTTAAGTTTATTC
Organism: Silene latifolia; assembly: GCF_048544455.1. NCBI lineage: Eukaryota > Viridiplantae > Streptophyta > Magnoliopsida > Caryophyllales > Caryophyllaceae > Silene > Silene latifolia. Next base: position 340,609,122 of record NC_133537.1, on the reverse strand, counting down.
TCTTGGAATGTTTTAGTTTATTCTGTTAGAGGATACAATTAAGCGGGAAAAATATTAGATTTTTTTATTCTCTTTGTAGTAAGAAGGATGAGAGATTTGTACTAGCTCCGCGAAACTTCATCCAACACCATTCATCCTTCACGAAACCTATCATCCGTAAACCTGTTCATCCATAAAGTCATCAATCTGCATTGGGTGTATCGGTTCATATCTAACTATGTTTATAAGCTCAAAAAGTATTAAATTTTATCTCACCCTAAAATTATAAGGTAAACTAGTTATAAAGCAACTAGTATAGATCCCGCGCAAATGCGCGGTTTTTCAGATAAGAATATTAGAGAATTTAATAATTATACTATTGATATTTAACTCCATTTGAAATTTAATTATAAAATTTACTATTAGTAATTTTGTATTAATAGCTAGAAAAGAGATTATCCAACACTTTTACTCCGTATAGGATTGTCGGTTTTACTAAAATTATTTTATTAACTCTGTTTTAAGAAAACATTGTTTTTAATTATATCACTATATCCACTGAAGGCGTTATTAAACAATTAAAAAAAAAAGTAACCAAAATTTAAGTTTTCATATAGTAGGGAGCAAAGACAGATATTAAGTTAAAGTGTAAAAAAAAATATCATAAGCAAGTTTTTCTTTTTAGAAGTAATAACAATTTATGAATACTCTAAATCTGTAGTACATTTGTATAAAGAGATAGAATAATAGAATTAATTAGAAAATGTTTCCTAAAAAAAGTTCTTGGTCATAATGTTTAGTTTTAGAAATAATAATAATAAAATATTTATATCACGTTGTCCATATAATTAGTGCAATTTCATGTATGTAACAAAATAAGAATATCCCGTTAATATGTCTATGCAAGTTAAAAGAATATTATCCTCTTTTTAAAATGGTATAGAATAATTTATTATATGAAATTAATTAGTATGGTCCAGTTGTAGATATGATATTATGAAGTCCATTTATAACTTAAGTCGAAATTAATCAGAATGGCCCAGTTGTACATATGATGTTATAAAACCCACTTATAGCCTAATTCATTTAGGCGGGAAAACTTAAGAGATCTCTTATTCTTTTAGTTTAAGGGGGATTGATTTAGCAATCTTATAACTTAATATTTGCTTGAATAAATAATACGGAGTATATAATACTGATCTGAATATCTTAAGTTTTATTTATATATAAACATGTACACTTTTTTCAAGAAAAACATAATATTGGTTGACGGATTGGATTTAGCTTCACCAGCCATCAATTTATTTCACCCATTGTTATTTATTTCGATTTCATCCATATATTTAGCTAATGCTAGTGAAATTATCATCCCTAACGGTCACTCGAATTTGATAATCCGGACATTCTTATGAATGTTAGCCGTCATACCCATTAGACTCATAACTCGACGCATTTTGGATTGTGTCCGAACTACACATCGAATTTCTTCTTACTATTCATATACGAGTATATGACTCTGGCTCAACTAAAATACGTCGAAGAAATAAAAAAAAAGTCGACCATGTCATTACATACGCAGTGATAAATCACAACTTCTCATTTGTGACAGGTGTGAACACCACGTCACAAATTGTGACGGACCCAAAATATTACCATTTTAACGAGAAAATGTGACATTATTTGATATGAAAAAAAAAAAATCGACCATGCCATTACATACACAGTGATAAATAAACAACTAAAATAAATAAATAAAGAACAATAGAAAACAAAAGGCACGAAACATCAATAAAAAGGTACAAAGGTGTAATATTACCAACCTACCGCATCCACCCCACATTCACTCCACCAAAATTCAAACATTTCAATTCAGTGTGAGTAAGAAGGAGGAGGAGAAAGAAAATGGAAAATAGAGGAGGAAAATGGAAGGAGAAAGAAATGGAAGACAAAGGAGGGAGAGAGAAGACTAAAATGTCAAGGGAAAAATTGAGAGAAGCAAAAGTGAAGTATATGGAAAACACAAAACCCAATCCAATTCCTCTAATATTTTTTTTTACAGGAAAAATAAAATCACCCATCAGTTTTAATCTTTTATTTTCTCTCTTAATTTTTTTTTTTGAAAGGTTTTTTTCTCTCTCTTATTAGTTCTCTCTCAAGTCTCACCCACCAATCCACCATGAGTCCTAATAATCAAGTGATCCTTTTTTTTTTATGCTTTTCTATCTCAACTCTCACAATTACATGTGATGCACATATGAGTTATATTTCATTAAACAATATGGATTTGAGTGAAATTAATAGAGCAACGTAAGTAACTTTTGCTTCTCTCAATTATATTTCAGTTTTGTTACGAGTAATTTATTGTCCAATTTCGATCACTATTGTAGTTCATGGATATACAATTTTAATTTTACTATTTTAGAATTTCGGGTGATTTTGTGTATATAGCTAAATTTCTACGATATTGGGTTTGTGAAATGGTAAGTCTGTGTATTACGGAGTATTTGTTTTTCATGTTTACGATGTTTTAATTTTTCAAATTTATGTATTTTAGTTGGTCCTAATTTGAGATTTTAACTGAAGTTTGGGTTTTTGTTTTTATAGTCTGGGTTTATATTCCAATTTTGAGCTTTAAATAGATAACTTGAGATCTATACAATACTATTAAAAGGGGAACTTAAAATGGCACGTAGTAAATGCCACCGTACACTACCAAAAAGTCACGTCACTTACTACACATGACATGGCAAATTTTAATATGACATGGCGAGTTAATATGATATAAATCATCAACTTATTATTATATGACATTGATTTAAATATATTTTTTTCCAAAATTTATATATCCCTTTCAAATTTACATCAAAATTTCATAATTTATAATTAAAATTTACACCAAAGTTTACATCATTATTTCTACTTTTAAAAGTAAAAAAGAAAAAAAAAAGAAATATTAAATGCAAATAGCATAACAAATATTAAACTTTGGACTTTTAAGTTTGTAGATAAATTAAACAACAATTAAAATCAAAATTCATATTAAATTTTAAATTTCAACGTTTATTGTTAGAATATTTTAAGCAACAAATAAATATCACATAATTCTAATTTACTCCGTTTATTAAAAAAAAAAATAGTTTGCAAATATTAAGAGTAAATAATATCATATTTAACATTAAACAAGGTGGCTTTTGTCAACAAAAAAATAAAAAATATAATAAAAATTAAAGCAAACCTTTAACATTTCATTTCTCCTTGCTCCATATTTATGTTTATATTAAATTTGCTAATAATGAAAAAGAATGCTCAAAAGTCCTAAAACCTTACTACATAATTATTATATATATTAAATTTGATGATAATAATAAAAAGACACCCAAAAGTCATAACATGAATCCTCAATTGGATATAAATGTTCGATGTAAGACAACATTTGTGAGCCAAATTTCACGCCAATATTTTTTTGCTCTCATCGCCAACAAAATCGTAGTTGTATATGTAAATAGTCTTTTTTAAATCTTATCATTATATCAACATCAAGGTAAGTGTATTAAAGTAAGGTAAATGTATTAAGGTTTTAAATTAATAATTTAATAATTTATTTTTAAGTTCCATCGGTTATGAAATGCTCATCACTTTTTAAAACTTTCTTATGTAGGAACTATCAAGATTTGTGGTAGGTAAATCTATTAAGGTTTGGTAAATGTATTAAGGTTTTAAATTAATAATTCATTTATTTGTTTTTAAGTTTAATTGGTTGCTCATCACTTTTTAAAACTTTCTTATATAGGAACTATCAAGATTTGTGGTATTGTGCTATTCGAAGGTAAATAAATATACTTACATCTTTATGACTCAAATCCCTTTTTGTATTATTATTTAAAGAAAAATTTAAATTAATAACGATAAGATTAATATCACGTAAATCAAATTTCACCATTTTATTTCTTATTAATTACTCGGTGGATTTTGTCCTTTTTTTTTCCCTAGAGATGGTTCATTGGAGAAAAAATACTATATGGAGAAAGAAAATATTAGAATTGCTTAAACAACTACTCCCTTCATTCCACTCAATACTATATTATAAACTAACTACAAGATTGACTATAAGTTTTTGACGGAAGACAACATTTGTGAGACAACATTTAAGTAAATATTTTTGTACCGCTATCGCGAAAGAATTGTATATGTCACTAACTTTTTTTTTTTTATCATTGTATCAGCACCAAGGTAAATGTATTAAGGTTTTAAATTAAGAATTCATTTATTTATTTTATTTTCCATTGGTTATGAAGTACATCACATTTTTAAACCTCGCATATTTGTTGTTTATTTCTTATTTAGAGATATTGAGATTTGTGGTGTTGTGTTATTCAAAGGTAAATATACTTACATCTTTAGACTCAATGTCATCTTTCCTCCATTATTTAAGAGAAACTTAAATTAATAACAAAAATTAATGACTAAGTAATTTTTTTTATGTAGGGATGGTTTATTGAAGAAAGAAGACTAAGAAGAGAAATATTAGAATTACTTAAACAAATACTCTATTCATTCGACTCAATACTATATTATAAACTAACTATAAGATTGACAACATGAATGTAAATGACTAATTGTTTTTAGGTTCATAAAAAAAAATAGTATTTCAAAAACTTTCAACTGTATGCTTTATTTTTATATGTGTTGTTTTTTTAATCATCATTTTTCCTTAGAAAAATAACACTCATAGAATGAAATTGAATTTGCGAGAATCTCAATCTTATTGACATGGATAATAGGTAGCATAAATAATGGAGTGAAAAGCCCAAAAATTATCATTTAAGAAAGGAGTTAGATGTTAAATTAGTGGGGTGAATTAATTATCAATTATTAATAACTATAAAGATGAAAGGAATCTAACAAGTTTATTTACATCTACATTATTGTTTTGTACACGTTAAATTTAATTTTCATTTTCTTTAATTATACACATGAGACACATGCCTATTCAAAATGGCTTTTGATAGAAAACATGATTGAGTGGAATGCTTAGTTTACCTATTTTGAAGTATACGGTTGAATCCCGAAGGTGGAAAATTTGGAGAAATGTCAAAGCACATTTTTGCTTAATATTGTTTAATGGATGAAGTATAGGGACTTAATGATCCAATTATTACGAGTTGCTCCTTTCAAATTCTTAGTTCCGCAATTTATTATAGTACTAGCTACAATATTATGGGTGTTGTGAAATGTTAGTTTTTGTCACAACAATTCTAATCGTGTGTTTTATATTAATTTCGGATTTGTTGATAAAATTTTAAAATCTAATTAGTGAGGGTGTTGCATGTTTGACAATCTTTGTTTGATAATATTATGGTTTCATGTAATGTGATTATGCGAATACCTGTATTATTAATTGATTTTAATCAGCTTCCATTGAGTTACTTCAGTTTTCGATTATGCGAATACCTGTATTATTAATTGATTTTAATCAGCTTCCATTTGCGCATATTTGACCTATCACAAATCACGTAAAAGGATTTGAGTAACACCACTTACCATTTAAAACCCTCATAAAAGAACGTCAAATAATGGCATGGTTTTGATAAAAGTATTTACTATATAACACTTTAGTTTCTGATTTTACATAAAACTATTGTACAAAAAAACTAATTTGTCTTGATTTTATAGAAGTCTTAAAACATGAAACCATATTGTAGAATGTTATGATTTGATTCACTAAAAATATCATAGTAAAAAACAAAAGATCCCGTGAATTTCACGGGTCACAAAACTAGTTTTAACTTAAAAACTCAGGTTCTAACTTTCACTTTTGTTAAAAGCTAACTAGCTCAAATAGAATAGCATCTGCAATGGCACGAGATGTGGGTTTGAATTTTGCGTTGGTTGGATATTACGGATTACTCGTGTTTGCAACAATGATGAACGACTATATCGTTTTAATTATAATTTTCTTTTAAAAATATTAGTGTTTAGTTTAATTATTATACTTTTAGGGTAGAAATCAATTATACATTTGAACTCAATTTTATGTTGAATACCCTTAAGTTTAGCTTGAAAAGTTCAAGTTTCTCAAAATCTAATTTCAGAATATCGATTTTAACTTAAGATCCTTAGTTAAAAAATATTGATTTTAATTTGGTAAGTTGAGGTTTTAAGTCAAAAGGTTGGAGTTATAAGGATGAGTTTTTTTTTTTTTTGTACTCGATATGTTTTAAGCTGAAAACTCAAAGTTTTATGTTGAAAACCATTAGTTGATTAGTTTGAAATTTCATTATTTAATGAAAAGTAGAAAACCTTATATTTTGTATTTGAAAATCGAATTTTAAGTTGAAAACCCGACATTATAAGTTAAAGACTTTCATTGTCCATAATAACAACAAATAATAAAAACTCAAATTTGTAAAATAAAACGTATAATTTAATAACTTTAGATAACTCAGCTTTTTATTTGTAAATCGTGTGTTTTTAACTTAAGAACAAAACATTTTAATATCATAGCCAATGTTCATAAGCCAAATTATAAAGCTTTATTTTTAATATTGATATAGTCTAATGATTATGATTATATGAATAATATGATGAACAAATGGAAATGATACTATTTGCGTAATGCACTAATAATGCCTCAGCCCTTAGTAAGAGAAAGTCAGAAAGTTGAGATACAATTAAGGAGTAAACTATCTCATTACCCACGTCTTTTTAACTGTCATGTAATTTTTTTTTCCACTGAAACTCTCTCTTATTAAACTAGTAGCTCTTATTGGGTCTATCCTACGCTATACGACGGTCCTATAAAAGAGTAGTTGTATGGAAAACTAAGAAAACCTTGTGCTGGAACTCAAATGTCAAAACTGATCAAGAGGATTTCTCTAAGCGGAAAAATTAGTGATTTTACAAAATTTAGTTGGCAATACCCGGCGTACTTTGGTTTCAAGGGTTGGGATTTGGTTGGAGATAGAAACGGTCCGCTACGTTTCAGTCATCAAACCCTCCACTCGGGTCCCTACTGGCCGCAAAATGTTATTCCGCGTAGCAACCATTATTGCCGGAACAAACTTTTCTGGGGACTAACCCAACTTGTGTGCCATACTCTGTCTATGATGATACAATTACCTTTTATTTCAAAATTCGACAAAGTTGCTTGTCCCACAATTTCTTTATCCCATTTGATCGATGTAGCAAAAACTATGCAACCATTAAGGAAAATTGCGACTTTTACGGCTGCTTTGAATAAAATCGACGTCTACCAATATTGCGAATATGATGATTCAACACATAAACCCGTTGACAAACTTAGTTTTTCTATTGGAAACACATATTCGTTAAACAATGCAAACTTGAGTTGTCAAGACTTTGGCAAGACAATTTGTCGAGCAATTGTTGAATGTGAAGGATAATAATCGCCATAAAATCGTATGACGAAAATGGTCAACGTCGGGTTCGAGAGGTGCGTAGAGTTGAAGATGTGAAGTTGGAGATTAGTACTGTGTATGTTAATCATGTCCTATGTTGTTTCGAGTGGGAATAAAGGGTAGACGACACCTTTGGTTTCGTTTGCATAGATTCGGGTACCGGGGGATTTCATATCCAATGATTAGATGACATCAATAACATATTATGGCTCTACGTGGTGCAATTAAAATCGGTTGATTCGGTAAGAAATGTTGTAATACAAAAGATTAGAGATGTTGTAATTGAAGTCGGTTGATTCAGATCAGATTAATTCGGATCAGCTTTATTTACAACCAACCAACGGTCTATTTTTTTATTTTTATTTTTTTTCATATATTGAGGTGGAATCGCGATATGATATTCTATAAATTATATTTTGGCGGCATTATTGTGAAAATTGTTTAACAAATTTTAGAGAGTTTTTAGTTAATTGCTCGAGATTGTTTGGAAATTATTGACCCGTTCCTGACAAACCCAATCCTATGTTTTTTGACTCGTGAGAGTCGTGACCCTTACAATGATCTGTATTTACCTTGAATTACAGTTTACAAATGAAAATATAGAAATTTCTATTTTGAAAAAGTTCTTTTATGTTGAATTAATTATGTAGCTAAAAAAATTGAAGACAGTAATAATAAGAATAATAATAATCGTGATAAAACACTAATAAATATAACAATAATCGTGGCAAAATAATAATAATCCGTGAAAAACGTTTAGTAATTGTGTAAAATATACATTGACAATATACAATGGCAATATAGGTGGAAAACGTTTATTATACCTCTTTATTCACAAGTTTTTATTTGTAATGCAAATGTATTACAATTTACAACTGTGATATTAAATGTCAACAACAATTCTCACAATAAAAAAAAATCAACCAATTTTGTAAACCAATTTGTATTATTGCAGTGTAATCTAAGCTAAAGAATAATTGTCATTTTAACTAGTTTCAATGCATTACATCTCTCTTTACAAACCTAATTCAGTGAGAAGGAGAAGAAAAACAATGGGTCATAGAGAAAAAGGGAAAAAGAAATAAATGGGAGACCAAGAAAAACGTAAGGCAAAAATGTCAAGGGAAAAATAGAAAAGGAAGAAGTGAGAAAAGTAAAACTGAAATATATGGAGAAACTATGAAAGAAGTATGCTGGAACTAACTTGTCAAAACTTATTTATCGGATTTCTCCAACCGGAGTACTTTGTGATTTGACACAATTTAGTTGGCAGTACCCAGCCTATTTTGGTTTCAGATGCTGGGATTTGTTTGGAGATAGGAACGACCCGCTACGTCACAGTCAACAAATCCTCCGCTCGAGTCCCTACTGGCCGTAAGATGTTATTTTCCGTAGCAACCCTTTGCTAGAACCTACTTTTCAAGGCCCTACCCTTGTTTCACACTCTGTCTATCATATCTTGATGTAGAGTTATCCATTGTTTCAAAAGTTAAGAAAGTTCCTTGTCACGTACTTTCTTTTTCCTCATTTGATCGACGTAACACCAACTTTGGAGCCAATAAGGACACCTGCGAATTTTTTGGTTGCTTTGAAGAAAACTGATGTCTACCTAGATTGCGATTATGATGTTTTAACCCATAAACCCATGGTTGACAAACCTAACTTTCCAATTGTAAGCGCATCTTCTTTCAACGATGCAAAGTTAAGTTGTCAAGAGTTTGGATTAACAATTTGTCGAGCAATTGCGGAATTTGGAGGGGTAGTAATCATCACACGATCGTATGACGCAAATGGCCAACGTCGGGTTCGTGCGTATAGTTGACAATGAAAAGGTGGTGATTAATAACGTTTGTGTGTTAACTGTGTTGTTTCGAGTAAGAGCTACGGGTAGGCGACACCTTTGATTTCGTTTGCATGGATTCAGCTACCGGGGGATTTCACATTCACTGGTTAGGTGACATCAATAGTATAACAGTGGTCTACGTGGTGCAATTGAAGTCGGTTGATTAAGTAAAAAATGCTCTAATGCATAAGATTAAAGGTGCTTTAGCCAAAAAAGAGTAATCCCCCGATTTTCTTTTATTGAATCGTTTTGGAATATGTGTGCAATATTCTCCTGCAAATCGCCGTAATGTTATGAACAAAATAACTATCTTACTAGCTACTACACAGTTCAACATGTTTTCAATACTTTTATATGTTATTTTCTCATAGCTGTCGTGATTGGCGGCCTTGCCACAAATACATGTAAATCCCTTGGAATCGTGCCCTCTCGCTTAGCGATTATTGATATTGTTAAATTGGTTTTTGTTGTCAAGCTTGCACATGTTTCCGTGAGGTTGATATTAACACCTTATTTTTTTGGTTACCAGTTAATTGCCTTGTCTCCCTAACTCTGACTACAAATTCCGTCATTACATATGCAAGTCTCTTCATTTGGGTAATCATGACATTGCTCCTTGTGTTGTAGACTTGTTGTACATCTTACTCACAAGATTTTACAGTTCGGTTATAATTTCTTGACCAATTATATATTCCATTATTTTTCCTGAACTAGGGAGCACTTATATTGTATCCTCTAACACGATCAGAGAAAACATTTATATCTCATCTTACTCCCATGCATGTAGGTGTAATTATTGGTTGCGGTTCTATATAACAAATTGATGATATACCCATGGTATTAGTCTTTCACAAAATCTCATTTGTGACGGCACATATCCGTCACTCTGGAGTGACGGATACCATTTTACCTCACAAAGTACCCACTTTTTCTCTCTCTCTGCAACATTATTCATGTGGTCCCCTTTCTCCACTAACCCATTTTGTTACCATTTTAACTCACAAAATATCCGCCACAAATGGTGACCCGTCACAAGGGAGACCAATTGTTAGTCTTTTATAATTTGAATAGTTGCATATGTCTCATGTTATTGAAATTCGTGCTTATGATTAACTAACCGTATCTATGTGGAATTCGTATGACTGTGGCGTTCATGTTTACATGAATGACAAGTGTTAGTTGGTGCATTTATGGGGTGAAGACATGTGTGAGCTAGCGAGTACCTTGGCCGTTGGATTTTTGTCTATCGTTATGCTTAGACTCACCTTTAGACTTGTTATTCATGGGATATCTTTTCCCCCTATTTTGCTAGACTTTGTTTGTAATAACCTAAGTTTACTTATCGTTGCACTCGCTTCATTTTGTTAATGACTCCCGCACGTTGAATTTTAACTAATAAAAAGAAGTTTTTAATATTTCATAATTTCCGCTTAAATTTATTAGTTATATTTTCCGCATTATCGTTGGGTGTCACAGTGAGGGTATGATATGGGGTCGATTGGTATTGGGTCCAGGGGTAAATCAGTATACTGTTGTGTAAGCAATAAGTTAAGGATTAGGCACCTTGCTACTTATTAAGGAGTATGTATGACGGAATAGACGTCGAGATAGAATAGAATTCTAGTCGAGACGGATACATCGAAATAGTCAGATTTCTATTACTAATAGAACTCGCATAATTATCAAATTGTATCTTATTTATTCCGTCCTAGTTTAAGAAGGATACTAGCTTTGTACGCCTATATAAGGCGATGCCGTTATTGAATAAAGATACACAATAATTAACCCGAATACTTGTTCTTAACATGGTATCAGTCACCAGGTTCCAATTCTAATACAAAATTCCATAAAAATTCAAACTACAATCTATCACCATGTCTGGTGATACTATTATTCCTTCTACGGAAAATCCACCACCTCACCCAAATCCAACCATGTCTCCCTTCCACCTTGGAAGTCAAGACAACCCTGGCAATACAATTACTCACGTCCAGCTTCGTGGTGAAAACTACGATGAATGGGCTCGTTCTATTCGGCTGGCTCTTAAAGCGCGACGGAAATTTGGCTTTGTCGATGGCACGATTGCCAAGCCTACCGAAAATCTTGACGATTGGAGCACTGTCCACTCCATGATTGTCTCTTGGATTATGAACACCATTGAACCATCTCTTCGTACTACTATTTCATACTACGAAGATGCGGCTCTATTATGGAAAGATCTTCAAGATCGTTTTTGCGTCGTTAATGGCATTCGTGTTCAGCAGCTCGAAACGGACTTAGCTGAATGCAAACAACGCAAAAACGAGTCCATCGCACATTACTTTGGCCGTTTAAAAATAATTTGGGACGATATTGCTAATCACGAACAACTTCCTAGCTGTGATTGTGGTAATTGCACCTGCAATCTTGGTCCCAAGTTTGGTGCTTTCAAAGAAAATAAACGTTTGCATAAATTTTTATCTGGACTTGATAACAATTATTATGCTACACTTCGATCTAATTTACTTAATACCTCTGTTTTACCTTCGGTCAATCGTGCTTATCAAGCCGCTATTCAAGAAGAACGGATGCGAACTAATGGAGCATCGAGCACTACTGACGACACCGAGGTTTTGGCTTTTCAAGTTCAGTCTGATTTCAAGCCTAAAGGAAAATCCGTGGACAATTCCGATAAATATTGCACACACTGTACTCGTAATGGCCATGATGAATCCATGTGTTTTCTTATTCACGGTTATCCCGATTGGTGGGGAGATCGTCCTCGTGGTCCTCGCAATTCTGGTCGCGGGGGCAGCTCTAAGAACGGTCGTGGCTCCTCTGCTCGTGCTCCTGGTGTTGGCCGTGGCAAAGGCACTACTGCCCGTATCAATTCCACCTATACCGACAATACTCCAGCCGTGGCCTCTGCCTCCTCATCCTCTGACCCTTCTGCCGTTGCTGGACTGACCACTGCACAGTGGCAGCAGCTTCTTGATTTATTGAACATACCAAAATCCAAGGACCACATTCACGGTAAGAATGCTTGGATTATTGACACCGGCGCTACCAATCATGTTACCGGGACACTTACGTATCTCCATGATATACAACATATAACTTCTTCTCCTGTTAGTCTTCCGAACGGAGTCACAACTAATGCCTCTCATCGAGGGCGCGTCATTCTTGACGGAGGCTTAGTCCTCACTGATGTTCTTTATGTTCCCGGCCTTACCTGCAATTTAATATCTGTTCTTCAATTACTTGATGCTCTTGATTGTATCATTCAATGTACTAAATTTTTTTGTGTCATTCAGGACCGACAGACGAGGAGGTTGATTGGAGCGGGTAAACGTCAGGATGGACTCTATTTCTACCGTGGTGTGTCTAACGTAGCTGTCTGCAATGTTAACCAAGGTTCAACGGATTTATGGCATAAACGACTAGGCCATCCCTCTAGCGAAGTTTTAAAACTATTACCTATTATTAAGTCTTCTAGTAGATTGTCTAATAAGGCTTGTGATGTTTGTTTACGAGCCAAACAAACTCGTTTCAGTTTTAATCGTAGTGATAATAAAGCTTTTTCCCCTTTTGAATTAATTCACTGTGACTTATGGGGATCATATCGCACTCCGTCTTCCTGTGGCGCTACTTATTTTTTGACTCTTGTCGATGATTATTCTCGTGGTGTATGGGTGTATCTTTTACGCACCAAAGACGAAGTTCCACGGCTCTTTTTGGAATTTCTTGCAATGATTAAACGTCAATTTGGGGCAAAAATTAAGAAGGTACGGAGTGACAATGGAACCGAATTCTCACCCTTAAAACCATATTTTTCGAAAACTGGCATTCTATTTGAATCCTCGTGTGTCGGTACTCCGCAACAAAATGGACGCGTGGAACGAAAACACCGACATATTTTGAATGTGGCTCGTGCCTTACTATTTGAAGGTTCTTTACCTATACGATTTTGGGGTGAAGCGGTCATGACTGCCTGTCACTTAATAAACCGGACTCCCTCACCCTTGCTACAAAATAAGACTCCTTTCGAGCTCCTTTTCGGTAAACTTCTGTCCTATGATTCTATTAAAATATTTGGTTGTTTATGTTACGCTCATAATCAACAACATAAAGGTAACAAATTCATAAGTCGAAGTCGGCGTTGTGTATTTTTGGGCTATCCTTTCGGAAAAAAAGGATGGAGAGTCTATGATTTGGATTCTCATGATTATTTTGTCTCTCGTGACGTCAAATTTTTCGAGCAAGAATTCCCGTATCGCAATGCATCACCCACGAATTTGTCACCAGTTGTTGATACTGATGCACCTGTTTTGGATGATGATGAGTTTATTACTCCTACCATGCCTGCCTCTCAATCACTTCCAACTTCAGAGGAGCTTGTGACCACCTCTCCCGACACTGAACCACCTACTGACCCACCCGACCACCAGCCTGAGCAGCCCACTCCTACCGAGCAGCCTCGTCCTCCACCCGAACCAATCAACCAACCTAATAAATCTCTTGGTGCACCTAACACCGAACTATTGGGTCGCGGTCACCGTGAGAAACGCCCTTCTCCAAATTTGCAAGACTACGTTACACACACGGTCCACAACAAGAGTCCACTCCTCTCGTCTCCTGCTTCTCAACCGTCCTCAGGTACGCGATATCCCATCGCTAATTATATTAGTTACAATCGTTTCTCGCCTCAATATAGACAATTTGTTGCTCGTTTAACTACAGGACATGGACCACGCAGCTTCAAAGAAGCCGTCGGTAATCCGGGTTGGTGCGAGGCTATGACTAAAGAAATAGATGCTTTAGAACTAAATAATACATGGGTCCTTGAAGAATTACCTCCTGATAAAAAGGCTTTGGGTAACAAATGGGTGTATCGTATTAAATATAATGCCGATGGTACAATTGAACGTCTCAAAGCACGATTAGTTATTATGGGCAACCATCAAACAGGAAGGGGTTGACTATGACGAAACTTTTGCGCCCGTGGCCAAGATGACAACGGTTCGATCCTTTCTTGCTGTGGCCGTTGCTCGTGGATGGTTTGTGCATCAGATGGATGTACATAACGCCTTCTTACATGGTGACCTTGATGAAGTCGTCTATATGAAATTACCTTATGGGTTTCGTCATTCCAATCCGAATCTTGTGTGCCGCCTTAAAAAGTCCCTTTACGGACTTAAACAAGCTCCTAGGTGCTGGTTTGCTAAGTTGTCTGAAGCCTTACAAAAATACGGGTTTCATCAATCTTCAGCTGATCATTCTCTATTTACATTCATCCGCGACGGGAAGCAGGTCCAAGCCTTAATTTATGTTGATGATTTGGTTATCTCTAGTAATGATTTACTAGCCTTACAAAATTTTCAAGACTATTTGGGTACTTGTTTCCACATGAAGGATCTCGGAGAATTACGCTATTTTCTTGGCATTGAGGTAACACGAGGGCCGGATGGTTTTGTATTATGTCAACGTAAATATGCCATGGAAATTATTGAAGAAACTGGCCTCTTAGGATGTAAGCCTGCTGATTTTCCTATTGAGCAAAATCATAGACTCGCTCTCACTACGAGCCCTCTACTCGCTAATCAGGAGAAATATAGGTGTTTGGTCGGTCGTTTAATTTATCTTGCTGTCACACGACCCGACCTTGCCTATTGTGTACACATTTTATCTCAATTTATGAATGCTCCACGTCTTGCTCATTGGGATGCGGCTCTCCGGGTTGTCCGATATCTTAAAGGGTGTCCGGGTCAAGGCATTTTTCTCCCTAAAGACAATGATTTCCAACTCCATGGATGGTGCGATTCCGACTATGCCGCCTGTCCTATGACTCGTCGGTCCCTAACCGGGCCGGTTTATTCAACTTGGGCCCTCTCCCATTTCATGGAAAACCAAAAAGCAACGACGATCTCTCTATCGTCTCATCGAAGCGAATATCGCTCTCTTCTTTGTGATCACTCGTGAACTTATCCGGCTCCAAGCTCTCCTATCGATTTGGGTATCTCTACTACCAACGGGATGGTCATTTATTGTGATAATAAGTCTGCTCTTCACATCGCTAAAAATCCCGTCTTTCATGAACGTACTAAGCATATTGAGGTTGATTGCCACTTTGTTCGTTCTGCTATCAAACAAGGCTTGATTCGTCCCTCTTATGTCCTTTCGGCTACTCAATTGGCTGACTTCTTTACTAAAGCTTTAGGCAAGGCTCAATTTCTTCTACTTTTGTCCAAGTTGGGTGTTCGAAATATCTACGCTCCAACTTGAGGGAGGGTATGACGGAATAGACGTCGAGATAGAATAGAATTCTAGTCGAGACGGATACATCGAAATAGTCAGACTTCTATTACTAATAGAACTCGCATAATTATCAAATTGTATCTTATTTATTCCGTCCTAGTTTAAGAAGGATACTAGCTTTGTACGCCTATATAAGGCGATGCCGTTATTGAATAAAGATACACAATAATTAACCCGAATACTTGTTCTTAACAGTATGCCATGAACTGAGGGGTATGTCGTCGCAAATTAAGGTCACTACATTTATGACTTATGTAGCATGTTGTGTAATTATGCTATAATTTGTTTGTGGTGTTGCGTTATGTCGCCATCAACTCCGATCCCTACGTATTGGATTGTTTTAACATGTAAGATTGTCTTCCTTAAGTCTTCGGTTACTCCGTATATATTAATCCATTCTCTAGAATAGCTTAGGTTACACCGTCATAAAATGAATATCTGGTTCCCTGGTGCAGACAATCTCTAACTAGCGCGATTAACTTGATTTAAGACGCAAATTGACATCACAAAAGTCAACCTGACACGATTAACTCGATCTGAGACACAAATTGACTCGAATTGCAGCACCTAACCCGAAACCCGAATTGTTCCATCCTGTGCTCAGTTGCACCAGAGTTGCACTAGCGTAACTGACCCACTTCGAAGTGACACAATGCGAATGCACTCAACCTAAAAATGACCGGATAAAATATAACTCTAAAATTGTTTTCGTTAAAATAAATGATAAAATATCATTAAAAACAATAATTAAAACGTACTTTTTTCCTCTCTTTTAATCATTATAACTCGAAAGCTACCGATCCACTTGACCCGAAAGTGACCATACCAACAATACAACATACCCGTAACCCGAAATAGTTCAATCAGGCCCAAACCAACCCTTTAGAAACACACCAAACTAACCCGGTCTGACCCTGATCGACCCGACTGAGGTTTTTGCGCGGTTTATAAAAGAGACACCAAAGTCAAAGGTTAGAGGTTACGTTTACAGTTTTACCCTTCCGATTTTTAACTTTCACGCAGTTGCTTTGGTGAAACCGCAGCCGACGGTAAAAAAATAAAAATCACCACCAAAATTGAAATTTTCGTTGAAGAAATTGTTTGAGTTTCAGAAAGCCGTGATGATTGTCGTATGATCAGTGCTAATGATCCTAATTCCTAAATACCTAAATTAGGTATTTCTGCTTTTGATTCTTACTACTGCTATTTATGCATGTGATTCTTGTTATTTTATCGTAGATTATTCGTAATTAGTAATTTAATATGAGTAGTCCTTTGTTCCGATCATTCGTTTATCTTTATTATTCTTTGAATATGTATATTTTAATCGCAAATGATTGAGACGGAGTGAGTATTATTGAAAGTATGATATTCGAGCATTAGGGTTAGGGTTGGTCGGATGAGTTGACCTTACCACTTCATTTTTCATAATCACTTATATTGGTATATGAGATGAGAGTGACGGTTCGAGAGTTTATCCTAGGATCTTTTACTCGATCGTCTCTATTCGGTAATTTGTTTACCTTTGTTTTTGGCACAAAGATTAAGGGTCCGTTTGGATACAATTTTAGGAGGGAAGGGGGAGTGAGGGGAGGTGAAGGGAAGGGAGAGAAGGGGAGGGCAAATGGGATGTGGGTGTTTGGATAATAAAAATTATGAAGGGAAAATGGAAGGGGAGGAATGAGGGAGATGAAGAATGGATGGAGGATTGAAGGATGCTGGTGATATTATTAGAGTCCAAATAATGTTTTCTTTCCAAATCTTGCCACCATTGGAAAGATTATAATTTGTTCTATAAGAGAGAAAATAAGTCCTCTCATTTCTCTCCCCTCCCATTTCCTTTCTCCCATATTTTTTATCCAAACAAAGTAAATTAAATCCCTCCCTGTCCCTCCCCTCCCCTTCTCTTCAATTCCTTCAATCCGTTGAAGGGAGGGGAGCCGGGGAAGTAACGTTATTGGATAAAAGTGGACAATAATATATGTGGTTGATCAAATTATCCGTCAAAATTATTTCCGATATAGATTGGTAAACTAGTGAATGCAACTTAAAAATTAAATAGGTAAACAAGTGACCGGGCTGAGTGAATAATTATTAGGAAATTAAACTATACATTAGGCCTCGACTAAGTTCAAATTAAGAGTAACACGGATCAGGAATATATTGTCATATTATTGTGTATTGGTCTATGGTAATTAGGCTTACGGTTTACTAATCCGTGTTAGGGTTATATCACTATATAGGTACGAGTATTGTATTTTGTACAAGGTCCGAAAGAAGTAGAGCTCTATTTACTCCTTTGAAGATGCCTAAGGCTGCTGTTGTCGAAGATTTTCCGTCATGGTAATTTTTGTTTTTGTTTTATCAATCAATCAATTGATTGATATGTATTTCTGAAGCAGTAGTATTACTTTAGAATTGATTCTTTGTTTTATATTTTATTTTAAGCTTTGGGAAAAAGCTTTCTCTCGGAAAAGCTTCCTGTTTGAGAAGGAAAACCAAAGGAATGAAACGTATGGATGATTCTCCTTTTTCCGCTTCCCGGTATGTTTCCGGCTTTCCCTTTCTGCTCATTTATTATAATGAGCTAAGACGACTTAGAGGCGTTTTCCCTCGTTTATATTTCTTAACCTAGGACTATGGTCCTCGTTTATATATGTTTTTTTAATTTTTTGCATTGAAGGTCTGCTGGAAAGGATTCCTCTTCTGGAGACAAGCCTAATACGACAAAACCTACGGGGAATGCGGAAGCTTTTCATTTTCGGTATGCTCATGGGTTCTTTGCTCTTTCTATTTGATACTCGTACTATTTTTTTGGACCGACTACATGTATGTATAGACGCTATAGGCTATAGTAAGGAGCATTATGCAGAAGTGCTACTACTATCCTCTTTGATAATTTTTTTATGTTTCTTGTTTCAAATTTTGGCGATGGAAGGCCTGTTGAAAAGAGTCTTTCGAAAGCAAAGAAACGTAACAGGTATGATTTTATGTTCGGCTACACGCTCTGGTTCCATTTGAAATTGCATATTTTATCGAGGTAGTTTTTGGGCCTAGTTGGACATGAAATAAAGATCCCCTTCCCCGGCCTGACCTTGCAAATGTTGAACACAATGTGTAGTGATTTATATATAGTGAAAGTCCGAAAGAGGGAAATTTTACACGGCTAATTTCAAGCAACTTTTTTCCGTCTTTTGAATATTTCAATTTGAATTGGGTTAGACCAACCTAGTACCACTGTCGGCTGTTGCAAACAATTTAATGTTGTATGTCATTCATATTTGTATCTATTTTCTGGTAATGTGTACAAACATCCCATTTTTACTTTGTAGAGTATATTATACTCGAATGCTATTAATTTATTCACTTTTAGAAAACTTTTGAATGATTTACGCTTGTATTTTATGCATTTGAAGGTTTGAAGAAGAGGAGCCTCCGTGGTGTGAAGTGACTGGGTATGTGGAGGCATTCTTGCTCTTTCTATTCGTAACTAAATTTCTTTTACCTTTCTGTAGTTAGTTACGCTTGTATTTTATGCAATTGAAGGGTTGTTGATTTGAGTGCTGTGACTGATGCAATGAACCGCAAGGTGGATATGGATGAAATCTTTTTTGGGTATGTCCAGTCATTTTTGTTCTCTCTATTTACAACGGTCTATAAACCGCTGCATTAAATATGTTGCCACTCATAGTATCATTATCATGGAACTGTTATTTGTGCCGGGGATATGGACCCTTGTGACATCATTCTTCTCGTCCGTGTTTTTAATGAGTTTGATCGATCACAATTAATGTCGTAATGAATTGGAACTGATCCATATTCCCTGTATGTTTAGTTTTGATTCCATGTATGTTACGCTGATGCTTTTCTCCTTTGGTCATTGCTAGGGGGTCTGAAGGATTGAAAAGAGTATCTAACGAATTTGCAACTGCGGCCTTATCGTACCTGCAGGAGAAGGTTAGTGTATTTCAGTCGTTTTATCCTTCATTCTGCCACTGAATATAATAACCGTCCAAGTTTCTACCGTAGTCCGTTTTTGAGCTATGTGTACTAACATGGTTGGTGATAGGGTCACAAGCTGGAGTTGGTCATGGCGGGTTCATATGAAGGAGAGGCGGGCGGGAGGTTTCATCACAACTTCAAGGCTAAGAGGGCAGATGACCCTCATGCTCCTGTGGAGATGTATTTTGCCCAGCTCTATGATGGTGCTAGGCTTGTTGTTGAATGCTGCGTCTCTTTGGGAGAATCTGACTCTCTTCCATGTATGTTATTATTTAAGTATTGCAAGGTTCTGAATGTTCCTTTGTTATTAACTTCCAAATATTGATTCGATGATTCATTTATTTATGCAGATGAACGAGATAATCAGGGTTGCGAATACTGTGCCAAGTTTATTCATCACCCCCATGGACCCTGTGAGGGGATAATATGGGGTCGATTGGTATGGGGTCCAGGGGTAAACGAGTATACTGTTGTGTAAGCAATAATAAGTTAAGGATTAGGCACCTTGCTACTTATTAAGGAGTATGCCATGAACTAAGGGGTATGTTGTAAATTAAGGACACTATGGTTGGACGACTTGTTAAGTTATGACTTATGTAGCATGTTATGTAATTATGCTATAATTTGTTTGTGTTCTTGGCTTTATGTTATGACATACTCCGTATGTAGCAGGTTATCGCACGAGAATTACCTTTTCCGCACTTTTTATTCTGATATTTTCGGTTTTAGTTTGATTTTGATACTCATGAATATATGGGACTGTGTGAGTAACTCGATTTAATTAGTAGCGGAGCCAAGATTTGCGGTCAGGGGAGGGAATTTTAACGGGGGCAAACAAGTATTGGCATAACGTAAATTCTCTCCTGATGAACGGGAGCGAGCGCCTCTACTAACCCCTCTAAATCCACCAATGGATTTAATGGGGCGAAAAATTTTAACGGGGACAAACAAGTAGTGGCATAACGTAAATTTCTCTTGATCAACGGGAGCGAGCGCCTCTACTAACCCCTCTAAATCCACCAATGGATTTAATAGTTGGGTTGGTTGGACTTGGACTACCAAGGGAGTAGTTCATTTTTACCCATCCCAGATTCAACATTCACGTACGACGTACTTGCCTAGGAATGTAGGATAACTCTACCTGACTCGTCGCTGACAGTAAAAGAACACTTCTTTCATTCGATTTGTTTGTTTGATTAAATTCCTGTCTCATTAAAACAGGTAGTCTCACTTGTGACGGAGTGACGGGTCAAATGTCGCGACTTTAAGCCAAATGTGACCATGTGATAAACTACCTGTTGTATGTACCAAAAAAAAAAAATAAACTACGTGTTGTAGCTTAGAAAATGGTACTGGTTACATTTGGCGTTTAAGTGGCCACATTTGGCTTTTTGTATCTCCGTGTATAATGAGACGGACTGGAGGGAAAATTATGCCGGTTTCAAGCGATGAGCCGGTTTACCGTAGATCCAGGTTCGAATTTGTATTTCTGCAAATTGCTCGTTAATTTTTTGGGATTAGGGTTTTATTGTTTATGTTGGATTAATTTTGTACAAGTTTCCCCCTTTTAATAAATCCATAATAATTTATTCAAGGTCCGAAAGAAGTAGAACCCTATTTAGTCCTTCTCTGAAGATGCCTAAGGCTCTTGTTGTCGAAGATTTTCCGTCATGGTAATTTTTTATTTTATTTTTTTTGGTTATTATTGTTTTATCAATCAATCAATTGATATGTACTTATTTCTGAAGTAGTTAGTATTACTTTTGAATTGATTCTTTGTTTTATGTTTTATTTTAAGCTTTGGGGAAAACCAAAGGAATGAAGCGTATGGATGGTCCTCCCTTTTTTGCTTCTCGGTATGGTTTCCGTCTTTCTATTCTCCTGCTTGTCCATGTCTTTCTGTGATCCCAATCGACATCATGGCTATGCAACCTATGAATGGGTAAGTAAGTCTGTAGCTGGAGTGAGCAATATATGCATAAATTCACAACTTTATGTGTACCCGTAAATTAAACTTTCTAATTTGTAAATTGTCGTCTGCACTCAACAATATTTTCCTAACTTTTGACTTTTTAAGACTTATTCACTAGTTTCGTGCTAATACCACAGCGCCCCTCATTAAAAAGTGGCAAATAACCGCCCTTCTTACTCATGTTGTATCACTAACCGATTAAATACCTCGCATATTGTCTGCTGAATTTAATAAGTGACAGTTAATTACTTTCCATTTAACCGTGACCAAGCATTGTCTGCTGATTAAATACCTTGCATATTGTCTGCTGAATTTAATGCTTGATCTGATCTGGTCCATTCTTAGTTTAAAAAAGCGCGCTTGAGGCGCGCCTAGGCAGGCGCAGTGAGGCGCCAACCAGATCGCATGCATCAGACACTCTGAGGCGCATGGAGTGTAAAAGGGGCAACTAAGGCGCACCCAAGGCGCAACTAGTGAGGCGCACCGCACACGAGGGGCATTAGTGTGCAATTCCATATTTGTTTTCAAAATTCTTTTATTTTATACTTCTTTTCTCCCCCTTATCCTTGATTTTCACTCTTTTTAAAAAAAGGGACTATGCTTGAACAAAATTTAAAATATGGATTTATACATTCCCCGTGATTTTTAATCCCCTCCTGGACCAGATCAAGCATTACACCACTGGTTAAGTGGGGAGGGGGATCTGAGTTACTTAAATGCAGGTTCAGGGGAAAAAGAAGGCAGTGGTGGGACTGGGTAGAGGAAGATAAGCGGTGATACCGGTCAGAAAGTCAGGTAGTGCTCCACTACGAGGTCACTGCCGGACCTCTGGTTGTGGTCGGGTGGGTAGCAGTTGGTCGAAATTAGAGGAGACTAGGAGATAGGTCACAAGGTTAATGTACGCGGGGTTGAGTGTTTTTAATTTGTACAGCTGAGGTCCTCACCCGATGAGGGTTCTTAAAGAATCATAAATTTTGGACATATATCATAGAGAGAATCTATTATATCAAGTGCCCTTGTCATTCCAAGGACGTCACATTCTATAAATTACAGAACTCGAGATCATTTCACCTCTTCTGCTTTTGTGTTTCAATTCTCTTTTTTAACTGGGCTTCTTTTAACCTAGGACTATGGTCCACTATCCCAGCAACTTAATGTGTAGCATTCATGTATGCTGTATGCATCTATGATTTTATAATGTCTACTGTTTATTTTTTTATTTTTTGCATTGAAGGTCTGCTAGAAAGCTTCAATTGGACAAGGATTCCTCTTTTGGAAAGAAGCCTAATACGACAAAAGCTAAGGGGAATGCAGAAGCTTTTCATTTTCGGTATGCTCATGGGTTCTTTGCTCTTTCTATTTGATACTATTTTTTTGGACCGACTGCATGTATGTATAGACTTTATAGACTATAGTGAGCATTAATTTCATCTTTCGCGTTGAAACTTTTGATGCCTAAACCCTAATGTAAGGAGCATTATGAAGGGACCGCGGTACATCACATGTAGCAGCGGAAGACAGAAATGCGGTCCTCCTGAGACCTATTGCATTTAAAAACTTGTAAAACTGGGTAAAGGGACACATACTTTATGTGTAGACAATAAATTGGTCTAACCCCGAAAATACGGAGTCTCTAGTGTATCCACACCGGCAGATAGACTAACGTTCTCAACCCTTGAGACGACCTCGGAATAATATAGAGAATCACTTTTCTCACTTTTATTGTAAGTATGAGAGTAGACGATATCCGAACTTGTTACTGTTGTGTATTCCTTAAAAAAAATACACGAACATGCACTATTTATAGCCAAAGGATAACTTAGCCATCAAGTAATGTCATTGCCCTCATTGGTGCACGTACACATACAAAATCAAACTTTGCTAAGAAAACCCTTAAATGAATGGCACGTAGCTGTGAACCAACATGTAATGTTATAATTATCATTACATGGATATACATGCCAACGTGGAGGCCTCCAAGACCTATCCACATTTCCGTCTCGATCTCTCATACAACTGTTTTTTCCGATATTAACTATATTCCCGTGTTAGCGAGCAATATAAAAATATGTCGTCGAGATTATTTAATTAATTATCTCATAATAAATTAAATAACCGTAAACGTTAAATATCACACCGTAAGTGTGTGACCACATAGGTTCATCGCTAAACCGGTAATAATTAATCTCATTAACTACTAATCGAGGTTGGCGTCTAACAACACTCCCCGACGGCCGGATAGTGTGAATACCAATATTCACTGTACTTCACTGTACTCGAACCTGGTAAAGGATACTGTATTTATTTCCCTCCATCGTTCCAACTCCGGATCGTCCTAGGGTATGGTTTGACTGTCAAACCCCACTAGATGACCACTATGTTACATGTCAATCACTATTGGTCGGGAATGACTTTAAGAAACTCCTTTCTTAAATCATTCGTCTACCCTGGCCAAGGTTTTTATATGACCAATAAGATTAATGACAACATAGAGTTCAAACTCATTACCTTGAGCTGACGGATTCCATCTTGACTCACCACTAATTGCATAGGTACTCAATTATACCCAATGACCATTCAACTAGCATTTTTACACACTAGGTGTCCGGTATCTAAGTACAATAAGTAGTCTATTAACTACAATGATGATCTCGGGTCAAAGGATAAAATATACAATTACTCCTTAAGAGAACTTCCACATTGACAGCATAGGTAATAATAACCATTTGGGAAATCTCACTGTTGATCACGTTCAATAATCATATCTCCATATGCATTATCTATATTATAACTTAATGAATGAGATCCATTAATACTCATCCTATGAGTACCGTTATCAATATATTGGTCTATCCAGATTATCATAGTCCCATTCTGATAACCCCACGACCAAGAACACTTTTAGACTAAACTCTATAATACTCGACTCTCATTATCATAATCTCCATTATGATGTCAAGTATACCAGTTTAATCAAGGACTTATCAACGTATTAATACCATAATAAGATAATAAGGAAAATGCCATCTAATTATTAATTTCCATTAATAATTACACTGTATGAAATTTGTTCAAAACGTTTCATAACGATTGCTCTGGGGCATAGTTCCAACACATTATGCATCTAGGATCATTGATTAGCAACTTTGATGAATGATATTGTGTACATGTAGCTTCACCTTTATGATTTGTTGCTGGTTAATTTATCAAGGGAGCCTGTATTGTATCCATATGCTTTATGTTTCAGTTCTGAAGTTCCATTTGACTACTTTCAGCCAATTATAACTTGTACCTTTCACATCTATGATCTATGTTTCCTCTTTTTTCAATCCCTATGTGCTATGAATACATATAGCAGAAGTGCTACTACTATCCTCTTTGATAATTTTTTGATGTTTCTTGTTTCAAATTTTGGCGATTGAAGGCCTGTTGAAAAGAGTCTTCTGAAAGCAAAGAAACGTAACAGGTATGATTTTATGTTCGGCTACGTGCTCTTACTTGTTCCATTTGAAATTGTATATTTTATCGAGGAATTTTTTAGGCCCTGTTAGACATGAAATAAAGAACCCCTTTCCCTGAGCTTGCAAATGCTGAACACAATGTGTAGTGAGTTGTGTCCAATCACAATTGATGTGGTTGAGGAAATTGGTTAGTATCCTTTTTTTATTTCGAAAGTCCGAAAGATGGAAATTTTACCTGGCTAATTTCAAGCGACTTTGTCTGTCTTTTGAATATTTCAATTTGAATTGGGTTAGACCAATCTAGTACCACAGTTGCCCGTCTGTTGGCTTTTGCAAACAATTTAATGTTGTACGACATTCATATTTGTATCTATTTTCTGGTAATGTGTACAAACATCCCCTTTATTTACGCATTTTTACTTTGTAAGTATATTATACTCGAATGCTGTTAGTTTATTCACTTTTAGAAAACTTTTGAATGATTTACGCTTGTGTTTTATGCATTTGAAGGTTTGAAGAAGAGGATGAGTCTCTAGTGACTGGGTATGTGGAGGCATTCTTGCTCTTTCTATTCGTAACTAAATTTCTTTTCCCTTTCTGTAGTTCCCCTTGACTGACTACTTGTATGCATAGTGCGTGGTATATAGTATAGACATACATTGATCTAGCACTATAAACTTCTCGCGCTCAAGTCCCAAGTCCCAACTCCATTTTCTGAACCACTCTGGCCTTAAAGATAATAAGTTGGCGGTTGATATTGTTTTGTTTATGAGGTGCCATAGGGTTAATGGGATAAATATATAGATGCAACTCATGTAATCTATTTTCATTACTGCATCTGTTCGTAATATGTTTCAAATCCTAATGTTGAATTGGGCTTCTTTGAACGTAACACAGCCGCTGCCCGTTCCCTCAGAATTCTATTGGGAGTCTCTGGCATGTATAGTTGTAGTTGTCTTCTAGGAATGTGTATCCTCTTTTTTCATTATATATTTACTATGTGTACATTGCGCTAGGAATAGTAAGTTATCCCCCTTGCTAAGCTTTTCAACGATTCACGTTTTTAATTTTTGCAATTGAAGGGTTGTTGATTTGAGTGCTGTGACTGAAGCAATGAACCGCAAGGTGGATATGGATGACATCTTTTTTGGGTATGTCCAGTCATTTTTGTTCTCTCTATTTACAACTATCTATAAACCGCTGCATTAAATGTGTTGCCACTCATAGTATCATTAGCATGGAACTGTTATTTGTGCCGGTTATGGACCCTCGTGACATCATTCTTCTCATCCATGTTTTTAATGAGTTTGATGACTTGATCACAATTTGGTGTCGTAATGAATTGCAACTACGTAGCTGGAGTATGAGGAAATGAGCCATATTCCCTGTATGTTTAGTTTTGATTCCATGTATGTTACGCTGATGCGTTTCTCCTTTGGTCATTGCTAGGGGGTCTGAATGAAGGATTGAAAAGACAATCTAACGAATTTGCAACTGCGGCCTTATCGTACCTGCAGGAGAAGGTTAGTGTTTTTTAGTCGTTTTATCCTTCATTCTGCCACCGAATAAAATAACCATCCAAGCTTCTACCGTAGTTTGTTCTTCCCTCTTTTTTGACGTATTTGTACTAACATGTAACATGGTTGGTGATAGGGTCACAAGCTGGAGTTGGTCAAGGCGGGTTCATATGAAGGACTGGTGTCCGGGAGGTTTCATCACAACTTCAAGGCTAAGAGGGCAGATGATCCTCGTGCTCCTGTGGAGATGTATTTCGCCCAGCTCTCTGATGGTGCTACGCTTGTTGTTGAATGCTGCGTCTCTTTGGGAGAATCTGACTCTCTTCCATGTACGTAATCATTTTAATCTTGCAAGGTTCTGATTGTTCCTTTGTTATTATTAATTTTCAAATATTGATTCGAACATTTATTATTTATATCTGCAGATGAACGAGATAATCAGGGTTGCAAATACTGTACCGAGTTTATTCATCACCCCCATGGACCCTGTGAGGGGATAATATGGGGTCGATATGTATGGGGTCCAGGGGTAAATCAGTATACTGTTGTGTAAGCTAAGTTAACGATTAGGCACCTTGCTACTTATTAAGGAGTATGCTATAAACTAAGGGGTATGTTGTAAATTAAGGACACTAAGGTTGGACTTGTTATGACTTCTGTAGCATGTTATGTAAGTATTTGTTTCTGTTCTTGGCGTTATGTTGCCATCAACTCCCTCCGTATTAGGTTGTTTTAACATGTAAGATTGTCTTCCGTAAGTTTTCGGCTACTCCGTATAATCCATTCTCTAGAATAGCTTATGTTAAATCTTATTAGCGAAGTTGCCCTATCTCTTCTACTGTCATAAAATGAATTTTTGGTTCCCTGGTTCGGACAATCTCTAGCTTGTATGTAGAGGTGAGCAAAATTAGGTCCGGGCCGGACTGGACCGGACCATTTGGTCTGGATCAAACCCGGACCGAATTATTTTGGTCCGGTCTCTGGGCCTCATTTTTTGAAGGTTTGGTTTTCGGTCTGCTCCGGTTCAAGACCGGTTAATTTAGGTCCGGACCGAATGGACCAAATTTCATGTTTTTAATTAGGCAACATTAAAATATTATGAATTAAATTGATATTTATCTTTAAAAGACATTATAAATTAGTATTGTCAATGATTTTCATAAAAAGAGTCGTCTAATTATTTAATTGCATTTTATTTAGCGGAATTAAAATGTAATTATCGTGTACGAAATAGTGAAAAAACTAATTTTAGGACCATTTTGGTCCAAGATCGGACCGGACCTAATATTTCGGGTTTGATCTAGTTCAAAATCAAAAGTTTTAAGTCTGGTCTTTGGTCCACTAAATTTTTATTTGCGGTCTTCGATCCTGTCCGACTTGGTCTTGTCTGGGACCGATTCTCGGCCCTACTTGTTTGATTAACTCGATCTGAGACGCAAATTGACCCGACAAAAGTCAACCTTGCACGATTAACTCGATTTGAGACACAAATGGACTCGAATTGCAGCACCCGAACCGAAACCCGAATTGTTCCGATCCGAGCTTTGTTGCACCGTTTGCGTAACTGACCCACGTTGAAATGACGATGTGAATCCATTGATCCTGAAAATGACCGGACAAAATATAACACTAATTGTTTTCGTTAAAATAAATGATCAAATATCACTAAACAATAAATACATAATAGTCTACCTTAAAGGGGGTAAATTGGTTTGATTATCACCCAAGTGGAGATATTAGTTGGGGATGGAAAAATATTTGTCGTGTCAAGGAAATGTTGGCTTCTAGTTACTTGAATGGACAATGGACAATGGGCAGTAAGGGGTATACTGTTATTGAAAGATATGAGATGCTGAGACTAAGTTCCAGACTGTGTGCAGTGGTCCAAGTAAGTTTGGAACAATTGGTGCATTTCCATGCATCA
This sequence comes from Silene latifolia, assembly GCF_048544455.1. Taxonomy (NCBI): domain Eukaryota; kingdom Viridiplantae; phylum Streptophyta; class Magnoliopsida; order Caryophyllales; family Caryophyllaceae; genus Silene; species Silene latifolia. The sequence continues at coordinate 340,580,712 of NC_133537.1, read as the reverse complement.
ATTTGTGGGATGATTGATAGCAAGGAAGGCTCTACAGTTGAAGGAGAAACTATTTGCATTGGGTATTATTGCTGCAGATGACCTTTGTTTATTATGTGGAAGTGACACAAAATCTACAGAACATCATTTTAGAAGTGTCCGTGCAGTAGCAAGATGATTTAATGTTATGGCTTGATCAGATGCAATGCACTGCTCTAAGGAAAGTTATGTTGTTGTGTCTGGTGCATGCCATATGGCATATACTATCAGATTTGGATACAGAGAAACAAAACAAGAATAGAGGGGTGTGTTCTGAGACCTGAGATTGTCCTCAAAATGGTTTTTAGAGAAGTGCAGAGTTGGGTGAAGTCTAGGTTTAATTCATGTATTGATAGACGAGATAGGGATTGGCTCAATAGGTTTCACTTGTTTATGTAATGCCTTATTGAGGTATTGGAATTGGATGTCTTGAAATTGTAGCATGTAATAACTGTTTGATCTTAATGAAATTTTTACATTTCACCAAAAAATAAATAAACTAAATACTCCCTCCATACCAGATCAATGGTAACACTTACCTAATACGGCCGTACCACACCAATAGTAACATACTATAAATGGGTTATTTTTTTCCAATAATACCTTTATATCCTTGTTATATTTACACAAATACCAAGTAGTAGACCTCTCACCAACCTAACATTAATCCTTATTATATTCAGCTTACTTTCCATATTTGCCTCTGCTTTTACCTTTTTTTTTTCTTAAAAACCCATTTTTTACTATGTTACCATTGGTCTGGTATGAAGTGAGTACATAATAATTAAAACGTACTTTTTTTCAACTCTTCTATAGGACCGTCCTATAGTATATGACAAGCCCAATAAAAGATATTAGGTTATTAGCCCATCAAGAAGAGTTAGATAAGGAAATACAGTAAGAAACTTAAAGCTACTAATCATAAACCTCCGTTCTCCATCTAATCATCGTCTTCCCCACCACCTCCATATTACTCGGTCAAAACCTGCAACCGTCGATCTCACGTCGTTGTCACCCCGTTCACGCTCTACCTTCGCCTAACAACCGATCAATTCACACGAAAGAATTAGAACGTCGACGGCCACCATATCGCGATCTTCGTCAAGCAGCAGGTTCGGAACTTTCTGTTAAAAGAACTTATAAGATCAAATTTTGAACTTCGAAGTTCTGCTAAATAATTGCTTTACTTGAACTTCTATGATTTAAATTGAAAACTTCCAACTTTCAAGTTCAAAGTTACACACCTAATTTATTCTTTTTTATTAGCCAATAAACTTAATTTGACAACTAATAATTTTAACATCATAACATATAATTATATTTTGAATGTTTCGCAAGTTTTAATGAAAACAAGTCTTCTATTAGTTCATTAAAAATTTGGAAATCTACTATATTTGTATAAAGTTGGAGTTTTAATTTAATAACCAGAAAATTTAGTTTAATAACTCAATGTTTTAAGAATCTTGCTTTATTCTTATACACAAACAAGGATTTTTAGTCTAAAAACAAGGAGTTTGACAATCGACAACTTAGTTTTTTAAGTTCAAAACTAATATTCTTATTAAGATGATTACTTATGGGGAGGAGTTACGTGGATCATCATTGATCGACAAGCTTGGTGGTCTGATCATGGTGGTTTAAAGCGGTAGTCTAGTCTAATGTTGGGGGATGTTGAAAAACGGAAGAGGCAAACTTCACATGATTGTCGTATGATCAGTGCTAACGATCCTAATTCCTGAATACCTAAATTAGGTATTTCTGCTTTTGATTCTACAGTAAGCTCCTTTTAATTTCTGCTTTTGATTCTTACTACTGCTATTTATGCATGTAATTCTTGTTATTTTATCGTAGATTATTCTTAATTGGTAATTTAATACGAGTAGTCCTTTTGTTCCATCATTCGTTTACCTTTATTATTCTTTGCAAGAGATATTTTAATCACAAAACAAATAAATGATTGAGACGGAGGGAGTATTATTGAAAGTATGATATTCGAGCATTAGGGTTAGGGTTGGTCGGGTGAGTTGACCTTATATGAGAGTGACGGTTCTTGATGAGTTTATCCTTGGATCTTTTACTCGATCGTCTCTGTTCGGTAATTTGTTTACCTTTGTTTTTGGCACAAAGATCAAGAAGAGAGCAAGGGAGCGGGGAGGTAATGTTATTGGATAAAAGTGGACAATAATATATGTGGTTCGTTGATCAAATTATCCGTCAAAATTATTTCCGATATAGATTGGTAAACTAGTGAATGCAACTTAAAAATGAAATAGGTAAACAAGTGACCGGGGATGAGGGAATAATCATTAGGAAATTAAACTATACATTACGCCTTGACTAATTTCGAATTAAGAGTAACACGAATCAGGAATATATTGTCATATTATTGTGTATTGGTCTATGGTAATTAGGCTTACGGTTTACTAATCCGTGTTAGGGTTATATCACTATATAGGTACGAGTATTGTATTTTGTACAAGGTCCGAAAGAAGTAGAGCTCTATTTACTCCTTTGAAGATGCCTAAGGCTGTTGTTGTCGAAGATTTTCCGTCATGGTAATTTTTGTTTTTGTTTTATCAATCAATCAATTGATTGATATGTATTTCTGAAGCAATAGTATTACTTTTGAATTGATTCTTTGTTTTATATTTTATTTTAAGCTTTGGGAAAAAGCTTTCTCTCGGCAAGGCTTCCTGTTTGAGAAGGAAAACCAAAGGAATGAAACGTATGGATGATTCTCCTTTTTCCGCTTCCCGGTATGTTTCCGGCTTTCCTTTTCTGCTCATTTATTATAATGAGCTAAGACGACTTTGAGGCGTTTTCCCTCGTTTATATTTCTTAACCTAGGACTATGGTCCTCGTTTATATATGTTTTTTTAATTTTTTGCATTGAAGGTTTGCTGGAAAGGATTCCTCTTCTGGAGAGAAGCCTAATACGACAAAACCTAAGGGGAATGCGGAAGCTTTTCATTTTCGGTATGCTCATGGGTTCTTTGCTCTTTCTATTTGATACTATTTTTTTTGGACCGACTACACGTATGTATAGACGTTATAGACTATAGTGAGGAGTAATTCCATCTTTCGCTTCCAAACTTTTAAGAGCATCCACAATGGTAAGCTAGTTGCTACTAGCTTACCATTGCCACATAAGATTTTCAAGCTACAATATTTTTAAGCTAGAAACTACTACAATGGTAAGCTACTAGTGTTGTGGCTTAGATGGGCCCATATGCACAACAACATTTCTGAAAATGCAATTGTACTTCATGCCTATTTCCACGTGTATTAGTTTAGTTGGCAGATTTTTTTTGTAGGACCATTTGAGCTACTAGCTCCATGGAGCTAGTTGCTCAATTTAAGCTAGTTCAATAGGAGTGCTCCAATGGTTAAGCAAGTAGCTTGAATTTTTTTTTATTTGCAAGCAAGTCCTTTTGGGTAACCATTGGAGATGCTCTAATGCCTAACCCCTAATGTAAGGAGCATTATGCATCTAGGATCATTGATTACCAACTTTGGCGATTGATATCCTCTTTGATAATTTTTTTATGTTTCTTGTTTCAAATTTTGGCGATTGAAGGCCTGTTGAAAAGAGTCTTCCGAAAGCAAAGAAACGTAACAGGTATGATTTTATGTTCGGCTACATGCTCTTGTTCCATTTGAAATTGCATATTTTATCGAGGTAGTTTTTGGGCCCAGTTGGACATGAAATAAAGATCCCCTTCCCCGGCCCGACCTTGCAAATGTTGAACACAATGTGTAGTGATTTATATATAGTGAAAGTCCGAAAGAGGGAAATTTTACACGGCTAATTTCAAGCGACTTTTTTCCGTCTTTTGAATATTTCAATTTGAATTGGGTTAGACCAACCTAGTACCACTGTCGGCTGTTGCAAACAATTTAATGTTGTATGACATTCATATTTGTATCTATTTTCTGGTAATGTGTACAAACATCCCCTTTATCTACCCATTTTTACTTTCTAGAGTATATTATACTCGAATGCTATTAATTTATTCACTTTTAGAAAACTTTTGAATGATTTACGCTTGTATTTTATGCATTTGAAGGTTTGAAGAAGAGGAGCCTCTGTGCTATGAAGTGACTGGGTATGTGGAGGCATTCTTGCTCTTTCTATTCGTAACTAAATTTCTTTTACCTTTCTGTAGTTACGCATGTATTTTATGCATTTGAAGGACGGTTGATTTGAGTGCTGTGACTGAAGCAATGAACCGCAAGGTGGATATGGATGAAATCTTTTTTGGGTATGTCCAGTCATTTTTGTTCTCTCTATTTACAACGGTCTATAAACCGCTGCATTAAATGTGTTGCCACTCATAGTATCATTAGCATGGAACTGTTATTTGTGCTGGGGTTATGGACCCTTGTGACATCATTCTTCTCGTCCGTGTTTTTAATGAGTTTGATCGATCACAATTGATGTCGTAATGAATTGGAACTGAGCCATATTCCCTGTATGTTTAGTTTTGATTCCATGTATGTTACGCTGATGCTTTTCTCCTTTGGTCATTGCTAGGGGGTCTGAAGGATTGAAAAGAAAATCTAACGAATTTGCAACTGCGGCCTTATCGTACCTGCAGGAGGAGGTTAGTGTATTTCAGTCGTTTTATCCTTCATTTTGCCACTGAATATAATAACCGTCCAAGCGTGTACCGTAGTCCTTTTTTGAGCTATGTGTACTAACATGGTTGGTGATAGGGTCACAAGCTGGAGTTGGTCAAGGCGGGTTCATATGAAGGAAAGGTGGCCGGGTATGGCATGATATTTCATCACAACTTCAAGGCTAAGAGGGCAGATGACCCTTATGCTCCTGTGGAGATGTATTTCGCTCAGCTCAATGATGGTGCTAGGCTTGTTGTTGATTGCTGCGTCTCTTTGGGAGAAGCCGACTCTCTTCCATGTATGTTATCTTGACTGTTTGAGACTATATATTTAAACAATCCGTCTCATTGTAGGCGTACACTATCCGTCTGAAGCTGTAGACAGATAGTGACCCTCTCACAAAATGCAAGTGGGAGGGCAAGTGGGGGTATCCATTTCCTACCCACTTGCACTACCCACTCTCATTTTGTGAGAGGGACACTATCCGTCTACAGCTTTAGACGGATAGTTTCCGTCTAAAGTAAGAATTTGTGATATTTAAATTTTAAATCTCGCAAGGTTCTGATTGTTCCTTTGTTATTAACTTCCAAAATCATTATTTATGCAGATCAACGAGATAATCAGGGTTGCAATTACTGTACCCAGTTTGTTCATCACCCCCATGGAGGCTGTGAGGGGATGATATGGGGTCGATTAGTATGGGGTCCAGGGGTAAATCAGTATACTGTTGTGTAAGCAATAAGTTAAGGATTAGGCACCTTGCTACTTATTAAGGAGTATGCCATGAACTAAGGGGTATGTCGTAAATTAAAGATACTAAGGTTGGACTTGTTAAGTTATGACTTATGTAGCATGTTATTATGTAATTATGCTATAACTAGTTTTATTGCCCGTGTAATACACTGGCTGTTTTGTGATGCTTTGCAAAAATGTAAAAACTACACTTCTCATTTGAATGTTCCAAGTCTCCCTTAAAATGACTTTTCCATTTTAAGCTTAAGAAAGGTCAAATATCATCCCATTTATGAATATATGACAAATTTGTTGTTTTTCCATATGCACAAACTACTAATATCTAGGCACTTTGGGCTAGTTTTAAGTCTCAGCTCTCCACCGTATCAGCGGCTCATTTAGATCAGGTCAGTTTTACTAGGTCGAGCTCTGAATGTTGACGGAGCAGATGTTGATAAAATTTTGTACGATGATGATAAAATTTGATCAACAGGATTAGAAAGAAGTGAGATTATGTTTTCGCTGGCCATGCAATTGTAAGTCCATATTCCATTTTTTCCTGAATTTCTGCTCGCTAATACCTGTATTACTGTATAACAGCTGTATTAATAATTGGATTTTCTCTGAAATCAACTGCTATTTGTTCATGTCTTACCTTATTCACATAATCACATGTAATTCCCTCTACAGGTTTCAACTGAAAATGAACTGTCATTACTATAAGTCCATCTTCCATTATTTTTCCGGCATTTCTGCTCACTAATTCCTGTATTACTGTAAGTCCATCTTCCATTATTTTTCCGGCATTTCTGCTCACTAATTCCTGTATCGCATCTGTATTGTTTTGTTGGGTTTTCTCTGAAGTCAACTCTTATTCCTTATTCACTTGTAAATTGTAATTCCCTTGGCATTTTTCAACTGAAAATGAACTGTCAGAACCAGCTCTTTAAACCCGGCATTAGTTCATTTCATTATTTTAATCACTCTTAACTGTACATAACATGGATTATGTACAGAGTATTTAATTACTCCACATATATTTGATTAATCTAAGTGCGTGTGATGGCGACGGATCTAGTTGACTTTTACATGTAAACTTGTCTAGAATAGAACTATTATTGGTTTTGATACAACAACAACAACAACAACAACAACATCAGAGCCTTAATCCCAAAATGATTTGGGGTCGGCTGACATGAATCATCCTTTCGAACCGTCCATGGGTGAACGCACGCCTCAAAATGCGAATAAAAAGGGAAGATGAAAAACAAAAAGGGAGAACGAAAATGTAATGTAAAGTCAAGGTGAACTAAGGGGTTTTAAAATCGAATTCCGTCTTTCTTTTATAAAAACTTAAAATTTAAATCGAGAGAAAAGATTAAAACGATTTTTAAAAACCGAAATAGAGTTAAGGATCCGGAATGAACCAGGTAAAATCTATAAGAAAGTGGTTGTTGAAAAAGTGTGTAATAAAGAAGAGAAAAATAAATAAATTAATTTCTTTAAATCAAATAAATAAAAAACACTAAGTCTGTCAAAAAAAAATATCAAATACTAAAAATCCACATGTATCATTTCCCTCCATTGTGCCCTCTCTGTCACCATACTCTCCTCAAGCCCCAGAACTCTCATATCGTGCTCTATCACTCTCAACCATGTCTGTCTCGGTCTTCCTCTCGCCTCTAGGGACCTTTTTTCGTTCTCCAAGTCTCCACCTCCTAATCGGTGCGTCCATAGGTCTCCTTCTCACATGGCCAAACCATCTTAGTCGGTTTTCCATCATCTTGTCTTCTATTGGCGCCACTTTTACCTTTTTCCTAATCACCTCATTCCTTAACCGATCTTTCCTTGTATGTCCGCACATCCACCTCAACATGCGCATCTCCGCCACACTCATCTTTTGAATGTGACAATGTTTCACGGCCCAACACTCGGAGCCGTAAAGTAGGGCAGGCCTAATTGCCGTGCGATAAAATTTTCCCTTTAATCTTTGGGGCATATCTTTATCGCATAGAAACCCTGAAGCACTCTTCCATTTCAACCATCCCGCTTTAATTCTGTGAGCCACATCTCCGTCTAACTCCCCATCTTTTTGAATAATAGATCCAAGATATCTGAAGAAATCCGAACCCTCAACAACATTCCCATCGAAAATAATACTCCCCGCCTCTGTCGATCTCAACCCCGCCACCTTAGTGAACTGACACCTCAAATACTCAGTCTTACTCCTGCTTAGCCTGAACCCACGAGTCTCTAAAGTCTGCCTCCACAATTCCAACTTTCTCTCCACCCCCTCTTTTGTCTCATCAATCAACACAATATCATCAGCAAACATCATACACCAAGGGATGTCGTCCTGAATATCCCTTGTCAACTCATCCATAACTATAGCAAAGAGAAAAGGACTAAGTGCGGAACCTTGATGCACCCCAATGGTAATAGGAAATTCTTCCGTTCTCCCAACATTAGTGCGAACACTTGCACTAGCCCCCTCATACATGTCCTTTATGAGGTCAATATATTATTGGTTTTGATAATTGGCTAATATTAAGTCGGTCTTTCTGTACACCAAAAAAAATGTGTCTTGAACGCTTCTTCGCAGGCGAGGTTGTATCTGAGATCAAGTTGGTTGTTTCTTTACTATACTACTCAAGTCTTTTTTAAGTACGGAATAATATAATCTAGCTGGTTTATGACAGTGACTGTAAGATGGACTTTGGCTCAACTCCCTCATTAAGCGTTCATGTTCTCCATGTTGCGATTTTTGAACCTAATAAAAAAATTACAATTTGATGTTATTTTATCATGTTTTAAATCAATATAAGGCAGTTAATTGTTGGAAACTGGAGCACACATTCCTCTTTTTTCCTTCTTTAGTTTCGTTTCTTTTTCTTCTTTTGCTCATACACATTCATGTTCATAATCATACCTCGCAATTGTAAACTCTAGGCTTCCAAAAATTTGTCTAGCATGGAGACCGTGGATACAAAAGGGGAGGTTGCCTCCGTTTCTCCTGAAGAACAGTCTGAAACCCAGCCTTTACAAAATCCAGATATCGAAAACCCAGTTTCAGGAAGTGAACAACTAATTGACGAAGACAAACCTCCACCTAGTCAAAATAAACACGGCTCATTTTTGACATGCTATTTGCCAATACCTAATCCCCTTTATTATCTAATCTGTTTTTTGCTCTTTGTATGTTTTACACCAGTGGCATATGCTTTAATAACAGTTGTTACTGTTGCCATTCTTCCCCTGTTACTAGCCGCATTTGTAGCTGCACGATTGGTTCAGTTCCTTGTCAAAGATGTAGACATTGAAAAACACCTCGAGTTTAAGGTTCTTTTGCGCTACTGGGTATTTATGGTTGTGATGTTGCTTTTGGTTGAAGTAGGGTTATTTTATCCAATTGCTAAGTATGTTCCAGGGTTAAAACTTGTAATTATCATAGGGTTGCCTATAACTAAGTGGCTTAAGATAATTTGTATATTAATTGGAATATACCTTATAGGCCAAGTTATTTGGGGCTCTATATTTCTCATGCTACTAAAAATATTTCCAGAAAATGATGAGAGAACGCCTTGCATTATCACAGAATCAATTTCCGAGATCATCGGTTGTCTTCTGTTCTTGTGGGCAGAGGTTGTGGTCATGAGTAGCGTCCCCACTTTTAAGGAGAGCAAAATATATGGAATTTACACTGAGAAATGGATTAAGGTATCACTATTTCTCCTCATAGGTTATAACATCATTACTTTGTTAGCTCATTTATTTGTGTGGTCTTTACCAAAAATTTTTGGTGGTGAAAGTTTCAAAGATGCAATGTCATGTGTTTGCTGTGATGGGTTAGGGAAGAGTGCCTTTAACGAAAAATATCTGGTGTATGCTGTCAATGGTACAAAGAGGAGCATCGTCTTCATTCTAAGCATGGTGATGCTTTTGCTTACATGGGTGTTGTATTTCGGCAACCACCTAAACACAAAACCCGAGGACAAGAGATTTTTGGAATTTGGTACTTGGACTTTGGTTAGTCTTTTAATATGCTCTTTTCTTTGGTTGATCAAATCTTGCATATGCTTGTATTGGGAGACTCGTTCCGTGTATGACAGATTACATACTAAGGTTACGGCTATAGGAAAGCAGTTGTACTTCTTTATTTTACTCAGTTACACCCACTATGAGCGTGTCAACGTTCCCGTGGATAAATCTGCTGATGACTCTGATTGTGGATTGTCGTGCTCTAAAACACCGCCTAAAAAGAAGGTACCATGGGTCCTTTTGGATACTAGTAATGAGGGTGGTGTCTACAATGTATTGGATAGGAAAATTGTGAGGGCAGATTTGATAAATCATACAAGTTCAAAGGCATCCACATATGGAATACAGAAGGCAGCTGAACTTTTTTTTACTGCCCAATATGCGTTGTTGAATGAGAGTAACTATATCGAACATTTACGAGGCAATGATTCGGAACACACTAATGAGTAAGAAACTTCACTTTGTTTTACCCTTGTAACTTGTAAGAGAAGATCATGATACTGCTTAAGAAACTTTACTTTCATAAAATCACTAGTAAGATCTCTTTCTTCATTTTGTTTGGAACAGGAACTGTATAAAAACATTGATGACGATTGTGCAAGTTGAAGGTGAAGCTTATTTCGAGGATGATTGGGAAATGCTTCTTGATCTGCTTCCTGATGTAAAGACCAAGGAACAAATAACATTGGAGAAAGTTAAAAAATTTCTGGTACTTCAACCGTCCTTTTTTTTTTTTTTTTGGGACATTCTCTCGTGTACCCCTTAACTTTTTCATTTTCTATGATATACCCCTCTTTTCATGCAAAAAAACTTTGACTGTCAATAACTCTTGGTTAGAGGTTCAGAATACGATAAACTTTTTTTCCAAATTGACCGTCTTTAAGAGGTCTTCCGTTTGAAAAATAATTCACCGACGTCTCAACTCGTAGTCGGGAATTATGGTCGGTCAAAGTTTATTCGTTAAAAAATGTTAGACCAACCATAACTACCGGCTAAGAGTTCAAAAAGCGGTGAATTTTTTTTTCAAATTGACGGCCTTGACGAGATAATTGGTTTGGAAAAAAAAAATTACTGTTCCGGGTGTAATTACGGAGCAGGATTGTGACCACTCGACCTTGTGGAATGATGTCGTTGCTCGTCTCTTCCTTTCACTCTTTCCTGTAAAGATAAAGATTAACAAACTGAGGACTCGGCTTGGGGCCGAGCGTACTCACTCCGACGCTCAAGTCAGTAAACTTAGAGAGATAAGTTGTATGTTACTTGGCAAAGTATATTGTAGAGAGATAAGGGAGTTTATACCAGATTATTGGATTGTGAGATTATTAGATGATTTCCGGATCTGTTTTCTCAATGAGAGAAGTTGAGTATTTATAGACTTTCACCTTTTGTCACGTAGTGGCCAAGTGGCGTAGCAGGTGGAAAGACTGTCTTACCCTCGGCCGAGGGACCCAGGGCAGGCCGGCAGGCCTGGTTGACTCCATGCCGAGGGGACTGGATGTGAGTACACGGATGTGCCTCTCGGTCGGCAAGTTTGCCGAGCCGAGACCCAAGTGACAGGCCGACAGGCTTCGTCGGCTAGGTTGTTTTTCCTTTGACTTGTTGTCTTTTGGCTTTGACCTTTGGTCAATATGTTGACTCGGTCAGCGGGTGCAGAATATCCCCATCAATTACCGTTTTCTAAACTCGTAATAGAGAATTATTGTCGGTCAAAGTTTTTTTTTGCGAAAAACGAGGGGTACACCATAGAAAACGAAAAGGTCCAGGGGTACACGAGAAAATATCCCTCTTTTTTTACATCCTATACATTAGCTTTGCCTATTCAGGATGTGGGAACGGAAATAATAGTTCTCGAACATCTTTTTTCTGTTTTATGATTGTGTTCATTTTAAGTTGTTAGAAGTTAGAACCATTTATTGGCGAATATTAGCTGATGTTATACAAAGAAGGTAGAATCAGTTATATTAATCAAAGTTAAGAGAGTCGGATTAAATATAATTGACAACTAAAATATGTTTATGATGATCAGGAAAGAGCCCGCAGTAGTTGCATGTTTCTTTCAAATACGTTTATTAGTGAAAAGGAGGTGGTGAAATGCTTGAATCAAGTCATGAGTGGGATTATAATTGGTGCGATCTTTATAATGTGGTTACTTCTCACTGGGTTGGCTTCAACGAAGGTACTCGTCGTCATAGCATCACCAGCGTTGGCGGCCACATTTATATTCGGAGACACGGCTAAGGCACTGTTTCAAGGTCTCATCTTTGTATATGTTGTTCATCCCTTTGACGTTGGCGACCTATGTCTCATTGACGGAGAATTGGTTAGTTATGTTTAGGTTACTTTTCACATATTGTTTGTATTTACATGATTTACTTACTAATGTAGATTAGACCTGGCAAAATGGGTCAGACCCGAATGACCCGACCCGAAAAGGTTGACCCGAGACCCGAAAATGACCCGAACTTGCTTGACCCGAATATGACCTGGAACCCGAATTGACCCGAATTGACCCGACCCAGTCCCGACCTGAACATTGTCTGACCCAATATTGACCCGACCCGAGGTGACCCAATCCGAAAAGACCCGACTCATAACTTACCTGATCCAAATGATTTGAAGTGACCCGAAATGACCCGAAACGACTAGTACTAACTCATATTAATACTATATATATCAAAATAAAGTTTCATTGGTTACAATAATTCCTAATAAATGGTTAAATTTGTAAAATAATCTTTTTAAATCAAAATAGTATTAACTTAAGTGCTTAGCCATTAACTCAAAAGCAACCCGACCCAAAATGACCTATACCCGAAAATGACCCGACCCGAAATGACCCGACAACAGGTCACCCGAAATTGACCCGAAACCCGAAAGTGATCCGATCCGACCCAACCCGACCCGAAATACGTGGCAGACCCGAAATGACCCGACCCAAATTGACCCGACCCGTACCCGACCCGAGTGACCCGTTTTGCCAGGTCTAATTGTAGATACCTAATGCAATAACCTTGTCTTTGGTGTGTAGGTGGAAGTTGTGAGAATTAGCGTTTGGTGCACCACATTTTCAAATGTTCGCACCATTGGTGAGCAGCAGCAAGTTATATATCCAAACTCGGTGTTATCCCAAAAAAATGTCATCAACTACAAGACTAATTTCAATTGGACTGATCGCATCGACTTCCTATGTTCCAAAGACAAGAAAATAACTATACCTCTGAAACAAAAAATTCAAACGTGAGCCTTTTGTATGTTGTTATCAGTTATCACACATCTTGCTCCTTTGCACTGAATTTAACCGAGTGATATTTCTTTTTTAGTTATCTTGATGACGAGAAGGAAAGATTCGTTCCAAACTTTCACAGCGTGGAACTCGTAGAGATGGGAGACAAAGCCAAGATTGTTGTTCATGTCAAGCATAATATACCAGAAATTAAAGGTTGGACGAACTTTGAATGTCTGAAAGCGAAGGAGGTGCGGAGATTTGAGTTTGGTGTTCATGTACAGAATCTCGTGAATGAACTAGAATCGGGGACAAAGGCTTCGGGTTAGCCTTTTGATTAAGCTTGTCTATAATGAGGAAATTTCTCTGTCGGAGTAATGCTTAAAGTTATTTATTACTGTAATTGCAGAATCAGCAGGAATGGAAGAAGTTCGAACTCAAGGATGACTGCAAATGGCACAAGACACAGTAATTGTCGAAAAATAAAATAAAATGGATAGATATAAAAAGTACCTGTTTTAAGAAGTTCATGCGGGATATTGGGTTATTTAATATTTACCTTGTGAAAATTATTATTGTTGGTTGAAAAACTTTTCCATTTCTTTTTTTAATTTTTGGTCGCTTTACAATCGAGTTCGTACAACTTATAGACGAGATTCATAATGTTTTTTTTTTCTTTTACTTACTCGATTTGTTATTTGTATAATTGTGTCTACTTTGGTTTAATAAGTTTTGTTAAATTGCCTACGCGCCACACTGTTTTTTCGACTTTGCCCTTGACTGTCATACTCGTATTTACAAGCAATACAACAATGTATTAGAATCTTTTTTTTTTTTTTTTTTTTTTTTTTTTTTTTTTTTTTGACAACTGTAAAGAAAGTTTCTACAATCCTATGGCCTGCCGAGCCAGGCCGTGTGCCACACTATTAAGGTGCCTCGGAATAAAGCAAAAACTCAAACAATGAAAAAACCTAGCAGAACTACGAATCTCCTCCAGTAAGTCCTTAATAAGGTGATCTGTTTTAGTCGATTCAGCAATCACATTGATCAAGTGTAGACAGTCCGAAGAAATGTCGAGATGGAGTACACCTCCAGACCTCGCCCAAGAGACCACATCCCTGACACCGAGAGCCTCTGCCTGAAGAGCCGACTCCGCTCTAGTACTCACCTGCCGTCGCATACACTCACGCCCCATCTCATCATATGCTACCCATCCAAAAGCCGCCTTAAAAGACCGATCCCAACTCGCGTCCACCTTAATCTGAAGTGCAGAACATAATCCCCGTTGACCGATCATGTGAAAAGGAATCCCATTCCGTAGGTCTACTTTTTGCTGATCAATCTGGTCCCCATAACACCCTCGAGGCTCCTTGAAGGACCTCTTATTATCTACCTGATTGCCCAGAATATGCACCCTCTCCTTAATAGAATCAAACAAGACACCACTCAAAACCGGAAGGTTGGTCGCCATATCGTCAAATTTTACCTTGTTTCGAATAACCCATATACCCCAGATAATGGCAATGAATAGAATAACTCTTTTCAGTCCTTCCTCCTGCTTGTCCAGATAATGAACCCAGTCAATAATCCAGTCAGTCATAGTGAGGTGTCTCGCGCCTTCTACCCTGATACCCAGATTCGACCCTGCCCAGACCCTAGCCGAGGAATCACAGTCCCTAAACAGATGCTCGACCGTCTCCAACATACTACGCTCAGTCCCACAGAAGCCACAGAGGACATCATCCCCCATATTTCTTCGTTGAAATTCGCTACCCACAGAGAGCGTACCCGTAAGAATCCTCCATATAAGAATTTTCCAAGTGTTAGGAATCGGCATAGTCCATAGATACTTTTGGCAAAAAACCTGTCCACGTTTACCCAGTCTAGTGAAGTCTTTTTGGGACCCCTTTCTGCTTATATACTCCTCGAAAAACAGCCCATAGCCACTCTTTACCGTAAAACACCCATGGTTAGAGAAAGGCCAGTACACCTCATCTTTCAGGCCCTCCGTCCTAAGCCTGATTGCCAATATCCTTTCCGCCTGTTCCTCTACGAACAAAGACCTTATGAGCTCTCCATTCCATTGCCCATTTGGGGAAACGAGGTGGCCCACTTGCAAATCAACAAGATGAACATCCCCATGGCCTAGCCAGCAATCCTTGGGTTCCGGGAACTCTCCTCCCACCCACCTTGTCGTCCAAACATTTAAACGGGAGTTACCACCAGGCTTCCACCCCAAAAAACCTTTGAGATTCTGAAAACCGTACAGAATACTACGAACTCCCCACGAGGAACTAGTCCCTGAACAAGGTACTGATCCCGCATCAACCATCTGAGTCCCGAAAAGTTTTTGCCTAAAAACCTTGCTGAAAAAAGACCTATCTCCCGAAATCAAACGCCATCCATGCTTAGCCAACAAAGCTTTATTCAAACATTCAATATTGCGAATCCCCAACCCTCCTTTACATTTAGGAAGGCTCAAGAAGTTTTTACTACACCAGTGAACGCTCTTCCCCAGTTTACACCCCGTCCACCAAAATTGTGCCAAGAGAGAATTAATCTTCCTTGCCACACTTACCGGAATCTTAAAAACCGATAGAAAGAAATTTGAGAGATTGGAAAGGACCGAGGAAACTAGAGTCAAACGCCCAGCTGGTGATAGAAAAATACCATTCCATGAGGAGATCCGCTTAGTCACATGCTCCACCAATGTTTGAAAAATGTCCTTCTTAGACTCTTGAAATTCAGCAGGGATACCAAGATATTTCCCAATTCCTCTATTATTCCGGATATTGAAGCCTTTAAGGATTCGTTGTACCGCAGCCAGAGTCATATTCGGACTGAAGATGATTCCTGATTTTGCTGTATTTAGTCTCTGCCCCGAGGCCTCACAATAATCGCTGATCAACGTTATAAGATGAGAGGCTGAATCTCCCTTATCCTTGAAGAAGAAAATCGCGTCATCTGCAAAGAATAAGTGAGTCATCGGCTGTACCCCCCTGCATAAAGGAAACCCATGCAATCGGCCAGAAACTCGGGCATATTCAATATTTGCCGAAAGAACTTCCATACACAAAAGGAATAGAAAAGGAGATAGAGGATCTCCCTGACGAAGACCACATTTGGGCTTGAATTGGGGTAAAGGGACGCCATTAAGGAGCACCTCATAACTCACCGTGGTAACACAGTTCATGATAAGTCTTACTAACTTCGTCGGGAAGCCAAACTTAATCAGCGTCATTTCCAAAAAATCCCAGCGTACCCTATCATACGCCTTACTCATATCTGCTTTAAAGGCACACCGCCCCTGCGAGCCTTTCTTGAAACGCGCTATGTTGTGGATCGCCTCATGTGCCAACAAAATATTATCGCTAATATTCCGACCCGGCATAAAAGCATTTTGGGATTCACTAACTAGAGATCCCATAACCTTGGCAATCCTATTCACAATGCATTTGGTGACCACACGCATAATCACATTACACAGGCTTATGGGACGGTAATCTGACACTCCTTCCGGAGTGTCATTCTTAGGGATAAGAGTAATAAATGTTCTATTTGATTCCCTTAAAACTCTCCCCGAATTTAGCATTGACAACACTGCCTTAGTAAAAACCTGTTTGACCATGGACCAGCATTTTTGATAAAAACACGCGGGAATACCATCCGGACCCGGAGCTTTAAAAGCCCCCATTTGAAAAACTGCGGTACGTACCACCTTAGCCGAAAAAGGTCTATCAATACGGTCAACTTCATCATGATCAAGGCGTAATGACACGTGGTTAATGACGCGCTCCAAAGGTGTTGTATCAGCAGGATCCACATCAAGACGTGAAACCTGGTACAAGTCCATGAAAGCATTTTGAAAAATCCCGCCGACCTCCACATCATCATACCTCCACTGGCCGTCCTCGCCTCTTATACCGTGAATAAGATTCCTACCAGACCTTCCTTTAACCCAGTTAAAGAAGAACTTTGTACAAGTATCCCCCTCCACTGTCCACCTCAGCTTTGCCCGTTGCTTCCAATACTTTTCAGCAGCAATGGCGAACTCCCGAAGTTCCTCATGGACACGCGTATAATCCTCTTCACCTCCCCCCGAACAAGCAGTATTTATCCCATGTTCCAGCTTCCGGTCAAAATCATCCCACTTCTCATTCCACTCCGCCTTTTTATTCAAAGTCCATTTTTTAACACAACTTCGAACTCTTGCCAATTTTCGAGTGATACGAAAAGCCGGAGACCCATTATCGTCAATAACCCATGCATTTCGAACCTGCTCTAAACACTCCTCATAATCCAAAGCCCAAGCATCCAGTTTAAAGGGTCGTTTACCGGTAGTACGGGTGAGATTCAGATCCACCTCAATCGGAGCATGATCCGAAAGTTGAATTGGATAGTGTTTAATACCTGTATCCGGGAAAGCAGACAGCCAATCCTTAGAACCCATTGCTTTGTCCAACCTTTCATAGACTCGCTTATCCCCTTTTCTATTATTGCACCAGGTAAACCGCGGCCCCTTATAAGGGATATCCACCAACTCATTTCTTAATTTCCACAGAGAGAAATCCTCCACACCCTCAATCGGACGTTGACTAGTACTAAGTTTATCACTTCGATATTCCACTTGATTAAAATCCCCAACAATAAGAAAAGGAAGGGAACATGCATCGATCCAACTCTCAAGGTCCAAAAGAACCGGTGCCCGCATATGTACATTCGGCGCACCGTAAAAAAGAACAAGATACCATAACCGTCCATTATATTTTTCTACTAGAAAGATGATAAAATTATTACAAGCTTTGACAAACTTAAACTTCGACTCCCTTTTCCACCCAACCCAAAGACCACCCGAAGATCCAACCGCCTCCACCCCAAAACTCTCCACAAAACCAGAAGAGCGAAACAAAGGGAAAATATGACTCGGACTACATTTAGTCTCCATTAGAAAAACAAAATCATAAAACTTACTACCTAATAACGCTCTTAACTTCGGAATTGTAGGGGCGAGCGTGTTATTTAGACCCCTACAATTCCACACAAGACCCATCATGGCGACCGAGGAGGTTGTGAAGGCCCAACCTCCGCAAAGCCGTCAAAATCAGCTGCTCCACCGTTCACAGATGGAATTGATGAGTCACTAGAGTCCACCATAACCACATCTTCAATGTTAACCCTAAAAGCCCAAGGTTGTTGTGCAGTTGCTGCCACTGTCTTTGCCTGATCTCCCTTACCAAGTCCAGAATTCCCCTTGCTCCTCTTAGCCAGACGGTACAAATACGCCATTGCATTTCCCATTGATAGCTTTGCCTCCTCAGGGAGAATGTAATCCCCTACATCAGTACAACACTTCCTTTTCCTAGCAGCCCCCATAACATCTTTATAGTCCTCACGCAGATCAGAAACATGATAAGCATCCACCAAACCAAGGCACCCATCAGATGTGCTTCCCACTGGTAACTCCGCAATCAGCTTAGCCTTATTCCCAACAGAAGGAATATCAAAAAACCTTAATTCCTTACCTTTACCCGGTCCTTGCTTGACTTGATTTACCTCCCTTTCATATGCGTCCTGTAATAATTTTTCAAGGGGAGCCAGAGTTGAAGAACCCTCATCAAGCTCCTTCCCTTTCCTTAAAATAGCAGCTGATTCCAGGGAGGGTTGCTGAGTTGCCCTTAGATCAGGCTCAGCTTCAGGAATCGAAGAAGTGAAACCCAGCTGCCCAGAAATAGACCCCATCCCCACAGCAGCCTGTTTCAGCTCAGACTCCCCATCAGAATCATCAGAAGAGATGATGATAATCTCTTTATCACTGTCACTATCCGTATCATGATGGGAGTTAGACTCCATAGCCAAAGCCCCATTAGAAACAGGGCCTTCAGAATCAGAGGAAGCTTCATCATCAGCATCCCCCATGTCATCAGCAACATGTTGAGCTCCTGCCCCAACCAATCCCTTATCTTCCACATTATTCTCTGACCCCACAAGCAAGCCCATCATCTCCTCCTCAGCAGCTACCACCCTATTTGGCCTAGAACATTGCCCCACTTCTCTAGTAGTGAACCCAGCTGAAGAATGATACCAGTTAGGTAAGCCCCCTTCAGGAAGCTCAAAAGTCTGATTAAAACCCCTCTGTTCATCCTCAATTCTTGCCCACCCTAAATCCCCTTCAATCCTATTCAAGATAGCATCCTGCATCCATTGATCCCTATCCACCAGACCACTCAAGCTATCCTGTTTAGAGAAAACAACATAAGGGTCCTCAGCCTGCAACTGCATCAGCACCCCCTGCTGAAGTAAATTTGGCTCAGCAGGCCCCTCCAACTCCTCACCAGCCGTGTGATACTCATCATTATTCACACCCTCTTCATCCAACCACCCACCAGCCCCTGGGACACCCCCACCTGTTGTGCCATGATTTACTACTGACATTTCCACATCCTGAACATGAGATGCATCCTCTCCTCTCCTACCCACTCCCACACGTCCCTCCTCATGAACTTCAGTCATCACCACATCCTCATTGTCCCTAGTCCTATTAAGGCCAGAAACATTAACACCAGTGTTTCCAGATGTCCTCACCCCTTGATTTCCAACCCCCTCAGCAGCCCTCACCTCAACATGACCCACCACAGGCCCAGCAAAAGGCTGAGCCGTGACAGCGAACATCATACCAGGTATGACCCTGCCCCCTGGTGTGAGACCCAGTTCAAAATCAACAGCCCTTTCCGGAGATTCCCATCTTCTTCTCCTCCTTGGCATCCTCGTAGGGTCGCCTAATTTGACCCTTGAAGACAGAAACTTGGTTGTTGAGGGAGTGGCACGAAGGTCTAAATTGAACATCGTATGATTACTATTTGCTTGATAAACAGGAAATCCCCTTGCCACAGACCTATCTAACATACCATTTACACTCGATACCACCGTCATTAAAGACTCCCTACACTGTGACCCTTTATGACCAATCTTACCACACCTAATGCAATATTTGAACACTTCCTCATATTTGAATTGCACCCATAACAGATATCCCCCCTCCATAGCTAGGAAGAAACCCGGCATCAGTGGTTCATTCAGTCTTAAATACACTCTCAGCTTCAAATAATCCTCATCAGGTACCAAATGGAAAGGCTCAATGTGAAATTGATGACTAAGCAGCTTACCTGCAATCTTAGCAACCTCCATATTCAGATACTCGAATGGTAAACCACAGACACGTACCCCAATTTCAGCATAAGGGAACCTAACAGTGCGCGGCACCGTGTCAGGAAACCACTTAGAAAAGACCATCACTGCTCCATCTATGGTAGCAGTGGTCCTTTGTAGCAGAGCCTCCATATCATCCACCGCTGAACAGTGGAAGACATACACCTCCCCCATGCGATAAGCCGTGATCCTACCATTAGTAGTCCACTTACGTCTAATAACATCATTCAAAAGCTCTGCTTCAAACAACCGATAGTCCACCAGGAACCCCAAGACACACCTACCCCAGAACTCTCTGGACTTACCCAGTTCAGATGGGTCTATGTTAATGACCCCACCTGAGCGAGGGTATCTCCATATATTAGCATGAAGTGAATTGTTGGGATTAAACTCAGTTGAGGATGGCTGTTGCTGAACATGATGGTGCCCATCCACATGTTGATCTCCCAACTCATTCACCCCCATAGAATGATCATTACAATCTGGAACAAACTCACCCTCCATACTCACACAAGATGAAGATGTCAACGAAGAGGAAGCGGGAGAAGTGTTTTGAGGCTGAAACTTGTAACGAGATTTTTTATGAGAATGAAGAAGATTAATGGAATGTGATGAATGTGATACAACTCCTAGAGCCATTATGTTCGGCTTAAATAGGAAATCTCAAACGAACAGACACTCGTTCCTAAGAAGAATTAGCAGCGTCTTTGCTAATCAATGCAGCCAAATGACCAATCAAAATCCAATAAATTCTTGAGCCCCCCAATATACCCAAAAAAACTCCAATACCAGTAACTTATAGAAGTAGTAAATAGGCAGCTAATAAGATTCTTCCAAAAAGCACCTAAAATCGTCTCTTCGCAAAAGCCCAGAAAAAATTAGGGTTACTCACCCCCAATTAAACACGCACTGCAGTAATGATTAATGCAGGTTTAGCAGCTGAAAAAGTGAAAGAAAACCACCCCCAATCAAAAGGGAGGAAGACTGTAAGAAATTAATTGGGAAGATCAAAGAACAAAAGGGATAAAATTAAAATTCCCAGAAAAAGCACTCTATGAAAACAAGACCACCAATTAAATCCCCTCGCTCACAATCATGAGCTAGCAATAGCTTGAGCACAAGAGTTTAAATGAGACGATTGATCACTCAAAGAGGATCTTCAGTTTCTGGATTTTTGATTTACACGAAAAAAGCTCCCTTATTAGGGAGAAGAGCTCTCTAGCTAGAGAGAGAAAAATGTCATTCACGACTCTACTAACTAGTATATGGGATTATTATACATGCTTTTTCTTTCCTTTTTTTTTTTGCATAGTACATTTTTAATGGCTAAAAAAGAATAGAAATATATGCGTTATTTATTAAGGTTTTTTACATTTCAGATAAAAAATACTCCCTCCATTTCACGTTCCCCTCAGTTGCTATGTTATTTTTTCGGATTGGAATAAAATATTTTGATAACAATGTTATTACATCTATATGTGCGAGCAGAAAATCCGAGTGAGTACCTTATGGTATAGAACCTTCAATAATATAGAAATTTTTGTTTAAAATAGACATGACTAACACAAAGTTATGTTTAAAATACCCCACATGATTGACTCGGCCTAAGACCCGAAAGTGACTCGAACTAAAACACCCGAATGTGACCCAAAATCCAAATTGTTCTGACCCCTGAACACAGCCCAAGCTTTATTGAACCATTACTAACCTGCCTCAAAATGACACAATGCGAAACTATCCAACCCCAAAGTGACTTGATAAAACATAACTCTAATTGGCCCAAAGAAAAAGACCCAAAATGACTCGATAAAACATAACTCTAATTGACCCAAAGAAAAAGACCTAAAATGACTAATACTCCCCTCTGTTTTTTTATATATGACTTTCTCAGATTTCGAGACACTCCCTCCTCTCTTCAATATCTCTTAAAATATAAGACTAAATATTATGATATGTATATTCATATGAAAGAGTTTTTCGTAAGGAATTTAATTGTACCATTTTTATATTTTTTAAACAAATATATTTTTGTAAATATTAAATATTAAAGTCAAAGACTTATCTCGTAAATGCAAAACTCATAGTATAAAGAAACGGAGGAAGTAACTAATGATTCATTGACTAAAAAATAACATGATCCGCTTACCAAAAAATGACAAAACCAACATATCCAAAACCAAAAATGAACTAACCTGACCCGAATTAAACCAATAACGTGGCACACCCGAGCTAGGCCGATCTAAATTTGTCTGATCCGAACCCAACCAACTGACCTGTTTGCCCGATACTTGCTTTGGTGAAACCGTAGCTCACCGGAAAAAAAAAAAAAAAAAAAATCACCGCCGTTACTTTATTTCTTATAGTATGGAGCTAAAAATTTCGCTGAAGAAATTGTTTAATTTTCAGAAGACGATGATTATTGATAATGGCTGTAAGATCAGCGCTAATGATCTTGAATACGTTAATTAAGTGGTTAATGATCATGCGGTAACTTAATTAAGCAGTAAGTTCCGTTTAATTTCTGCTTTTGATTCTTATAATTGTTATTTATTTCTGATTTTGATTCTTATAATTGTTATTTATTCATGTAATTCTTGTTATTTTATCGTAGATTATTCTTAATAATGTGAGCATTTCATAGCATTAAGTAAACTAAAATTGAATTGAACATCTAATTACGAGTAGTAATTTAATACTCCCTCCGTCTCGATCATTTGTTTATCTTTATTGTTCTTTGTAAGGGGTAGTATTTTAATCAAAGGTAAACAAATGATTGAGACGGAGGGAGTATATTGAAAGTATGATATTCGAGCATTAGGGTTAGTCCGATTAGGCAGTATATTGGGCACAAAGATCATGAACAGCGGAGGGGAGGTAATGTTATTGGATAAAAGGAGACAATTATATATTTTGATGATCATATTACCCGTCAAAATTATTCCGATATAGAATGATAAACAAATGAACGAAATACTAAAAAGGGAAAGGTAAATAAGTGACCGGGGCGGAGGGAGTAAATTTAATTCGTCTATTTGTATAACAAAATATTTATTAGGATATTGAACTATAAATTAGGCCTTGACTAAGTTCGAATCTTGAGAGCCTCCTACTCTTGCATGTGTAGTTTCAATACAGGGAAAGGTTTATGATGGATTTAAGCAAGTACTCCTCCGTCCCGGTCATTTGTTGTCCTTTGGTTTGGCACAAAGACCAAGGAAATGGAAGGGGGCCAATTACTAAATGACAAGGACAAGTGGAATAAATTTGAGTGTGAATGATCAAATTACTCATCAAATTCATTCTTAAAATAGAAAGGACAACAAATGATTGAGACACCCCAAAATGGAAAAGGACAACAAATGACGACCGGGACAGAGGGAGTATGATTTAAAATTGGACGGTGCAGGTTATTTCGGATTGAGTTAAGTTTGTGTGATTGTGTCCAACAAAACTTAGATGAGGTGTTGAATGGGTCAATTCAGATTTGGGTCGTATATTTGGGTTAGTTTGGGCGTTTGGGGTCTCAATTCCCACCTTATCAAAGGGTCATTTAGATCGAGTCAGTTTAATTGATTGGCTCACTTGGGATACTGGATCAGTTTATTCCCTTGTAAAATGGGTTCTTTTGTTTGATTTGATCGAATCAACTTTTCAAAGATAATGCTGCCTGAATCGATAGTAAAAATGTGACAGAGCGGCTCGGTGTTTGCGAGTACAAATTAAAACTAAATTATCAGTGTTGCATTATGACAGTCAGAGGTTCACGTTTGCGAATTGTCAAATTTGGGTAAGAGAAGAAGAGTCTTGGTGTATATATGATATTGAATGTTGTAGTGGATGATCATATTTTTGTAGGTCCACTTGAGTACTTGGGCAAGGAAGAATATAGAAGTGTTAAGAGAGCATGACAATGGTTTGAGGCAATTGGGATCCTCTCCATTTATTCCTCTTTCCATTTATTTCCATTTCCTCTCAGTGGTGCAAGTTATGTTTCAAGACAATCTAATGGTCTGTCAGCTGAGTGATGAGGTTGAGAATGGATATATTAAATATTGCTCTGTTAGAGGAAATGGAAGGAAATGGTGAGAAAAGTAAATGGAGATGATCCATACTTGTTTCAAGGTGTTTGCTGATTACGGAAAGAAGAGGAAGTATTGTGTACGATAATGATGATAAAATGTGATCCAACCGGTTTGAAAAGATGTGACATTATGTTTTCGCCAATCATGCAA
This sequence comes from Silene latifolia, assembly GCF_048544455.1. Taxonomy (NCBI): domain Eukaryota; kingdom Viridiplantae; phylum Streptophyta; class Magnoliopsida; order Caryophyllales; family Caryophyllaceae; genus Silene; species Silene latifolia. The sequence continues at coordinate 340,556,643 of NC_133537.1, read as the reverse complement.
TTGTAAGTCCATCTTCCATTTTTTCCTGCATTTCTGCTCAGTAATTCCTGTATTACTGTATAACAGCCGCATTAATAATTGGATTTTCTCTGAAATCAACTGCTATTTGTTCATGTCTTACCTTATTCACATGTAATTCCCTCTACAGTTCCTGTATTACTGTAAGTCCATCTTCCATTATTTTTCCGGCATTTCTGCTCACTAATTCCTGTATCGCAACTGCATTGTTTTGTTGGGTTTTCTCTGAAGTCAACCCTTATTCCTTATTCACTTGTAAATTGTAATTCCCTTGGCATTTTTCAACTGAAAATGAACTGTCAGAACCAGCTCTTTAAACCCGGCGTTAGTTCATTTCATTATTTTAAACATGCATGATGCATCATATGAGGGGCTTGGTCGTGTGTCGACATTGCCAATCATAATCACTCTTAACTGTACATAGCATGGATTATGTACAGAGTATTTAATTACTCCACATATATTTGATTAATATAAATGCGTATGATTGCGACGGAGCTAGTTGACTTTTAAATGTAAACTTGTCTAGAATAGAACTATTATTGGTTTTGATAATTGACTAATATTAAGTCAGTCTTTCTTTACTCGAAAAAAAATTACTCTTGAACGCTTCTCCGTAGGCGAGGTTGTATCTGAGATCAAGTTGGTTGTTTCTTTACTATACTACTCAAACTCTCAAAGTCTTTTTTAAGTACGGAATAATACAATCTAGCTGGTTTAAGGGTTATATGCTATGACATTATGACAGTGACTGTAAGATGGACTTTGGCTCAACTCCCTCATTAAGCGTTCATGTTCTCCATGTTGCGATTTTTGTACCTAATAAAAAAATTACAATTTGATGTTATTTTATCATGTTTTAATTCTATATAAGGCAATTAATGGCTGGAAACGGAAGTACACATCCCTCTTTATTCCTTAGATACACGTTCATGTTCATCATCATACCTCGCAATTTTAAGCTCTAGGCTTCAAAAAATTTGGCTTGGATGGAGCCCGTGGATACAAAAGGGGAGGCTTCCCCTGTTTCTCCCGAAAACCAGTCTGAAACCCAACCTTTACAAAATGCAGATATAGAAAACCCAGTTTCAGGAAGTGAACAACTAACTGAACCTCCGCCCATCCAAAATGACTCGAGCTTGGGTAAACTATGCTTTATGGGCCTTTATTTACTAACCTGTTTTTTCCTCATTACATGTCTTATTATAATAGTGGCATTATGTCTTATACCAGTGGCATATGCTATATTAACAGTTGTTACTGTCGCGCTTCTGCCCCTGTTACTAGGCGCATTTGTAGTGACACGATTGATTCAGTTCTTTGTCAAAGATGTAAACATTGAAAAACACGCCAATTTTAAGGTTCTTTTGCGCTACTGGGTATTTATAGTTGTAGTGTTGCTTTTGGTTGAAGTAGGGATATTTTATCCAATAGCTAAGTATGTTCCGGGATTAAAACTTGTTATGATAATAGGGTTGCCGATAACTAAGTGGATTAAGATAATTTGTATATTAATTGGAATCTACCTAATAAGCCAAGTTGTTTGGGTCTCTATACTTTTCATACTAATACAAATAATTCCAGGAGATGAACATGAAAAGCCTTTCATTATCTTAGAATCAATTTCCGAGATCATCGGTTGTCTTCTTTTCTTTTGGGCAGAGGTAGTGCTCATGAGTAGTGTCCCCGCTTTTAAGGAGAGCAAAATTTATGGAATTTCCACTCATAGATGGATTAAGGTTTCACTATTTCTCCTCATAGGTTATAACCTCATTACTTTTTTAGCTCATTTGTTTGTGTGGTCTATACCAAAATTTTTCGGAAATCATCCTAGGATTAATGAACATCTCAAAGGTGCATTGTCATGTGTTTGCTGTGTTGAGTTAGGAGAGGGTTTCTTTACCAAAAAATATGTGGTGTATGCTGTCATTGGTACACAGAGGAGCATCATCTTCATTCTAAGCATGGTGATGCTCCTAATTACATGGGTGTTGTATTTCGGCAGCCGTCTAGACACAACACCGGAGGACAAGAGTGTTTTGAAATTTGGTACTTGGACTTTGGTTAGTCTTTTAATATGCTCTTTTCTTTGGTTGATCAAATCTTGCATACTCTTGTTTTGGGAGAGTCGTTCCGTGTATGACAGACTACATACTAAGTTCACGGCTATAGGGAAGCAGTTGTACTTCTTTATCATGCTCAGTCCCACCCACTATAGGCTTGCCATTGAATCTCCCGAGGATGAAGAATATGACTCTGATTGTGGACCGTCATGCTCTAAAACACCGCCGAAAAAGAAAATACCATGGGTCCTTTTGAAAACTGGTGATGAGGGTGATGTCGTCTATAATAAGATGGACAGGAAACTTGCGAAGCAACTGTTGATAGAGTATACAAGTTCAAAGGCATCCACCTATGAAATACAGAAGGCAACTCAACTATTTTTGTTTGCCCAATATGCGTCGTCCAAGGAGTGTATCGATGCTGACGATTTCAATCATTTACAAGGCGTTAATTCAGAAGAGAATAATGAGTAAGAGTTTATTTGTCTTACAGTTGATTAAAAGATGATAACGCTTTAAAAACTTTCAACAAATCATTAGTAACATCTCTTTCCTTATTTTGTTTGGAACAGGAACTGTATAAAAACATTGATGAAGATTGTGCATGTTGAAGGTGAAACTTGTTTCGATGATGATTGGGAAATGCTTCTTGATCTGCTTCCTGATGTAAAGACCAAGGAAGAAATAACATTGGAAAAAGTTAAAAAATTTATGGTACTTTAACCGTCTTTTTTTCTTTACATCTTATCGATTAACTTTGCCTATTCGAGATCCGGGGACGGAGATTTTTTCTGTTTTATGATTCCGATCATTTAAGATATCGAATGTATTTTTTCTGTTTTATGATTCCGGTCATTTAAGCTATGTAGAACCATATATTGGCAAATACGTTTATTAGTGAGAGTCAGATTAACGTTTTCTTTGTTATACAAATTGAAATTATGAGAGTCTGATTAACGTCGTCTATGAAGTATAATTGACAACTGAAATTTGTATATGACAGGAAAGAGCCCGCAGCAGTTGCAGGTTTCTTTCAAATACGTTTATTAGTGAAAAGGAGGTGGTGAAATGCTTGAATCAAGTCATGAGTGGGATTATAATTGTTGCGACCTTTATAATGTGGCTGCTTCTCACTGGGTTGGCTTCAACAACGGTACTCGTCGTTATAGCATCACCAGCATTGGCCGCCACATTTATATTTGGAGATACGGCTAAGGGTTTGTTTCAAGGTCTCATCTTTGTATATGTTGTTCACCCCTTTGACGTTGGCGACCTATGTCTCATTGACGGAGAACTGGTTAGTTATGATTATGTTGCTTTTCACATATTGTTTGTATTTACATGATTTAGTAATGTGGATACCTAATGCAATATCCTCTTGTCTTTTGTGTAGGTGGAAGTTGTGAGAATTAGCGTTTGGTGCACCACATTTTCGAATATTCGCACTATTGATGAGAAGCACCAAGTTATATATCCAAACTCGGTGTTATCCGAAAAAAATGTTATCAATTACAAGACGAATTTCAATTGGACTGATTGCATCGAATTCCTATGTTCCCCGGACAAGAAAATAACCGTACCTTTGAAACAAAAAATTCTAAAGTAAGCCTTTTTTTTGTTATCACGCGTCTTGCTCCTTGACGCTTAATTTAAACTGAGTGATCAGTCTTTTATTTGATATTGTTATTTCTTTTTTTAGTTATCTTGATCATGAGAAGGAAAAATTCGCTCCAAACTTTCGTAGCGTGGAACTCCTAGAGATGGGAGACAAAGCCAAGATTGTCGTTCATCTCAAGCATAATATACCAGAAATTAAAGGTTGGACGAACTTTGAATGTCTGAAAGCGAAGGAGGAGCGGAGATTTGAGTTTGGTGTTCATGTACAGAATCTCATGAAAGAACTAGAATCCGGGACAGAGGCTCCTCCGGGTTAGCATTTTGATTAAGCTTGTCTATAATGAGGAAATTTTCTGAGTCGGCGTAATGTACTAATGCTTAATGGTTGTTTATCACAGTCATTGCAGATTCAGCAGGGATGGAAGAATTTCTAACTAAAGGATGACTGAAAATGGCACAAGACGCGGCAATTTGTCGAAAAAAAATTAAGATGGATGGATGTACAATGTACAGTATCTGGTTAAGTAGTTCATTTAGATGTAGGTTTATTTTCTTTGCATTGAAAATTATTATTGTTGATTGATAAACTTTTCCATTTTTTAAAAATTTTTGGCCGCTTTACAATCGAGTTTGTACAACTTATAGACGAGATTCATAAGTTTTTTTTTTTTTTGGCTTGCTCCATTTGTTATTTGTATAAATTGAAAGAATGTAATGCTTGCCTTTCATTGATTAGAAACATCAGTATAAATACAATTGTCAGTTGAGATATGCTAGCCTAATTATTAGGATACTCTACATAATTAGAGGCTAAAGATAAGGTAACTAAATCAATTACATAATTTACAAAATAACCGAATATATACAATATATTCTAACACTCCCCCTTAGTCGAATCGGGAGGAAGTTGAACGCTGAGACTAGACCTGAAATCCGTAAACAAGATCGACGGAAGACCTTTCGTGAAAATGTCAGCTATTTGAGAACGCGTAGGCACATGATGGACACGAACCTCCCCTTTCGAAACCTTTTCACGAACAAAATGAATATCAAGCTCAATATGCTTCGTTCGTTGGTGTTGAACGGGGTTGCTGGTTAAGTAAATAGCACTAACGTTATCACAATAAACAAGAGTAGCTTTGCGAAGAGGGTGGTGAAGTTCGACCAATAAGTTTCGCAGCCAACAAGTTTCAGACACAACATTGGCAACACCTCTGTACTCGGCCTCAGCACTAGAACGAGGCACAGTTGGTTGACGTTTGGAAGCCCAGGAAATAAGATTCTCACCCAAAAACACACAATAACTACTCGTGGACCGACGAGTGTCGGGGCAACCAGCCCAATCGGCGTCGGTGTAGGACGTAAGAGCCGTTGGTAACGACTGTCCCAAATGAAGACCATAGAATTTCGTACCTTGAACGTATCGAATAATCCTTTTCAAAGCATTCATGTGGTCCTCCATAGGATTGTGCATAAATAAGCAAATCTGTTGTACCGCATAAGATATGTCGGGACGAGTAAACGTAAGATATTGCAACGCACCTGCAAGGCTTCGATATAATGTAGGGTCACGAAATGGAGGACTCGAAATGGCACTAAGCTTCGGCTTTGTGTCCACTGAAGTTGAGGCCGGTTTACACATGGACATACCAGCCCGCTCTATAATTTTCGTGGCATATTTTTGCTGAGATAAAAATAACCCATTCGCATCCTGGAGACAGCGATTCCTAGAAAATAGCTAAGGGGACCGAGATCCTTCATAGCAAATTCCTTACCAAGACGGTCCATAATCGACTGGCGAAGCTTATCCGAGGAAGAGGTTAACAATATATCATCAACATAAAGAAGTAGGTAAGCACAATTACCATCCTTGTCACGGTAAATAAAGAGCGAATGATCACATTTACTGTGAACAAAACCGAGAGTCTCGATAAATAGAGCAAAACGGGTGTACCATGCTCGTGGGGCCTGCTTGAGACCGTAAAGAGACTTACGAAGAAGACAAACATGGGACGGGAAAGACGAGTCACGATAACATGTAGGTTGATACATGTACACGGTTTCATCAAGATTCCCATGAAGGAACACGTTTTTAACGTCCAATTGTCGAATAGACCATCCATGAGACAATGCTAATGATAATATCGTGCGTATGGTAGCCGGTTTTACCACTGGACTAAATGTCTCGCCACAATCAACGCCAACCTGCTGTGTTTTACCATCACCTACAAGACGAGCTTTATACCTCTCAAAAGTACCATCAGATTTAAATTTATGACGAAAAATCCACATAGACCGAATGACATTCACATGAGACCGACGAGGGACTAACTCCCATGTCTTATTACTAATAAGAGCATTAAACTGATCATCCATGGCCAATTTCCAATTAGGGTCCTTAAGAGCAGACACGGTACTACGGGGTAATGGGGAGATAGCGGCTGTATGTAAGTCGAAAATGGGTTTCGGTTTGTAAATGCCGTGATCACCTCGTGTGACTGCTTTGGGAGCTACTGGAGCTGGTTGTGGTTGGGATGGGTTAATGGGTGAATGTGGGTCAGGGGTATTCGGAGGAGGGCTCGGTGAGGCTGGTGAGGTGAGAACCGTGGCAGGGGAAGCACGGGCACGAGACTGTGGGGTCGTGGGATTAGGCTGGTGGGACGTAGATGGCGCGGTCAAATAGTGGCGAAGGACACTATGGGGAGGCGCGTCATCATCAAGGAAATTATAGTCGGACAAGCTATGAGAATTATTTTCAGCGAAGGGAAAACGAGACTCATCAAAAGTGACATGACGACATATAATTATTTTCTTGAATTTTGGATCATAACATTTGTACCCTCTATGATTGTCCGGATAACCTAAAAAGACACAAGGAGTAGATCGTGGACGCAACTTGTGAATAGTTGTGGACGGTATAAGGGGGTAACATAGACATCCGAAAATACGAAGGTTCGTATAAGACGGTTGTTTGAAATAAAGAGCCGACACAGGGGTTTGAAAAGCTAATTGCTTATGTGGGAGAATATTTAACAAATAAGTAGCAGTGTGCAAAGCATGGTGCCAACAATTAGAAGGGACATGTGCTCGTAGAAGTAGAGTCCTTACTATGTTATTAATGGTACGAATTTTGCGCTCGGCTTTCCCGTTTTGAGAAGAGGAGTCTGGACATGATAGACGGAAAACCGTCCCATGCTTAGCACACCATTCCCAAAACGGACCGTTCTCAAATTCCTTACCATTATCGCATTGTATGGATTTAATATTTCTTGCAAATTGAGTTTTAACTAATTTCCGAAATTTAACAAAAATGTCATAAACATGTGACTTGTGAGATAAAGGAAACGTCCAAACAAAATTTGTAAAATCATCTAAGAGCACCAAATAAAGACGATGACCAGCTGAACTAAGAACGGGAGATGTCCAAATATCGCAATGTATTATATCAAATGGCAATATAGTTTTAGTCACAGAAGCTAAAAATGGTTGTTTGATAATGATGGGGCATATTCTGCACCCGCTGACCGAGTCAACATACTGAGCAAGGTCAAAGATATCCACAGCAAGTCAACCACTTAGACAGCCTAGCCGATGCATCCCATCGGCCTGTCACTTGGGTCTCCGCCCGGCAACCAGCCAGCCGGAGCACATATCCGCGTACTCATATCCAAGACCCCTTGGCCGGCCTGCCATAGGTCCATCGGCCGAGGGTAGAACGGTCTTTTCACCTGCTAGCCACTTGACCACTACGTGACAAAAGGTGAAAGTCTATAAATACTCCTCAACCCTCATTGAGGAAAGGATCCACAAATTAACCTAAGAATCACTATTCATCTGGTAATATCTTCCTTCTCTCTCTACAATATACTCTTAGCCAAGTAACACAACTTATCTCTCTAAGTTCACTGACTTGGGCGTCGGAGTGAGTACGCTCGGCCAAAGCCGAGCCCTCAGTTTGTTCATTGTTTCAGGAGAGGTCAAAGGAGGAAGTCAAGCAAAGACGTCATTCTACAAGCACGGGTGGTAACAATACTTGCTCTGGAATTACACTCGGAACAATTGGCGCCGTCTGTGGGGAAGATATTAAAAGTTAGTCAAATCCCTTAAAAACTCAAAAACAGAAACCCACCCAAAAAGCTAAGAAGATGTCGAAACAACAAGAGGTATTCGTAACTGACGAAACCGAATTCTGTCAAGATGATACCGTACACAATTCTGGAGTTGCGCAGCCCTCCACCGGCCGAGTAATCCAACCGGAGTACGGGATGCCAATAATACCAGATATGCCGCTGCCCACCGACCAAGTCACCATCATGGGACATGTGGTTGATGCAGCCAAACTAAAGCTACTCCTGGACCTAATTGGTAGTACGCCGGCTCACACTGTCACACCGACAAGAGCGGCGGAACCTGTCCAGGAGATCAGGGCCGAAAACGTGACTCCAAGAAACTTGAACGAAGCCTTGGAGGAAGCTGACCCTGCCAAGACGCCGGAGGAGCCCAGAGTAGTCGTGGTAGACCTAAGTCCGTCCTGCACTCATGGGAGGATAGCGTCGCCACGGCACCAACGAGGCACACCCCGGAGGAGCGAAAGAAGTCCAACTCGCCAGAGTTGGAGAAGAAGTCCGACCCACCAGAGTCGGAGGAGAAGTCCTTCCCGCTACGAGGAGAGGAGCCGGACTAGGAATGCGAGGAGCCGATCGCCGCGTGCCGTTCGACACGTGGTCAGACAGCCCCTCAGTGCCTATGTCCTAGAAACCGTCGTGCCAACCAAGCTAAAATTGCCGGCGCTCACATACAAAGGGGATAGTGACCCCACCGACCATGCCGAGGCTTTCGAGTCGTACATGTCGGTGTGGGAACAACCCGACGAAGTCTGGTGCCGAGTCTTCCCAACGACCTTGCATGGGATGGCTCAAAGCTTGTACAAGGGGCTGCCCGACGGCCCGGTATACTGTTACGCCGACCTAAGGGACACTTTTTTAGCCCAGTACTCTTGCAACAAGAGGAGGGCCGTGGAGACATCGGATCTCCTAACTATCAGACAGGAGGGGGGCGAGTCTCTACGAAGCTATGTGAAGAGATTCGACGCCAAGGTTCAGCAGATTCGAGAGATTAATCCCGAGCTGGCGGCCTTCGCACTGATGAAGGGCCTCCCAAGGGGAGATTTGAAAAACGAGCTCATCAAGTGCGGAGGCCTGAACCTAGACTCCGCCAGGAAATTGGCCGACCAGGCCATAAAGGTGGAGGATTACCACAAGACCTGGGTAGGCCCCAGCGAGGCCGAGCACTCAGAAAAGAAGAGCCGCCGGGAGGACAACCCGGATGAAGGACGCCGTGACAATAATCGGTCACGGTCCGATGAAAGACGCCGTGACAGTAATAGGTCACGGTCTGACAAGTCTGCTGGGAAACAGAATTCGGCTGGTGCCGGGGGGAGTTCGGGAACGTACTACCAGAAGCGGTACAAAGATCGCACCCCCCTGGTCGTATCTGCCGCCGAGGTCTTCGCCCTGAGCAAAAACGAGGGCCAAAAGTGGGAAAGGCCCCCCAAGCCGAAGGGGGACGGTGACACGAGCCAGTACTGTGAGTACCACGGCCACACCGGTCACCTTACTGACAACTGCCGGCATCTGAAGAATGTCATTGAAGAGCTGATCCGGAAGGGGAGCCTCGGCAAGTATGTTGCCAAAGGCCAAAAGACTGATGCCAGCGGTTCAGATAAGAAATCCGTCTTTGAACGGATAGGAGTGATCCATGTTGTCATCGGGGGCAACGAGAACGGTGGGTCCGCTCATGGGCACAAACGACACCTGAACGAGCTGTATCAGGCCATCAACTTTGTGCCCAAAACAGCGGCCCCCGCTTCCAACATCCCCGACATGACTATTGGGAAGAAGGACTACGAGGGAGTCATCGCCCCTCATAGCGACCCACTCGTAGTCCACTTGGACATATCCAACCACCTTGTCAAGAGGTGCCTGATTGACACAGGCGCCTACACAAACATCATGTTCAGGGAGTGCTTCCTCAACCTCGGTCTGAAAGTCGGGGACTTGAGCCCCTGCACCAGTCCACTGTACAGCTTTTCCGGGGCCGGCTTGGTACCCCTGGCCTCAATCAGACTGCCGGTGATGTTCGGCGAGGGGAGTGCGGCCAAGAATGTCCTAGCTGAGTTCGTGGTCATTGACGGCTCGTCCGCCTACAACGTTCTCATAGGCCGAGTCACTCTGAGCGAGGCCGACGCAGTGATGTCCATCCGGGCCCTGACACTGATGTATGTCTCGGACCGGGGGAAAGCGCATAAGCTCGTCTCCAAGAACGAGAAGGACGAGGCGGTCAACGTCCAGATATCTGCCACAGGATGCAACATGCAATCCCTCAAAGTGGCGAAGAAGTCAGAGAAGGGGAAAAGCCCATCCTTACAACAGGAGGGCGACCTCATGGATGCAACTGACGGCTAACTGGGGAGGTCCCTACAAAGCTGTTGAAGAAATAAGGCTGGATACACGGCGGCCGACATAGAGGGTGTGCCTTTGATGAGCCATTAGGACACTGACAATCTCGGGAAGAACTTTGTATAGCGGCGGAGGTGCCCAAGACAACTGTGGGCATCCCAAACGCATGTTTATATATCTAAATGAAGAAATCGTCCGAGTTTTCCATGAGAGTGTTCATTTCCCCCCATAGTCACTATTAGGGAATAGACGCCGGCTCACACTGTCACACCGACAAGAGCGGCAGGCATCATCAAGAAAGAGACGCCGTCGCAGTCACCCCAAGTAGTAGACGCCACGGTAGTCACCCCAAGAGGTAGACGCCGTCGCAGTCACTCCAAGAGGTAGACGCCACGGCAGGCATCATCAAGAAAGTGGCACCGGCTCACACTGTCACATCGACAAGAGCGGTAGTCATCATCAAGAAGCAAGCGTCGTCGCAGTCACCCTAAGTAGTAGACGCTACGGCAGTCACCCCAAGAGGTAGACGCCGCAGCAGTCACTCCAAGTGGTAGACGGCACGGCAGTCACCGAAAGAGGCACCGGCTCACACTGTCACATCGACAAGAGCGGTAGTCACCATCAGAAACAGACGCCGGCTCACACTGTCACACCGACAAGAGCGGTAGTCACCATCAGAAAGAGACGTCGTCGCAGTCACCCCAAGTAGTAGACGCCACGGCAGTCACCCCAAGAGGTAGACGCCGTCGCAGTCACTCCAAGAGGTAGACGTCACGGCAGGCATCATCAAGAAAGAGGCACCGGCTCACACTGTCACATCGACAAGAGCGGTAGTCACCATCAGAAACAGACGCCGGTTCACACTGTCACACCGACAAGAGCGGTAGTCACCATCAGAAAGAGACGCCGTCGCAGTCACCCCAAGTAGTAGACGCCACGGCAGTCACCCCAAGAGGTAGACGCCGTCGCAGTCACTCCAAGAGGTAGACGCCACGGCAGACATCATCAAAAAAGAGGCACCGGCTCACACTGTCACATCGACAAGAGCGGTAGTCACCATCAGAAACAGACGCCACGGCAGTCACCGACAGACGCCGGCTCACACTGTCACACCGACAAGAGCGGCGGTCATCATCAAGAGAGACGCCACGGCAGTCACTACCAGCAAAAGTGATCAACATGTCTTAGGAACGTTAAACACAGTTGAGATACGCACTCTAGACTGCCTCGGCCAGGCCGAGGCGGAAACAAAAGAGGCGCTCAATTAATAACGTAAGAAGACAACTCAGACGAAGACGAGAAAGACCTCGGCCAAGCCAGAGGCAAAGTGAAAACGTTAAGTACAGTTGAGATGCTCAACTATTAGCGAAAGAAGACTAACTCAAAAAAAAAAAAAAAAAAAAAAAAAAAATATGAGGTAAAGACCTCGGCCAAGCCGGAGGCAAAAGAAACGAACTCTTATTAAAAATGATAACAGGTTACAAGCGAGGAGGATACGGACGACGGCCGTCCCCATAAGGATAAGCCAAAACACAACCTACCAAAGTTGTACAAAATACAAGGAAAAGAAAAGCAAAAGATGACAGATATCATTTGAAGCGCCAAAAGATGGCAGGGAGGGAAGGCTTAATAATTGGCTCCCGAACAGCTAAAGCTATCCGAGACGCCGGGTGAGCCTGGTGACGACCGCCCGTCTCCCTATGCCTGTTGCTGCTCGCCATCAGCAGCGGTAGCAACATCATCCTTGAAGGGCGACCCAGAAGCTTTCTTAACAGCCTCAGCTTCAGCAGCCTCAGCCTCAGCTTTCTTAGCAGCCTCAGCAGCCTCAGCTGCCTTCATCCTCTCGGCTTCCTCCTTGGCCGCCTTAGCCTTCTCAGCAAGGGCTGCCTTCTCCGCGGCCGCCTCTTCCTCCCTCTTCACCCTTACCTCCTCCTTGGCCTTCTTCTCCACGGCCTCCTCCTTAGCTTCGAGCTTGTCGTCAAACAGCTCGTCAAATTTATCCCATGGAAAGGAGCCATCAAGAGGGAAGAGCTCCCCAATCACTTCCTTGGCAGCTTCTTCGGCCAGGTCCCGGTATTCGGCGCACATATTAGGGAGAATAACAGTTTGGAGCGTCTCAATGTCCTCCTCCCTTTGGGCGATGATAGCATCTTTGTTGCGAACCACCTTCCCCTGGACCTGAAACAGGCCCCTGAACTCGTTCCTCTGCTGAAAATAAAGGTCGGCGTGCCTCTGAACAAGGTCACACTTCTCCAGCAGCTGAGCAACTTCAGCCGACGCAGCCTCGGCCTTAGCTCTCTCAGCAAGGACTTCCTTTTCAGCGTCCTCCCTGAGTTTTCTCTCAGCCAAGAGCGCCTTCTCAGCATCTCCCCTAAGCCTCTGCTCATTTAGGAGATCCAGCTTCACCTTCATGGCCACCCTCTTAGTGGCAGCAAGCTCAAGAACGGATTGAGCCGCGACCTTCTCCTGCTCTAGAATATGAGCACCGGTCAGCTCGTTCCACTTCGCCAGCCTCTGGATCAACCTCGTGCCTTCCACTACAAGCTGGGAGGGGGAAGCCTTCTGGGATGAAGAGTCAATGGTGACGTTTTGATCACCAGCCTGCACGGGGTTCTTCTCCACTTGCTGCTCAATAAGAGCAACGGCCGACAACGATTGATCTGCACAAAATTTAGTCAAAACATCCGCGTCAACGTATATGGACATACCGGAGAGCTTGTCGTCAGGAACGCCTAACGAACCGGCTAAGTCTGAGCCACAGGATAGATCTGTACCTTGCTTGGCCTTCTTGGCCGGAGGACGCATTTCCTCGCCGGCAGCAGTTTCAGCAGTAGCAGCAGAAGTAATAGCGGCAGGAACAGGCTCTTTCCTCTTACGGACAAGGGGAGATCCCTCCACATCGGAGTCCCCATTGGTAATGTCAACAATTTCCACCGTCTCCTTCTGGACCGAAGGGATGGGAGGTGGAACTGGTGCCGACGCCGTCGCCGCCGAAGACTTTGTTTTCCGCGTCCGGCGCGCCATCTTACTAGCAACCTTCGCCTGGGCTGCCTCCATAGTCAAGCCTTTCAGCTGCTGATCCATGAGATCATTCGGCGACGTTCTGCGGTCACGATCCCTAGCCTTAGGATGCAAATCAGCAACGGTCTTATCCTTGTGCAGCCCCATCCTCTTAAGAATATCCTCGGATAGGTCCGCGCCAAAATAATCTGCAAAAGAAGCAAAGCAAGAGTTAAGCAAGGAATGAACCAAAATTCAAAAAGGAACAGAAACATTGAAAGCAGTGATGGGCCTCACACCGACCCCACTCATCCTGTGCTAGGGCCGGTATGAGGCCGACATGGCAGAGCAGCTCATCCTGAAGAATGATCTGCGTTGGGGGAATCCATCTTTTTGGCACTCCACTCTTGTCCGCCTCAAAAAGCCTCATCGCCAGCTTCTCATCCGCCTTAAGAGGGACCTTGCTGGCGTCCATCTTAAGCTTTTTCCGGGTAACCCATCTGTCATGCTCCGCCTTAGCCTCGCACCGCAAATTAACTTGGTGCTGGAAGGACCGGGGCAACGGATAGTCATCCGGCACCTCAACGTACACCCACCGATCTTTCCAGCCTTTGCAGGAAGAAAGCTTGTCGACGGAGACGTAACCCGGCTCCATTTGCACGCTGTACCATCCGACGCGACCAGAAAATGACGGCCGAAGGTGGTGAAGCCGACGGAATAAATTAACCGTTGGGATCTCCCCCTTGAAGAGACAGAGCCAGACAAAGCCGACTATGGTCCTAATAGCCAACGGGTGCAGTTGGGCCACAGCGACGTTCATGGCCCTAATGATGGCCACAACATATTCATTCAGCGGAAACCGGAGCCCGTACTCCAAGTGTCGGATGTATACGCCGGTGCAATCCGGTGGAGGGCAACAAATGGCCTGACCCTCCTCAGGGATAATGATTTTGTATCCCCTGCCAAAATAGAAATGGCCCTCAAAAAGTGTCTCGCCGGAACAGCGGGCGAACTTACGGATCCAAGTACGGTCAGGGCGGACCTTACAGGCGTCGCCATGATCCATGACGTACTGCCTCCCCTCATTAGGATGAGCCCTTTCAGCATCATCACCGAAGTCGTCACCGTCATCATCAACATCATCATCATCCTCCCATTCCTCCAAAATTTGAGGATCAACTTCAGGAGAAGGAGACCTAGGGCCCCCAGACCTCATCGGGATGGCGTCTAGCGTCTCCCCCGGCGCCGGTTTACTAGTTCCGGCATCAGCAGAAGACATGTTTACAACAAAACTTACAAGTTAAAAAGTTGAGAAAAATTTGCTTGTTTACCTTGAAGAAAAGCGCTAGCCGAAGTAACGACTCTGAAGATTAGAAGAGAGAAGCCCTTGAAAGTTTAGAGAGAAGAAAATTTTGGAGAAAATGAAATTGGTGGCCAATTTCAGGGGCTAACTGCCCTATTTATAGGAGAAAGCCCATGAAGAAGGACCAATTAGGGCACAGCCCATGAAGCGTCAGCCAATCAGCGAACAGACGCGTGTCAGACATGCAACCACGGAATGTCAATCGTTGCGACAGTTAAACGTCAATCAACGCAACAGTGACCAAGCGTCTTCAACACGCCCATTCACATCTCCTTGCCTGTTCATCTTCCTCAGCAAATTCCTAAGTATCTGTTCTCCGCCGGCCACATGATCAACCAAGCTAGGCAGCACCGGCCGGGGGCAATCAAAAACAACCGGCACTCTCAACCCTGGTCCCGGCCAGCGTCACTTTCTTTTCCACATCGGATGTCCTTTACACATCCATGTGGAGGGGGGATATGGTACGGCCATGACATGACCAAGCCGAGGTAGAAGAAGCCGGGGCAGAAAAATTTCACTTGCGCAGAATATACGCTCAACATACATCGGAGCCCATACCACGGCATAGACTACGCTGGGGGCAAATTGATGGGGCATATTCTGCACCCGCTGACCGAGTCAACATACTGAGCAAGGTCAAAGATATCCACAGCAAGTCAACGACTTAGACAGCCTAGCCGATGCATCCCATCGGCCTGTCACTTGGGTCTCCGCCCGGCAACCAGCCAGCCGGAGCACATATCCGCGTACTCATATCCAAGACCTCTTGGCCGGTCTGCCATAGGTCCATCGGCCGAGGGTAGAACGGTCTTTCCACCTGCTAGCCACTTGGCCACTTGGCCACTACGTGACAAAAGGTGAAAGTCTATAAATACTCCTCAACCCTCATTGAGGAAAGGATCCACAAATTAACCTAAGAATCACTATTCATCTGGTAATATCTTCCTTCTCTCTCTACAATATACTCTTAGCCAAGTAACACAACTTATCTCTCTAAGTTCACTGACTTGGGCGTCGGAGTGAGTACGCTCGGCCAAAGCCGAGCCCTCAGTTTGTTCATTGTTTCAGGAGAGGTCAAAGGAGGAAGTCAAGCAAAGACGTCATTCTACAAGCACGGGTGGTAACAATACTTGCTCTGGAATTACACTCGGAACAGATAATTTTCCCAATAGAACAAGAAGAACAAACTAGAGGCAATTTATTTGAGTTACAGGAAATAAAATTCTTAAGACGTAAAGAATTAAAAACTGGAAGTCCGGGATGTCCTAGACGATCATGCCAGACTGACGGAGCAAGTGCAGCAAACACAGCCGGACCTGATGATTTTGACGCGGTAACGGGATATAGCTCGCCCTGACTATTACACCTCATAAGACGCGTCCCCGTCTTGTAATCCTTCACACAAAAACCGAATGGGTCAAATTCGACGGATACCGAATAATCAGTGGTAAATTTTCGTACGGATACTAAATTTTTGACAATTTGTGGTACGTGAATAACATTGTTAAGGTGAAGGGGAGGATTTATTTTAGTTAGGGTAGTATGTCCGTGACCGGTAATTGGAACCGACTGGCCATTACCAACGATGACACCATGTTTAAAACTCGAATTAGAATAAGATGAGAGCTTACCTGCATCCGACGTCATGTGAGATGTCGCCCCGGTATCCATGAACCAACGTGGGTCCGGAGGAGTCAAACTAAGAGTATACATCGCATGTTCAATGTCCGTTTGAGACGGAGGAGCTTCAGCCGAGTAAACCTGCTGCCTTGGTGCATTAGGCCGCGGGCCAGCCTGTCTAGGCTATCCTCCATACCCCGGAGCAGTGGGATACGGACAAGGAGGATATGGCCAGGCAGAGGGTCCCCACGGCCAGCCGCCGTAACCACCCCATGGAGCACCACCAGTAGAAACCGAACCCGTATTCCCACCTGTATTTTCACCCGTGCTTGAATCGCTTTGCTTTCCACCCTTGCCTTTGTTATTTCCTTTCTTCTTGTTATTCCAATTTTTGTTCCCATTATTTTTATTAGAGGAAGCAGGTGGTTTCCCAAGAATCGACTGAGACGGCGAACTAGAGTCGTGGTCTTGGTGTTTAACATATAAAGCAGAGGAGGCAGCAGCTTTGGCGATTGATGCTTCTTCTAAAGTAAGCATCGACCTAGCGCGGTAAAATTGAGGTAGTGGTTCCTTTTGGCGGATAATTGTTCCGACATTCTGATATGCGGAAGAGAGCTCCGATACAAGTTGAAGAACCAACCGATTGTTGGTAACCGGAGAGCCGACGTTCTTCAACTGATCGGCAAGGCTCTTAAGCCTTTGACAATAGGCAGAGACATTAGCGAAATCTCCCATAGAAGTAGAGGAAAATTCTTGTTCAAGGGTAACCGCTCGACTATGTTGATTATCCTGGAAAATGTCTTCAATCCGTTTCCAACATTCCATCGCGGTGGAATCGGATTTGACAATAGTTTCAAGCAGATCCGTAGAAACCGTCGCATATATCCATTGAAGGATCATCGCATCAATAGTCTCCCACATCTCCTTTTCATCATCCGTCGCAGGTGGTGCGGGTTTGCCTGATTTCGGAGTGATGATATGATGAAGCACACGAGTGGATTTTGCGTGATTCGTGAAGAGGGCGACCCAAAGAGGATACTGATCGTTATCCATCCCGAGGGTGACAGTGACGTGATTGCGAATTTGTGTGACGGCTAGGGCTGGATGATACTGATTGTTATTCTTTTTCGACATGGCTGCAAAAGTGAGTGACGAGAGGTCTGATTTGACGTGAGGTCGAGGGAAGAGGCAGCCGAGAAGAAGAAGAATACTAAGGTTGCGGAAGCGATTTGTAAGATCGATTTAACCTAGGAAGCTGATACCATGAAAGAATGTAATGCTTGCCTTTCATTGATTAGAAACATCAGTATAAATACAATTGTCAGTTGAGATATGCTAGCCTAATTATTAGGATACTCTACATAATTAGAGGCTAAAGATAAGGTAACTAAATCAATTACATAATTTACAAAATAACCGAATATATACAATATTGATGGGGCATATTCTGCACCGCTGACCAAGTCAACACATTGAGCAAGGTCAAGGATATCCACAGCAAAGTCAACGACTTAGACAGTCTAGCCGATGCAACCCATCGGCCTGTCACCTTGGGTCTCGGCCTGGCAACCAGCCAGCCGGGACACATATCCGCGTACTCATATCCAAGACCCTCGGCCGGCCTGCCATGGGTCCATCGGCCGAGGGTAGAACGGTCTTTCCACCTGCTAGCCACTTGGCCACTTGGCCACTTGGCCACTACGTGACAAAAGGTGAAAGTCTATAAATACTCCTCAACCTTCATTGAGGAAAGGATCCACATTCTAACCTAAGAATTACTATTCATCTGGTAATATCTCCCTTATCTCTCTACAATACGCATTTAGCCAAGTAACAACTTATCCCTCTAAGTTTACTGACTTGAGCGTCAGAGTGAGTACGCTTGGCACAAAGCCA
Source organism: Silene latifolia (assembly GCF_048544455.1). Lineage (NCBI taxonomy): Eukaryota > Viridiplantae > Streptophyta > Magnoliopsida > Caryophyllales > Caryophyllaceae > Silene > Silene latifolia. Next base: position 340,538,608 of record NC_133537.1, on the reverse strand, counting down.
AGCCCTCAGTTCGTTCATTGTTGCAGGAGAGGCCGAGAGGAGCGATAAAGACCAGAGGGACTCCACTCAGGACATCATTCTACAAGCCACGGGTGGTAACAATACTTGCTCTGGAATTACACCCGGAACAATTGGCGCCGTCTGTGGGGAAGACACTAGAAGCTAGTCACATTCATTCCCAAACAAAAAATATAAACAAAAAAAAACCCACCCCCAAAAGCTAAGAAGATGTCGAAACAACCAGAGAAGGTGTTGGTGGAAAACGAATTCTACCAAGACGACACATTCCACAACTCAGAAATCGGGCAGTCCCCCACCGGTCGTATCACTGATACGACGAACGGGACGCCAAAGGAACAAGATACACCGCTGCCAGCCGACCAGGTCACCATCATGGGACATGTGGTTGATGTAGCAAAACTGAAGACGCTCCTGGACCTAATTGGGAGTACGCCGGCTCACACTGTCACGCCGACAAGAGCGACGGAAACCGTCCAGGAGACCAGGGCCCAAAATGTGACCCCAAGAAACTTGAACGGAGCATTAGGAGAAGCTGACCCTGTCAAGACACCGGAGGAGCCCAAAGTGGTCGTGGTAGACCTAAGTCCTTCTCGCACTCATGAGAAGACAGCGTCGCCGCGGCACGAACGAGGCACACCCCGGAGGAGCGAAAGAAGCCCAACTCGTCAGAGTTGGAGAAGAAGCCCGACTCACCAGAGTCGGAGGAGAAGTCCTTCTCGCTACGAGGAGAGAAGCCGGACTAGGAATGCGAGGAGCCGATCGCCGCATGTCGTTCGACATGTGGTCGACACCCCTCGCGCCTCGTCCTAGATACCCCGGTGCCGACTAAGTCGGAGTTACCACCTATAGCATACAAAGGAGAAGGTGACCCAACCGACCACGTCGAGGCTTACGAGTCTCACATGTCGGTATGGGAGCAACCCGATGAGGTTTGGTGCCGAATCTTCCCAACGACACCGCATGGGATGGCACGAGTTGGTACAAGGGGCTACCCGACGGGTCGGTATCTTACGCCTACCTAAAGGACACGTTCCTAGCCCAAAGTATTCCCGCAACAAGAGGAGGGTCGTGGAGACATCGGACCTCCCGACTATCGACAGAGGAAGGCGAGTCTCTCCGGGTTATGTGAAGAGGTTCGACGCCAAGGCTCAAGCAAATTCGTGAGTGAACAAATGAACCGGCGCCTTTCGCGGCGATGAAAGGCCTCCCAAGGGGAGACCTAAAAAACGAGCTCATCAAAAGCGGCGGCCTGACCTTGGACACCGCCAGGAAGTTGGCTGATCAAGCCATCAAAGTGGAGGACTACCACAAAACCTGGGTAGGCCCCAGCGAGGCCGAGCACTCAGAGAAGAAGAGCCACCGGGAGGACAACCCGGATGAAGAACGCCGCGGCAATAATAGGTCACGGTCCGCGCGCCTGCCGCAGAAATGATGATTCGACGGGCGTCGGGGAGTTCGGCACCATACTACCGGAAGCGTACAATAATCACACCCCTCCGGTCGTATCTGCCGCCGAGGTCTTCGCCCGAGCAAAACGAAAGTCAAAAGTGGGAAAGGCCCCTAGGGCGAGGAGTGACGGTGACACGAGCCAAGATCTTTGTGAGTACCACGGCCACACCGGCCACTTAACAACGATCGCCGGCATTTGAAAAATGCCATTGAAGATCTAATCCGAACGGGAAGTCTCGGCAAATACGTAGCAGGAGGCCAAAAAACAGATGCCGACAGGTCAAATAAGAAGTCCGTTTTTGAGTGGGTAGGAGTAGTCAATGTCGTCGTCAGGGACAACGAGAACGGTGGGTCCACTCATGGGCACAAACGGCACCTGAATGAGCTATATCAGGCCATCAACTTTGTGCCCAACACAGCGACCCCCGCTTCCAACATCCCCGATATGACCATTGGGAAGAAAGACTACGAGGGAGTCATCGCTCCTCACAGCGACCCACTTGTGGTCCACCTGGACGTAGCCAACCACTTGGTGAAGAGATGCCTGATTGACACGGGCGCCTACACAAACATTATGTACAGAGAATGTTTCCTCAGCCTCGGTCTGAAGTTTGAAGACTTGAGCCCCTACACCAAACCGTTGTACAGTTTTTCTGGGGCCGGCCTGGTACCCCTGGGATCAATCAAGCTGCCAGTAATGTTCGGCGAGGGAAGTGCAGCCAAGAATGTTATGTCCGAGTTCGTAGTTATTGACGGCTCGTCTGCCTACAACGTCCTCATAGGCCGGGTCACTTTGAGCGAAGCCGACGCCGTAATGTCCATCCGGGCCCTGACATTAATGTATGTCTCGGACCGGGGGGAAGCGCATAAGCTCGTCTCGAAGAACGAGGAGGATCCTGGTGTATGGGAGGTTTACACTAACGGCCCTTCCACGACGAATAGCTCGAAGGCCGGCATCGTTATTATCAGCCCAAACGGAGACGTGTTTGAGCACGCCTTGAAGCTTACCTCATTGGCCCCAAACAATGAATCCAAGTACGAGGCGGTGATAACCGGAGTTGAGCTAGCTAAAGCCGCCGGGGCAGAGCATGTCATGGTAAAAACAGATTCACTCTTAGTAACCAACCGATCGGGAGAGTACGAGGCTCGGGACTACGGGACGATAAGGTATCTAGAGAGGGTGAGAGCCGGCGCTTCAAAATTAAAATCCTTCCGTATACAAGACACTCCCGCATCCGGAACGACCGGACCATATGCATGGTCGAAGGAGCAGAGACCGAGGAGGTAGAGATTGATCCGGGCCGCGCACCGAATCGCTTTCGGTGTCAACCTGGAACCAAAATTCGAGCCGACCTCCCGGACCTGCTGAGGAAGAATAAAGATGTTTTCGCCTACTCAGCGGCCGAGATGCCAGGCGTGAGCCGGGGGGTGATTATTCACAAGCTGAACGTACTCCCCACCGCTCGCCCAGTCAAGCAGAGAATGAGGAACTCCTCAGCCGAGAAGGATGAGGCCATCAAAGCCGAAGTAGATAAATTACTATCGGCGGGCTTCATCATGCCTTGTAATTATCCTGAATGGCTAGCCAATGTTGTAATTAATGGTGAAGAAGTCATCGGGGGCATGGAGAATGTGTGTAGACTTTACCAACCTTAATAAAGCATGCCCCAAAGATTGTTATCCCTTGCCTCGAATAGATAGTTTAATTGACGCCACGGCAGGCTACACCATGCTGAGCCTGCTGGACGCCTTCTCGGGGTATCACCAGGTATTCATGGCCGAGGAAGACATGCCTAAATGTGCATTTATCACTGCTAACGGCACATACATGTACAAAATGATGCCGTTTGGTTTGAAAAACGCCGGAGCAACGTACACAAGGCTGGTGGACAAAGTGTTCCAAAATCAAAAAGGACGAAACATTGAGACTTACGTCGACGATGCTATTGTAAAAAGCAAGTCTGACAGCGAGCACTTGGCCGATTTACACGAGACATTTTGTTCACTAAGGAAATACAAGATGAAGCTCAACCCAATGAAATGCAACTTCGGTCCTCGGCAGGTAAATTCCTAGGTGTACTTGTCAGTGCCAGAGGCATAGATGCCAATCCAGACAAAGTCCGAGCGATCCTAGACCTGCCGGAACCAAGGAATCGAAAAGAGGTTATGATGCTGACCGGGAGAATGGCGGCTCTCGCCCGTTTCATCTCTCGGTCAGCCGACAAAAGCACCCCATTCTTCAAAGTGTTGAAGGGGAATAAAGACTTCAGCTGGGGGGAGGAACAGAGCACAGCTTTCAAGCAACTAAAAGCTCATCTTCAGACTCTCCCAACTCTGTCCAGACCGGTGCTGGGGGAGACGCTATATCTATATATAACAGTTACCTCGGCCACGGTCAGCGCTGTGATCATCAGGGAAGAGGACAAACAGCAACACCCAATCTACTTTGTCAGCCACACGCTGTTGCCCGCCGAGAGAAATTACCCACTAATTGAAAAAGTCGCTTTGTTGTAAATGTCGTTGCCGCGAGGAAGTTAAAACCCTACTTCGACGCACACCCCGTGACGGTCCTAACCGATCAGCCATTGGAGAAAGCTTTGGAAAAATTCGAACAATCTGGTAGGCTCATCAAATGGACAGTGGAACTCTCTGGCTTCGGCATTCAGTACAAACCAAGGCCTTCGATAAAGGGGCAAGCACTTGTAGATTTCCTGGCCGAATGCACGTATCAAGAAGAGCCAAACCCAGGTGTATGGGAGGTTTACACCGACGGCTCCTCCACGACGAACAGCTCAGGAGCCGGCATCCTTATCATCAGCCCAAACGGGGACGAGTTTGAGTATGCCTTGAAATTCACCTTCTCGGCCTCGAACAACGAATCAGAATACGAGGCAGTGATAACCGGAGTCGAGTTGGCTAGGGCTGCTGGAGCAGAACACATTGTGTTGAAGACAGACTCACTGTTGGTTACTAACCAAGTCAGAGGGGAGTTTGAGGCTCGGGACGACGGAATGGTAAGGTACCTAGAAAGGGTAAAAGCCGACATAGCGAAATTGAAATCTTTCCAAATCCAATGCGTTCCCAGATCTGAGAACAACCGGGCCGACGCTCTCTCGAAACTTGCCACTCAACCATCAAGAATGTCACCAACCGTCTTTGGTAGATATCAGGAATGCAAAGAGCATCATTGAGACCGTCGGCATGGTGGGCAACATAGAGACCGAGACAACGTGGATGACCCCGATAATGAAATACAAACTTACAAGTGAGTTGCCGGAGGACCGCAATCTCTCGGCCAAGATAAAAAGGATCGCCGCCAGGTACTTGGTGTTCGAAGGGGAACTATACAGAAGGTCCGTAATAAGACCACTCTTGAAGTGTGTCGGTCCAGCCGACGCAGAGCTGATACTGACAGAGAATCACGAAGGCATCTGTGGACACCACATGGGGGCAAGAACACTAGCCCACAAAGCTCTCCGAGCCGGCTACTTCTGGCCCACCATGCTTCAAGATTCCAGAACGAAGACCAAGAAGTGCACGAACTGTCAGATGCATTCCCCGATGATACACGCTCCCTCTCGGGATCTACAACCGGTGCTTAGTCCCCTTCCTTTCGCACAGTGGGGGATGGACATGCTAGGGCCGTTCCCAACGGCCTCCGAAGGAAGGAAGTTCTTGATCATCGCCGTTGATTACTTCACCAAATGGGTTGAAGCTGTAGCTGTACCGGCGAAGACCACAGCGGCCGTCAGAAAGGTAATCTGGGAAAATGTTATAACTCGTTTCGGATTACCCCAAGTTATGGTATTTGACCACGGCCGAGAATTTTGGAGTGACCTGATAATGATCTGGTTAGAAGAGCTTGGCATCAAGTTTGCATACTCCTCCGTCTGTCACCCACAGAGCAACGGGCAGGCGGAGGCAGCCAACAAGACAATCCTCAACGGTTTGAAGAAGATAGTTGAAGACCTTAAGGGAAGGTGGGCCGATGAACTACCCGGTGTCCTGTGGTCCCTTCGGACCACGGAGAAAGAAGCAACGGGGTACACCCCCTTCCACTTAGTCTACGGTTCCCGGCGCCCCGCCAATTGAAGCGACAGTGCCAACATTCAGAACGGCTACCTTTAACCCAGTTGAAAACGAGGAAGGCCTGAGAGCCTCCCTAGACCTGGTCAAAGAAAGCCGAGATACGGCACGCCTCAACTTGGCAGTATACCAAAACAGGATGAAAAGAGCCTACAACCGAAGAGTCCACAAAAGGGATTTAAAAATAGGAGATCTAGTCCTAAGAAAGTCGGCCGCCACCAACAAAGGAAATATTCATGGTAAATTAACGGCCAACTGGGAGGGACCCTACAAAGTAGTTGAAGAGATGAGGCCGGGTACATACCGACTGACAGACATGGGGGGCGTGCCCTTGATGAGCCACTGGAACACTGATAACCTAAGAAAGTACTTTGTATAAGCGGCGGAGGTGTCCAAAACCATTGTCGGCACACCGGCGCGTGTTTATATCTAGTAAAGAAACGTCCAAGTTTTCCGTCAGTGTTTATCCCCTCCGTGGTTGAGACGCAAGAATAAACGTATACTCAGTGCAGTTGAGACGCAAATCTAGCGATCAATATGCCTACACAGTTACGAACGCTGTCGAACCGCAACCCCGATTACCTCGGCCAAAGCCGAGAGCGACGGGGATACGCCGGTCGATACGCTAGAAGAAACGTATACTCGGTGCGTTGAGACGCAAATCTAGTGATCAATATGCCTACACGATTCTTTAACGCTCGTCGAACCGCAACCCGATTACCTCGGCCAAAGCCGAGAGCGACGGGATACGCTGTCGATACGCTAAAAGAAACGTATACTCAGTGCAGTTGAGACGCAAATCTAGCGATCAATATGCCTACACAGTTACGAACGCTGTCGAACCGCAACCCCGATTACCTCGGCCAAAGCCGAGAGCGACGGGGATACGCCGGTCGATACGCTAGAAGAAACGTATACTCAGTGCAATTGAGACGCAAATCTAGCGATCAATATGCCTACACAGTTACGAACGCTGTCGAACCGCAACCCCGATTACCTCGGCCAAAGCCGAGAGCGACGGCGATACGCCGGTCGATACGCTAGAAGAAACGTATACTCGGTGCAATTGAGACGCAAATCTAGCGATCAATATGCCTACACGCGATTCTGACGCCGAACCGCAACCCGATTACCTCGGCCAAAGCGAGAGCGACGGCGATACGCCGGTCGATACGCTAGAAGAAACGTATACTCAGTGCAATTGAGACGCAAATCTAGCGATCAATATGCCTACACAGTTACGAACGCTGTCGAGCCGCAACCCCGATTACCTCGGCCAAAGCCGAGAGCGACGGGAACACGTCGGTCGACACGCTAAAGACGTTAAACGCAGTTGGGATATGCACTCAAACTGCCTCGGTCATACCGAAGGTAAAAACGAGGGTACTCAACTAATAACGCAAGAAGGAAAGCGAGGGATTGTGATCAAAGCCCCGGCCAAGCCAAAGGCCAATAAGACGAACTTTATTGGAAACAATTACAAGGAGAGTACAGACGACGGCCGTCCCCATAGGGATAAGCCTAAACACAACCTACCAAGAGTTTTACAATAAAAACAAGGGAAAGAAAAGCAAAAGATTACAAACATATCATTTGAAGCGCCAAAAATGGCAGGGAGGAAAGGCTCAATAGTTGGCCCCCGAACAGCTGAAGCTATTCGAGATGCCGGGTGAGTCTGGTGACGACCGCCCGTCCCCCTATGCCTGTTGCTGCCCTCCGTCAGTAGCAGCAGCATTCTCAGTGGCCGGCTCAGAAGAGGGCTCGACGTTTTCAAGCAACTTTAGCCTCTCACCCTCCTTCACCTTTGCATCATAGGCCGCCTTGGCCTCAGCTATCTGAGCCGCCTTCGCCGCCTCCGCCTTCTCCGTAGCCGCTGCTTCCGCGGCATCAGCCATCTCATCCAGAAGCTGGTCAAATTTATCCCACGGGAAGGAGCCGTCGGGGATGAGCTTTTTGATTGCCTCCCTGGTCGCCTCCTTGTAGACACCTCGTTTCTGCACCTCTCGCAAACCACCCGGTGATGATTGGGCCGCATGTTTGATTCGCGGAACGATTTGTGACAGTTCGTAAGATTATCGTCAAGTGATTGCTCAAATATTAATGTCAACCTCTTAGTTGTCATCTACGTCCCGATACGGTCGTTTTGGCGTAATTAGAGTATATTCGAGTCCGGTCAAAAACCGTCTCCATTTTCTCGATGACCGTTAAATCCCGAGTCGAATGTTCGGAATGTTCCTGATATTTCTATTCCATATTTCTCAAATTTTATCTTTTGGCAAATAATATCCCGTAATATTTACATAAGATATTAAAGATAACCGAATTAATTCCGTCCTACCATAACTTAAACACGGAAATCTTTCTTAAGCAGGAGGAAACCTCCGGGAACAGACGACGCAGGCAGTCTTTGCGCCTCTTCCAAGAGACGCAGAGCTGCGCGCCTCTTCCCAGCCCTTCTTTGCATGATTTACGTATCCTTTTTATATCTTTCCGAGATTCACTTCCAAAGAGTCTCCGAAACCCTATTCCTCCGCGTGATTAGTATAAATAGGAGCCTTTGTTCCTCATATTTCTCACGCGAGTGTCCGCCCTTCTCTTCTCCCTTTGCATTCTAGACTTCGTTCTTACTAATTGGCGCCTACGTGCTTGGACTTCCGACCACGTAAGCTCGGATCTTTCCGGGTACCAGCCTCTCCGTTGCATGACCGACCAATTTGACCACTACACTCAATCAATCTAATTAATCAACTTGTTAAATCGTTTTCCTCTTTCGAGGGCACTCTTTCCTTGCGTTCGCGTCGAGCATCACTAATCGATCTTCTTAGTTCTTCTCGTTCCGTCAACATGTAAGTCTGAGGGTGTATTAATCTCTCTTTTATTTATTGTATTTTAATATTGTATAACAATTGTAAGGTTTATGTCGAAAGTACCTCATTAAAACCGATTTCTAAAACCGTCTTTAAAACCTTTTTGCGGATTTCCAGTGAGAGCATGACGTCGAGAAAAGACGCAGCAACCGCTGCGCCTCTTCGAAGGAGCGCAGACCTGCTGCGCCTCTTCGTGAGGCCGCCAGCTTCTCGCTTCTTTTCTTCTTCCTCCGTCCTCTCGTAATTCGTATCAAATTTATTTCTTTTGTTTTGTTCGTCTGTTAATTCTTCATCATGATAGTTTAATAATTCATATGTATATTAACCATCACCATTAACATGTTTTAATCGTCATAAATCCGACTTAAATCTCAAGTAATCAATATTTGCGGGTTTTGTCATTAATATTCAATTCGAGTTTTAGAGATTCAATTTCGTCATGTTGAGTTTCTGGAATTTATCTTTGATATATTTTGCATCCATATTCATTGTTAATTCGTCATATTCATCATGTTTAATTCATTTAATTCGTTTAGTTAGTTAGTTTAATTAATCATTCATTAACATCGACCCTTCACATAATTAATCCGTTTATTTCCGTCTCATCCATGTTTTACTGTTTTATGATCTCAATCATATGTAAATAAGCTGCTAATAACTTTCATCCGAGTCTAAAATCGCAATCAATCCATTAATTTACCAATTAACATTAACGGTTTGCAGTTCCGGCTTCACAGCCAGAACTCACCACTTGAACAGACGCAAAGAATCGCAAATGCGCGCCTCTTCCAAAGGGCGCAGATTACTCTGCTGTTCCAGGATGAGTTTTGTCTCTGAACTCCTTTTCTGCCTTGACGTAGTTTAATTAGTTTATGTATTAATCAACTAATATTCGTATTATCACCTTCTGATCTGTCGTGTTTTGTTCTTTTATTTCTTTTTCTCAAATTATCCGGTTTAAAGATATTTTCGACATAAATCGCCTATCCAATGTAATTGATGTAATTTTTATTATTGTAATTTATATTTATTGTACTCCATTTATCATTTGTACGCCTTCATATGTAAATGAACATTAAATCCAACTTCGACCCAATTGTGTGCTAAATTAATTGTCAACCGACTTAGTATTAAATTCTCACATGTTAGGATTAATCTATGGATGTTGCATTGCATGCATATAGCCGACGATATATCAAGTATAAATGACTTCCCTAATCATTAGTAGAGGCCGCTATCGAGGCGGGCGGGATTAGGTGTTCAATCAAAAGAGCTTCCTAATACGTACCCTCACCCCTTACTCCAGATCTCCGTGAGCACCCGTGTTCATTGGCATCTACGAGAGTCATTCTAGACATAGAATGCTAAGGGTAACGATTGCTTAGTGTTCATGTCACTACTTTGTGTCTTGACATGACACGAGGTACTCGAACGGTTCCAATTTCCCATAAAAATTGGTGGCGACTCCTTACAAAATGCAAACGCTTGTTTTCGAGCCCCTTCACCAAGCGCCCCCGTGGGCGGCCCGCTCCCCACGCTTTGGCGACTCATTGGGAAATACACTTACGTGTAGCTAAGGGTGAAACTTGAACAAGGTTAGGGAATAAGTTTGTACAAGACAATTGTCGGTTTTCATAACTCGGTCTTCCTAGACCGTTTAAATCGGCCTTCCTAGGCCCAACCCAACCCATTCGACCAATCGTCCCGTCTAAACGGTCCTAATTCTTATTTGGGCCTAAGGATGGATAGCGATTGACGTCATCCATACCATGATGCTTACTCTTGTTTGTATCAAGGGCCTTCACTACTTGAGGAAATGGACTAGGAATCGGCCTTACTCTTGTTTGGCACGAGCCTCTCCACAGACTTCGGGTTTGATGGTTCGGTATGGCAACCCACCCTTTAAACCAAAACCCTTCTAAATGCACTCAGCATCCCGTTATAATGCTTGTATAAATATGTAAACCTTACGTGATCACCATTTCAAAACAAATCATGACGAATTTTCAAAAATCAAAACCCAATTTCAATCAAGAATTTCGAAATAAGGCCTTTAATTAGCACAAAATCCGGTCAAAACTCTGTCCGTTTGTCGTGTCAAAATTCGGGCCACAAGCCCATTTCAAACCTCACCTCGAGTCCACTCCTACAACTACACTACAGTTGGCTAGGACACACATTTTCAAAGACCTTGTCTTTCTTCAAAACTCACTCAACACGAGTGGCACACACCCACTTCACGAGTCAAAACTTTTCCTCTTTTAGCTAGTGTGATAGAATGGTCGACCGTGTTTTGATTCGTCGCCGATCTCTTATCCAGTTTCCAAGATGCCTGGGTCAAGTGATGAAACGAACCTCCAGCAAATTCAAGAAAGTAATGATCGAATCCTAGCCGCGATAGCCCAAATGCAAATTACCCAAGAACAAACCTATGACCGCCTTGAGCTTATCGAAGGCCGTATCTTTGATGTAGAGGGAAAGCTACCTCCCCCTAAAAGTGGAGTACTACAATTTTCCGATGACGAATCTAAAGATGAGAATCCTGTCCTAGGAACAACTGCAGCTGAGAAAAGACTCCAATACCTAGAGGAGCAATTGATGTACCTTAAGGGGGATGACATTTACAGGGAGAATAATCGTAAGTATGAAGCCGTCAATTCCAAATTGCCCACTAACTTTAGCATGACGGATATCCCTAGGTTTAAAGGACATGAGAACCCTTTGAACCACATCCGCGCCTTCAAGGACTACATGTCTATCAAAGGCATCAAACTCGAGATGTTCTTAAGGATCTTTCCTTCATCTCTTGATACCATCCCAAAGCAATGGTTCTACACTTTAGATCACAAAAAGGTCGCTACTTGGGAAGACGCCGCGATCGAATTCTCGAAACAATACGCGGATAATGCCGAGATCCAAGTCAACATGCGTACTCTAGAGGTTCTTACCCAAAATGACAAAGAAGGATTCACCGACTTTCTAAGTAGGTGGAGGAAGACTAGTACCCAACTAGTTGAACGCCCGGATGAGGCTACTCTTGTGGAAAAGTTCGTGGATAATCTCAAACCCATATATGCCAACCATTTGAGATATCAAAACATCAAGACCTTCAAGGACTTAACTGTACTAGGGACACGAATTGAAGACGACATCCGTAAAGGACTCTTGTCCAAAACGGTAGGTCGAGGATACCAAGGGTCCACAAGTCGTTCATACGGCTCTACTAGCAAGACCGACGAAGTTAACCTTCTCGAGCCATCCAAGAAGACTAGCCCACCAAGGAAGTTCACAAACCTTGGGGACACATACTCCAACGCTCTAAAAAGGCTAATGAAGCAAGGTAAACTCCAACCCATTGGACCTACTCCCGAACCCGAAAGAAAGTCCAAGTTCTGGGATGAAAACTCCTACTGTGAATACCATAGGGGCAAAGGGCACGACACAGAAAAATGCTACAAGTTGAAACACGTGCTTCAGGATATGATTGAAGACGGTCGACTTCCAATTCCACCAGGAGGTAAACCCAACAACACTCAGAATCCTCTTGGAGTTCTAGTGATTACAAGTGACGAATCTACCTTAGATTGCTCACATCTCATTTCTCCCACCGAAAATGAAATTCACGCAATTGAGAAAGAAAGACTCTACTCTACCATCTCCCCTACCATTTCTGACTTCATCGCGTGGGCAAGGAGTATAGATAGACAAGTGTGGGAACTAGAAAACATGGTAACGACCTTACGCGATCCCAATGCAACGCCTAAAGAACGTGTACCATTGATCTTCTCTCAAAATGCTACTATGCAAGAGGTAGTCGCCGTGGTGGATAAACTAGTTGATCAAATCATACAACTAGAAAGTGACATCATGAGGATGAAGGAACTAGCTGCAGTTAATGGGGTTTGGGCCGATGACGACGAAGACGAATACCTCATTGAAAACTCCTTAGTCAAAGAAATAGTCCAAAATGGCGAAGACCAAGATGTGGATCACCTAACTCGCTCGGGTCGTCCATATCAAAGCACCACTCAAAACGGTCCAACCAATGTCATCACACCAAATGACAACGAAGACGACCCTACTGATCATTTGCTCAAGCAATTACAGAAAACCAAGGCTGATCTTTCAGTCTGGCAACTAGTGGCAAGCTCATTTCCGCATCGCCAAGCTTTACTGCAAGCTTTGGCCAAATTGAATGTAGCGCATAACTCTACTCCCGAAGATGTAGTCAACTTGGTCTTCCAAGAATCACCGAAGCTAAGTAATCCTATTACTTTCTCAGATGAAGACTTGCCACCTTTTGGCGCTAGTCACAACCTTGCTCTATACATCACTGTCATCTGTCTAAAGAAGAATGTGCCAATGACTTTGGTAGATGATGGCTCCGCGGTCAACGTCATACCCCTCAAAACGGCATACAAACTAGGCATGAAGGAGTCGGATTGGACTCCCACCAATCAAGGTGTACGTGCATATGACGGTACACGACGAAAAGTGGTTGGACTTGCTAGCCTAACCATAGCCACGGGACCAATCGAGCGAAAAGTTAATTTCCAAATAGTGGACATCGAAGCTTCATTCAACATACTTCTGGGAAGGCCTTGGATTCATGCTTCCAAAGCGGTAACATCCACCCTTCACCAAAAGATCAAGATCCCACTCAATGGCAAAGTTGTGACGATCACTTCGTCACCTATCAAGGCAATAATTGAGAAGCAATCAAACAATCAAGTCCTTGCGGATCCCATATACGAACTTGGGGGCTTCCAAAGTGTGAATGTCATAGAAAGTGAGTTGGCACCCTTATACTATAATCCCTACTCCAACTTGGTGGTCAACCACATACTCAAGAATCAGGGATACTTCCCTGGAATGCCTTTGAACCCGATTCGGAAGAACACCTTCGCGCCATACAAGAAAGGCAACTCATCGAGAATACCACTTGGTTTAGGATACAAACCCACAGCTGAAGAAGTTCTCGAAATGCTCGCTCAAGTCCAAAACCGCAAATACGTGGGAGTCCAAATGAGGCCATATCTCCCCACCTTAAATGGATACTTCGTCCAAGAAGGAAGCTCAGAACTCTTTCATGGGTTTCCCGAACCTTGGCATTATCTTGAGAGGAAGTTAGCCGGAATCGAGATCTTTCACGATTGCTACTTCATCCCTCCCGAAACGGTTCCTACCGTCAAAACCCGTCAAGCACCCTGCTTCGACGAACAAGCCGTTAGCCTATTATTTGGAGAGGACCGATTCATTAGGGCCGCGCAGGATGAGATCATTACTATGATACTTCAGGACGATCGCTTCAACCCCACCACGTTGATCACAGAAATCGACACAAAGCAGCAGAAAGGATGGAGGAAATCCATCAAATGGACCAACAACCAAGGAAGACTCTTCAAGCTCACTACTGGAGAAGGAGAGATGTTCAAAGGAGAACCAGAAGACGACGAGTTCGAGTCGGAGTCGGAGTCGGAGTCAGAGTCGGAGTCTAGAGAAGTCATTAGAGAGTCTACTCCTGTTGTCACCCCCACTCCCTTCGTTCCTCCTAGCCTAGCATCGAGTAGTCATGGTAGTTCGGGGAATGCCCCAACTACTGTTCCTTTGCCGCCACTGACCATGGATCAGTTGGCTTCCTTGTTTCAACTTTACTCGAATCTTAATATGAATAAATCAGGTTCTGCTTACTCTTTGCGTTATCTTGAGTGCAATTCTGTTTACGATGATACTGAGGATGACCAAAACCCAGACTTGACCGAAATACCTCCCTACGTAGCCAAAGAAATACTACAGGAAGGGGAAGGGGGACCATGGTGAGGACACCGAACCCATCAATGTAGGAACTGAACTAGAACCCAAAGAACTTAGGATAGGGACTACCTTGAGCTCTACCGAACGGGCCGACCTCATAGACCTCCTAAATGAATTCAAAGACATCTTCGCTTGGTCCTACAAAGACATGCCAGGGATCGACATGGATATTGCCGAACATAGAATTCCGATTAAGCCAGGTTTCAAACCTGTAAAACAGAAGCTTCGACGAATGAGAACAGAGTGGGCTCTAAAGATTAAGGAAGAAGTTGACAAACAATTCAAAGCCGGGTTCATCAAAGTTTCCGAGTATTCTGACTGGGTAGCTAACATAGTACCCGTACCCAAAAAGGATGGGAGAATCCGAGTTTGTGTTGACTTTAGGGATTTGAACAAAGCGAGTCCAAAAGATGACTTCCCTCTGCCTCACATCGACATATTAGTGGACAATACTGCAGACCACGCATTACTATCCTTCATGGATGGATATGCGGGTTACAACCAAATCAAAATGGCCATGGAAGACATGCATAAGACCGCATTCGTCACCCAATGGGGAACCTATTGCTATACAGTAATGCCGTTCGGATTGATCAACGCCGGAGCTACATACCAACGCACCGCAACTACACTCTTAAATGACATGATGCACAAAGAAGTTGAGGTATATGTAGATGACATGATCGTCAAATCCAAGGAGAGAGAGGGACATATTGCGAACCTTCGCAAGTTCTTCGCAAGGCTACGGAAGTACAACATGAGACTCAATCCTCAGAAATGCACATTTGGGGTAACGTCTGGCAAACTCCTAGGATACGTCGTTAGCCAACGAGGTATAGAAATAGATCCTTCCAAAATCAAAGCTCTGATTGAAATGCCACAACCTCAAACAGAAAAAGAAGTCAGAGGATTCCTGGGAAAAGTCCAATACATAAGTCGATTCATATCGAAACTTACGATGATTTGCGAGCCTATCTTCAAGAAACTCAAGAAAACAGACCACACCATGTGGGATGATGATTGTCAAAAGGCGTTCGACCGAATCAAGGAGATATTGGCTAAACCACCGGTGCTCATGCCACCACAACAAGATCAACCTCTTGGTTTGTATCTCACGGAATCAAACCGCCATGGGTGCCATGCTAGCTCAAACCGTAGGAAGTGAAGAAAGAGCTATTTACTATCTAAGTAAGAAGTTCTTGGAATGCGAGTGCAAATACTCACAACTCGAAAAGACATGCCTCGCTCTTGTGTGGGCAACAAAGAAGCTACGTCACTACATGCTTAGCTACTCCGTCAAGATATTCTCCAAAATGGATCCAGTCAAATACCTCTTCGAGAAACCTGTCCTCAACGGACGCCTGGCAAGATGGACCATGATGCTCTCGGAATTTGACCTCAAATACGTACCACTGAAAGTAATAAAGGGTCACGCCGTCGCCGAATTCTTCGCAGAAAATCCCATCAACGACGCACAAACCATAGATACTTGGTCATTTCCCGACGAGGATATACTTCAAACAGATGTAGACTCCTGGGACCTATACTTTGATGGAGCATCAAACCTAAGAGGATTTGGGATAGGAGTGTTGCTCATTTCTCCCGAAGGTGAGCATACACCGATTCTTTGTCAAACTCGACTTCGAGGTGACAAACAACGCCGCAGAGTATGAGGCTTGTCTAATGGGACTACAAGCGGCGATAGCTTAGGCATCAAAAACCTCCGAGTGCATGGAGATTCGTCACTAATCATCAACCAAGTTACGGGATCCTGGAAAATCCGAAGTGAAAGCCTAGCACCCTATCAGGCTAGGATAGACCAAGTCGCTCAATTCTTTGATCACGTAACCTACTTACACCTACCTCGAGAAGAAAATCAATTTGCAGACGCTCTTGCAAAACTTGCATCTTTGATAAACATGCCAGATTACATGATGGAAATGCCTTTGTGTATCGAACGACGGTCGGAGCCGGCTTATGTCCATCAAATTACCGATGAAGAAGAAATCGCACAGAACCCCGGTTCCAAGCAATCCTGAACTTCAAGCTTAATGGTACCTATCCACCAGATATGGACAAGAGGGGACAACGAGCTATACGCCTATTGTCTTCACAATACGTTCTCATGCAAGGAGAATTATACAAAAGAACACCTCTTGGTGTAGTCCTACGTTGCCTTGATCATTCACAGGCACGAAAGGTGATGGAAGAAGTCCACGACGGAGAATGCGGTCCTCATATGAGTGGACCTATGATGGCAAAGAAAATCACACGTCTAGGGTACTATTGGACCACAATGGAATCCGATTGCATCAAATATGTGAGACATTGCCACAATTGCCAAATCTTCGGGAATGTACATGTCCCTCCTTCGTTGCTCTATACGATGACATCTCCTTGGCCATTCTCCGCATGGGGAATTGACATAATTGGGAAAATAACCCCAGTAGAACAGAGGTCACTGTTTCATCCTAGTAGCAATTGACTACTTCACCAAGTGGGTAGAAGCGGCTTCCTACACCGCTCTTACGGCCAAAAATGTAGCCAAATTCATACAAAATAACATCATCTGTCGATATGGTTGCCCACATGAGATCATTAGCGATAATGGGTCCCACTTCCAAGCCGAAACCGAACAATTGCTAGCCAAATACAAGATCAAGCATCATCACTCATCGCCCTATAGACCACAGACTAACGGCGCGGTAGAAGCGGCTAACAAAAATGTCGTCACAATCCTCAAGAAAATGACTGACAATTATAGAGATTGGCCAAGCAAAATACCCTTCGCCTTGTGGGGGTATCGAACATCCGTCAGGATGCCCACTGGGGCTACTCCTTTCTATTTGACTTACGGCATGGAAGCCGTACAACCAGTCGAGCTAGAAATACCATCCTTGCGTATTCTACTAGAGAGTCAAATCCCGGAGGCCGATTGGAAGAGGGATAGATATGAAGAACTCATCCTCCTGGATGAACGTAGGCTTCGTGCCTTACATAATGTCCAAACATATCAAGCACGTATCAAACGAGCTTTCAACAAAAGGGTTAGGCCAAGAAACATCAAAGAAGGAGATTTAGTTCTCAAATCGGTCAGAGCTCTTTTACCTGTCGACCCAAGGGGAAAATTCAAACCTAACTGGGCCGGACCATATCTAGTCAAATCAATACTCCCAGGGGGTGCGGTTAGAATCACAGACCTAGACGGGAATGAGTTCTCAAACCCCACAAATCTCGACCAACTGAAACGATACTATGCCTAGAACAGGAACAAAAACGCGCCTCGCGTAAACCTACGTGTCGCTCTTGTGGCACTAAATAAACGGCCCCTGGCCCATTTGAATGTCACTATGCTCTTGCATCTTGGCAAACTTGTCATCCTCATATCATCAAACAAACTAAATTCGCACCTCCAGAGTAAGCAAAGGCTCATGCTTATTTTCTATGTTCATTACAAGCTCTTGCTTCGAACAATTATTCTTTTACATTTACTCAAACTACGCGCAAGGGTTTGATTTCGCTTTTTTAAGTGAATACGTAGGCAATCCTTCACGGGATTCAACCCACCATTATATTTAAAATGTAAATAGAAGGACATTTGCATTGCATTTGAAATTCGACAAGAATAATTAAAGAAAATCACAACGGTTTCATAACCACTTAACCTTTTTATTTCATTCAATTTCTAATAATAATAATACGGCAAATAATAAAAATAGACTAGGCTAGGATTCTAAAAATCCCTCCTTTCTTATTACAACAATAATAATAATAATCAAATAATAAATAAGACTTGGGCTATTCCTCCATCTTTCCCTTGCCCTTGTCGTTCTTGTCATATTTCTTGTCACGACCTCGAGCCGGGCGCTCTTGCACCACTTCAGACCTAATCACCAACGGTCTTTCTCGAGGCCTGACTCTTCCATTCTTGCCAACCACAATCTCTGCGACAGGAGTAGTCTTCGATTTCTTCGAAGGATGAATGACTTGGAACCCGACTTCTTTTTCTCCTTCAGTCAGATGCTTCTCCTTCTCTTTCTCTCCCTCGCGCACCTTGTAGTCAACAGGTTCGCGCTTCCTCAGTCTTTCGCGCTCTTCCGAAGTTGCGGCCTTCCTCCACCTCAGATAAGAGTCCGACACCCACAAGGCATTGGAGGAGAAGTTCAAGAACCACATGTTTCTTTGGGCCCACTTCATAGCCCACTCTCTTCGGCTCTCTGTAGTAAGCGCCATAGCGATCATGAACGGTGTCAAGCCTAGGGATCATCTGCTTCAACCCGACTTGCCTCATCAATCTCTCAGGAAAGATGCATACCATAAACTCCAATCCAGGAATGCGCATGGACCTAGAAGACACTCCAGTGACAGACTTGAGGTGCCACCACGGAACGACCCACCTGATCAGCGGACCATCATCATTCTTCAGCTTGTTCTTCCAATAATCGCAGACCCGGGTGAAGTCCACCATATACAGCCGCGTCCTCATCGAGATCATACGGGCATGATAGGAAAGTGCATGAACCGGGGGCTCGAGCAATCGGAGCCGTTCCATAAGCCAAACCTACCAAAAAATAGGTATTAGACACCAACAAAAACAAAAAAAAAAAAACAACAAAAAAACAACAAAAAAAAAAAAAAAAAAAAAAGGAAAGAAAGAAGGGTGTCTTTTACCTGTAGGATAACGGGACTCCCCAAAAATGGAAGATCGCGGTGGATTTCCTACTGTCCAAACCCAAGATAATCTCCCTAAGCATAGACAAGCTGGGCTCTGCGCTGCGACTCCATTTGCTCAATAAGACCCAATAGACGGGGATCACCTCTCAAATCTTCATCAACATGTCCCTGAAAGACATAAACATGAAGCAAACAGAAGCCAAATGCTCTCCTCCTAGCAACATAAGAGACAGTAGGGTCGGCCCTGTTGATGAATCGGTCTATAAAATCTAGCATCCTCACGCCCTTCGGAGTAACGAGACGATCTACCTCGAGCCTAGTCAATCCAAGCAAATCTCTAAACTTGCTCTTATACCCTTGAGCAGTAGAAGGGATGGCAGGTAAATGTTCGGGGTCCCACCCGCCAATAGCAGCAATTTCCTCCGGAAAAGGACAAATATCACCTCCTGGGAACGCAAAAACATGATAATTTGGGTCCCAATAATCAAGGCAAGCATCCAAGAACGGTTTTACAACCTTAATGAGTTTCAAACTCAACAAAGACCCAAGGTTATAAGCACCCATGTCATGTTTCTCAATGTTCGAAAACTCATTAGTCCATTCCTTCAAGCGAATCTCTAGGGTATTCATGATGATAATTTTCTCTTGAAAATTTATTGGGAGTTTTTATGTGTGAATCGACGAAGAAGAGACGGAAGAATTATATGATTTAAAGCTTCGTCGACGCTTCTATTTATACTAATTGCTGTTTCCAAAAATCCATCAGAACCGACCTGCTTGGGAACAGGCGCGGCACCTGCTGCGCCTCTTCAAAGGGACGCAGCTCATGCTGCGCCTCTTCCCCAGCCTCACTTCTGTGACCTCCGCGTTTGGATCTTTCCTAATTCTATAAACGAATAATTTCCTATTCCTACGGGATTTTATTTTGGTAAATCCGAGAAATTTACCATGCATCAGGTTTCCTTAATCCGCAAACGCGCGTTTCGAGGCGACATCGACATTTTTCGCCATTTTTCTCACACTTTTATATTTAGTTTTCATTTTAATTCTTTTTTATTTCAACTTTTTACTTAGTCATTTCATTTTCTTAATTTCTATTTTTTTCCATTTTCTAACTTATAGATTTCTCTTTTTCTTTTTTTTTCGGGGGTAATCCTCCCTACCGTCCGGTCATTTCCGACAAAATTTTTGCATTTTCACGTCCTTTCGAGTCTCATTTTGCACTAATTAAAGGCCTTATGTGTATAAAATATATGTTTTGCGTGATTTCCATGTAAATTTCGGCAGCATGACGGCGTAAACCGTTGTCTACCAAACCTGTCCAAGAACTAACCTGCAGGTACAAGCAACACAACCCAGCAGCAAAGGCACGCAGGCCGTCATATATACAAATGTACAAGCAAACTGGGGGCTTGCGCCCCAAACCAAATCCAAAGTCCAAATGTAAACTGGGGGCTTGCGCCCCAAACAAATCCAAAAATGTTCAAAATCAAGTCTACAAAACCACGCAGACTACTGCTGGGCACCCTCCAGCTCGGCAACCCTCGCCATAAGAGCGGCAATCTCGGCGTCCCGAAACTCGAGCTCCCTCGACAAACGAGCCGTCTCCTCCCGAGATCGGGTCAACTCTCGCTCCACTCACGATCGGCTGTGGACAACAAGAAATTGGCTCATGTCAATCAATTCAAACAAAACAGAAAAACCAAAGATCAAGGAAAAACAAATGAGGTTCATACCTGACGACCTCGACCGCCGACGAGCGCCTCGATGGCCGTAGCTCGTAGCCGGTTGGCCACCCTCCATAGTGCCACAAACCGAGATGGCGCGACCTGCATTTCAAAAGAATTCCCAGTAAACTGAACAAGTTCAATCAAATGTGTTCTTACACGAAAACTATGCGAAATAAGAACTCACCCTCCGAATCAGATGCTGTCAGTCGTCTAGGCCAGCATCCGTCACAGCCACGTCAAAGTCACGCAGCTCGGAGATCGTCGTCCTCCCAGTAGCGTCAGTGTACTCGAGGGTCTCGGGGAACTCTGGGGGCTCGATGCCCGCCGCCTCAACCTCCTGCAAAGACAAATGGCTCTCGTTAATCGATGATCTTTCGTCGCGATTCTCGAAAATCAAAATCCAACAAGAAACAAAAGATACTCACCACTACCGGCCAATACGCCAACCTCCCGTAAAGGAACGCCGAGTAATCCTCGTCAGGGAGAAGAAGGTCGTCGCCACTAGCACCAGCCAAGTCCGCCTCCCTCTCAGCCTCAGAAGGCTCCCTAAACATCGTCCTAGGAGGATCGACGGGAACCGTCAACGCTCCCCGAAAACACTGACGAGCTAACCGCTCGCCCAGATACCACACAGGACCCATCGACGTCCACAACAGCAGCCGACTCGAGCTCCTAGGTCGAAGGACCTCAGCGACAAAAGGAGGCGCTCCAGCGTACTCCGCCCAAGGTCTGGGCACCCACTGCGACAATATAAAGGCAAAGGTCATTCCTATGATCAATTTAAAACAAAGTATGAGAAGAATAAGTGCATACAAATAGGATACTCACGCTGCTCAGCTGAAGAGCGTTCACATCCCGCCGGTAGACATTGTGAGAAGAACGCTTGCTCTTCGTCCGGCACATGACCCAATCCCTCACCACGGGGTAGGCCCTCTCCAGCGGCTCCGTCCTCTTGGGCGCGAGGCCCGGAAAGTAAGAGTACACCCACGACTGCAAAGCATAATAATCAATGACGATCTGTCGGTCGTCGATAAAGAAAGAAATTGACTCTGGCCTAAAGGAAGGTTCATACCTCCAACAGTAGTCCAGGTCCGACGGCACCAGGAGAAGTCCCCTTCTCCATCAGCTCCGGACGCACCATGGCCCTCATAAAGCGGATGAGGACCGCAAAACCAGCAGTGACCCAGTCCCAACGCCCTAGGGAGCTCAGGTCAGAAAGAAAGGGGAGAAGCTTCGTCGACAGCCTCTCACCCTTGTCTCCGAGGTAAATCGAAGACAAGAACCACCAAAGCCACGGACGAGCCCTCTCGCTCGGTACCAGTACAAGGAGGGGGAGCCGTCTCCCTCCCATCGATCACCACCGATGCTGGGGTCTTCCCCGCAAAGTAATCTCGAACGTAGGTACTGGGTACCAAACCCGCACCGCAACGGCCTTCGGCGACGTGTTCCACCCGATCAACCTCCTCGCCTCGGCCGAATCCGCCCTCATGCCGCCTCCGCCACACCATCTCCTCGGCCCCACACCTGCACCGGAAATCATGCCGTAGTCCTCCAAGGTGACTCCCACCTCACCAAAAGGCAGGTGAAACGTGGAAGTCGTATCCCAAAATCGATCCAAGAAAGCGCGGACCAGGCTAAGGTTGGCCCGCAACCTCCTCTTCACGATATCCCTCCAGACCTGAACCAGAGGACCGAACGCTCCACGCTCGATCATGGCTCTCTCCTCCGCCGACAGCCGCTCGTAGTGCTCCATCGCCGTCGTGTACCCCGAGAACGACCGGATGTTCCCAGCCTCCTATTATGATTCGAAATAGAGCTATCTTTAGTTTTGAGTAAATTTGAAAGGAAATTTGAACAAAAGTAGAAAGGGGTAGGTAATGAGTTAGGGAATTCCTATTTACCAAGCTCTTCACCGTCCTGTAGGACAAATGACCCTCTGCAGCCCACACAAGGTGCCTACTCTCCCGGTCTCGGCCACGCGGAGCTCCTCTCAGCTGACGACCCCCTCGTCTGAGGTGGGCCCGTCTCGGGATCTCCTCCTCATCAGCGGCCTCCTCCTCGGGAACCTCGTCTGCAGCGGCCATCACCGCGTCGGTGAAAGCCTGCTCCAAAGCCTCCTCAACCAACTGGCGTCTACCTCCATGGGAGTCCTCCCAGAAGTAGAAGCATCGTCACCTGCAACGTTAAAGTAAATTTAGGCCGCGTCACATGACGGCAAGCCTTTGTTAAGAAATTTTCGAGCCTTCAAGGCCCGGGAATTCCCCATTTCTGGCCATCCTTGGCCATGTTCTCACCAATTCAATCACTCATGTGACAAATTGGGTCAAGTCAAGTCCGAGTCAAAGCCTAGTCTCGGGTTTGAGTCGAAAATTCGGCAGCATTTCGCTATAATGGCGGTTATGCCCTAGAAAGGTGTCCTGAAAAAGTTGTCACAAACCAAAACTTCCAAGATGACAGGAAGTTTACCCATCATCCAAGGGTCCCAAATATCGAATTTCATCACAAATGGGCAATCCTAAGGCCATTTTCGAAGCAATTTACGATCTAGCTGTGAAACCGTCTCAAAATTCGCTCAAGGGCTCAAAACTCGATGAAAATTCAAAGCAAATACATGGTTATGTTCCTAACATTACCTATTATCCATTTCTAGCATCAATTTGGCAAGACAAATCCATTTGGGGGAAAAGCCCCAAATTTTCGATCAAAAGGGTCGAAAACCCTAATGTTCGCGGCTCAAAATTCGACAAATACGGATGATTAATGCAAGATTAAGACACATACCTCGATTAGTCATATTTAAAGCAAGCTTTTGAATCCAACCTCGACGGAAATGGTGAAGATTTGAGAGAGAAATTGAAGAAAATGAGTTTCGAAATAATGAAACATAAACCTCCTGATTTCGTGTTTTTACGCAGAATTGCCAAATTGGGGAAAAGACGCAGCAGGCGCTGCGCCTCTTCCAAGAGACGCAGCTCTTGCTGCGCCTCTTCCTTTTGTTCCCTCCACACGAATTTTCGAAAATTCGTTATGAGTTCGTTATTTGTGGGCCCATCTTTGGTGCGCCTCTTCTTCAATGCTATTATATCATTTTGGTCCGTTTCGACGATTTTCTTTCGTTTCGGCCTGCATTTTATCCAGCGCGACAGTATTTTGCAGTATTGTCCAAACCCATTTTATCCCGCGCAGCAGTATTTTGCAGTATTGCTCAGTTTGTTTTGCCCAGCGCAGTAGTATTTTGCAGTACTGCTCACGCAAGACTTCTTCCCCGACGATCAAGATGTTCCTAGTCGTCAATATATTCCCCAACAAGAGTTCGCTTGAGACCGACGCAAGCAGATTCAACCTCAAGTTTTCTTGCCTGAGTTCGCTTGAGACCGACGCAAGCGGATTCCCCCAGCAGTTTCTACCGACGTCCTGCTGCTTTCAATATTTCGTGTTTCCCCGCGGAGTTCGACAGGGTGTCGTTCTCCGGAAGTTCCTATACTCAAACCTTAGTTACCCTTAGGTCGAAACTCATATTTGGCCTCCTTCCCGTCAATGCTTTCCTTAGGGTCCCACACCCTAGCACAATCCTTATATGTCTTTTAGGTCTTACCCTTAGCTCCCAAGCTCAAACCTTAGCTCCTATGCACCTCCGAAAGCATCTCGAGAAGAAGTCTCAGGTATGGTCTCTTCTTATGGCTGGCGAGCCTCCTTACGTAGTCTAATGGACTTTAAACGACCCTCCCCGATAGTCGACAGACTCTAAAATGTTCCCGACGATAGGTCCTTGGCTCAGACCCCTTGAGCCGCCTCGCGTCGCCGTAGTCGTCAGGTTGTAATCTTCGATTGACCTGATGGCTATACTTTGACTTTCGCCTTGTCCAAGCCTCGGTCAAAGTGGGGCTCTGAGACACCTCGTTTCGCACCTCTCGCAAACCACCCGGTGATGATTGGGCCGCATGTTTGATTCGCGGAACGATTTGTGACAGTTCGTAAGATTATCGTCAAGTGATTGCTCAAATATTAATGTCAACCTCTTAGTTGTCATCTACGTCCCGATACGGTCGTTTTGGCATAATTAGAGTATATTCGAGTCCGGGTCAAAAACCGTCTCCATTTTCTCGATGACCGTTAAATCCCGAGTCGAAATGTTCGGAATGTTCCGGATATTTCTATTCCATATTTCTCAAATTTTATCTTTTGGCAAATAATATCCCGTAATATTTACATAAGATATTAAAGATAACCGAATTAATTCCGTCCTACCATAACTTAAACACGGAAATCTTTCTTAAGCAGGAGGAAACCTCCACGGGAACAGACGCAGTCTTTGCGCCTCTTCCAAGAGACGCAGTGGCTGCTGCGCCTCTTCCCAGGCCCTTCTTTGCATGATTTACGTATCTTTTTTATATCTTTCCGAGATTCACTTCCAAAGAGTCTCCGAAACCCTATTCCTCCGCGTGATTAGTATAAATAGGAGCCTTTGTTCCTCATATTTCTCACGCGAGTGTCCGCCCTTCTCTTCTCCCTTTGCATTCTAGACTTCGTTCTTACTAATTGGCGCCTACGTGCTTGGACTTCCGACCACGTAAGCTCGGATCTTTCCGGGTACCAGCCTCTCCGTTGCATGACCGACCAATTTGACCACTACACTCAATCAATCTAATTAATCAACTTGTTAAATCGTTTTCCTCTTTCGAGGGCACTCTTTCCTTGCGTTCGCGTCGAGCATCACTAATCGATCTTCTTAGTTCTTCTCGTTCCGTCAACATGTAAGTCTGAGGGTGTATTAATCTCTCTTTTATTTATTGTATTTTATTATTGTATAACAATTGTAAGGTTTATGTCGAAAGTACCTCATTAAAACCGATTTCTAAAACCGTCTTTAAAACCTTTTTTGCGGATTTCCAGTAGACAGACGTCGAGAAAAGACGCAGCAACCGCTGCGCCTCTTCGAAGGAGCGCAGCACCTGCTGCGCCTCTTCGTGAGGCTGCCGCAGTTCCTGCTTCTTTTCTTCTTCCTCCGTCCTCTGTAATTCGTATCAAATTTATTTCTTTTGTTTTGTTCGTCTGTTAATTCTTCATCATGATAGTTTAATAATTCATATGTATATTAACCATCACCATTAACATGTTTTAATCGTCATAAATCCGACTTAAATCTCAAGTAATCAATATTTGCGGGTTTTGTCATTAATATTCAATTCGAGTTTTAGAGATTCAATTTCGTCATGTTGAGTTTAAATTTATCTTTGATATATTTTGCATCCATATTCATTGTTAATTCGTCATATTCATCATGTTTAATTCATTTAATTCGTTTAGTTAGTTAGTTTAATTAATCATTCATTAACATCGACCCTTCACATAATTAATCCGTTTATTTCCGTCTCATCCATGTTTTACTGTTTTATGATCTCAATCATATGTAAATAAGCTGCTAATAACTTTCATCCGAGTCTAAAATCGCAATCAATCCATTAATTTACCAATTAACATTAACGGTTTTGCGATTCCGCTTCACGGCCAGAACTCACCCTTGGAATGACGCAAAGAATCGCCGCGCCTCTTCCAAAGGGCGCGATGCTGTTGCTGCTGCTTTGTTCCAGATGAGTTTTGTCTCTGAACTCCTTTTCTGCCTTGACGTAGTTTAATTAGTTTATGTATTAATCAACTAATATTCGTATTATCACCTTCTGATCTGTCGTGTTTTGTTCTTTTATTTCTTTTTCTCAAATTATCCGTTTTAAAGATATTTTCGACATAAATCGCCTATCCAATGTAATTGATGTAATTTTTATTATTGTAATTTATATTTATTGTACTCCATTTATCATTTGTACGCCTTCATATGTAAATGAACATTAAATCCAACTTCGACCCAATTGTGTGCTAAATTAATTGTCAACCGACTTAGTATTAAATTCTCACATGTTAGGATTAATCTATGGATGTTGCATTGCATGCATATAGCCGACGATATATCAAGTATAAATGACTTCCCTAATCATTAGTAGAGGCCGATATCGAGGCGGGCGGGATTAGGTGTTCGATCAAAAGAGCTTCCTAATACGTACCCTCACCCCTTACTCCAGATCTCCGTGAGCACCCGTGTTCATTGGCATCTACGAGAGTCATTCTAGACATAGAATGCTAAGGGTAACGATTGCTTAGTGTTCATGTCACTACTTTGTGTCTTGACATGACACGAGGTACTCGAACGGTGATAAGGCTAAAGTCGTATCACCTTAATCAAAGTAAACCTAAACTACTACTAACAAAATAGCTAGTGGTAAGTCAGGGTCGAATCCACAGGGAGGCGGTGATTATCTAGTTTGTTTATATTTAAATCTGTCTTAAAGTAACCAATTGTGGGGGTTTGTTTTGTTTGTATGCTAACCAACTAATTGCAAGTAATTTAAAGGGCAAATAACAATAATATTAAAGGTCTAGGATTTCCGGTTCACTAGGTCAATTATATGGGGTCTATTAATCAATTGCTAGATCTGTCAAGCTGTCTAAGGTCATAAGATCGGTCGACTCTATTATGCCCTTTAGATCGATTCTAACATGCGGTCGCTATAATTAGATACAATATATTTGATTATCGCAGCCTATATTAATTCTAACCCGGTCGGTGAAAGGATTAATTCGCTACACTAATTAACAACTCAGGCCTAAGTTAATTAACTAGAATAAGAACAATAATCAAACGACAACTTATATGATTTCCCTAGCAATTAATCAATTTTCCCCTTTTAATTAATCTAGATCCCCTTCATCCTAGATGAGGAAATTAGCTACGCATAATAGAAAGAATAACAATAATAGTAATGGAAAACATGATGAACAATAATAAAGATAAACAAGTAATTGAAATAATAATTGAAGAAAGATTAGAACAATACCGTAACTAAAGGCAATAGATCCGAACAATAATTAAACTAAACTAAGTATTTTAGAGAGTTTTCTAAGGTAGCTATATTAAACCTACTGAAAATAAAGCATAAATAACCTAGGGTACGAGTTTTGGTATTTATATCAATACATAACCGACTTAAGGAAAGTTGCGGGAATTATAAAACTGGAAGGTTCCTCGATCGAGCCAAGGGTGACTCAATCGAGGCACCAAAGTTCAAGAACACCCAACTCTCGACATTGCGAAATTTAGTTGATTAGGTTGGTTCCTCGATCGAGTCGAGAGTGACTCGATCGAGCATGCAGTTCCTCGATCGAGTCAAGGTTGACTCGATCGAGGCACCAATTTCCTACTTCGCGCACTGAACTTCAAACGACCGCCATTTCTTCGTTACTTGTCAGAAACAAGCCATTTTTGCGGCGTTGGAAAGCTAAGAAGATAAGCTTTCACCTCCAATTGGAATCACTTGAAAATCTGTTGTAGAACTCGAGATATGGCTCTTCAAAGGAGGCACTAATTGTAATACTCCGTATTTATAAGTCTTGGGGTACTCTATCGAGTAGCCCTTACTCTGTCGAGTAAGGGTAAGTTGCGAGATAAAATAGTTTCTGACCTGTTGGGTACTCGATCGAGTAGCTGGGGTACTCGATCGAGTAGGGGGGTACTCGATCGAGTACCTTGGGTACTCGATCGAGTGTCCGGTTTTACGGGGAGTTTCTCGGGTTTTGTTAATTATGCGATTAAGGTATTTAAACCAATTCGTCTTTGTTCTAAATCACTTTTTACAAAACCTAAAACCTGTTTAAGAGAGAAAGCAACTTGTCTTCTTCCTAATCGCGTTCTTGACAATTCCCGGAGTTCAGACGGTCGGTTTGCATCGTAGTTTGTGTCGTTGGATTCCTTGCGTCGAGGGTAAGCTTTTAATGTAATTTATATAATATTTTGTTAAGATTAGTGAAACCCTAATTTAGGAATTGGGGGTTTTTATGAATAGTAATTGAATAGTAGTATCTATGTGTTGTATGGTAGGAGGAGAGTTCATAGAAGAGGCGTTTTGAGACAGCTGTAGATACCGTCTGCGTGTTGTGCTATCCAGGTAGGATTTCCTACTCAGTATTAGTCCCATAATGGGATATTGGTGATGTGCTGTAGTTAGTTGATTGATATGATGATTGTAATTGTAATTGTGATTGTGATTGTGGTTGTGTTTGTGATGGTTCTCGAGATGCGTTCTCGGCTGAGTGGGGTCACTTGCGGGAGTGATCTCACGCCCTAGTTTCGCCCTTCGTGGAACCCGCCACGAAAGGGGATGTGCACATTAATGGACGGGGTTATCGCTCGTACGATGAGCGGGGCTTAGGTGGGAACGGTTGCGGTCCCCCACGGCGGGCTGGTCCAAAGGGGACGATCGGATTGAGATGATGGGAGTTGGTGGTGTGTGTGTGTGTGTGTGACAGTTCAAATTGTCTGTTTGTCTTATTATTGTTGATATATGTATTGAATTGTGTGATTAGTCTTGACCCGTTTAAATGTTTTAAAAACTGTGGTGATCCATTCGGGGTGGTGAGCGATTATTGAGCGGTGTGTGATATGATGCATATGGGATAGCCGGGATGAGTCATCACGTGGCGGTTAGAAGTCTTCCGTTTGTGTCGACGAAGTCTAGTAGCTTTGATAGTTTAGCTGTAGACCGTATGAGAAGCTTGTAATTCCTTTTATTAGTTTTGGTTTGAACATGTAATCACTTAATCTATAATTACTTTAAAAGTATGTTTCTTTATTGTCTTATGATATTCAGTACCTCGGGCAACCGAGATGGTAGTATCCTTATACCTGAGTGGTCCTGGTAAGGCACTTGGAGTATGGGGGTGTTACAAATGGTATCAGAGCGACGATTTTGGAACCTGTAACAAATGAACATAATGAACATAGGGAGTCTAATAAAATGAACCTGGTGTATGTGTAATGGGAGCCCCACTGATGCTAGGTTTTGGGTGAGTAGGCGCCCTCACTTCAAAATCTTGGCCCCATGATACTTAAGCCAATCACATGGTATGGGAACGTGGAGTCCGTGTGTATATGTGCGACGTGTATGTTAATTGTGCTGTATATGGTTTGTTGAAAGCATGTTGCATGATAGTTGGTTGACATGTTGGTTGGAATCGTTGGGAAAGTATATGAGAATGATGAATGATATGGTAGAAAAAGAAAGTAGTTCGTATATGATGATGTGTGATGAAGTGGATTTGTAATGTTGTTGTATTAGCAACATGGAAATAGGATTTGTAGTGTATGGGTGTGGTTTGTGTTATGAAAAGTTATGAAAATTTAAAACATGCGAGTAATACATGATTGAAAGTTGAATGTTATATGAGCATGATAGATGGTAATGTTTGGCTTTGGTAAGTAGTAACATGAAGAATAGAGGTTCAATGATATGTGTTTTGTATAACGAATTGGATGAAAAGCATGATGGTTGTTTACAACGTGGCACTTGATAACACGAAGTACATTATTTTGTTAATTGTATGAGGAGTCGCGCAGATTTGAGTGCGTAGTTGTAATCATAATGTTGAAATAATAATGAATGCATAGTACGTTAGGGTATGTGAGATAACATTCGGGTAGTATTCACGAGTCTGCATGACGCGATCGAGTGGGTTTGATTCGATCGAGTGGGTATTTGTCGTTATTTTGACCAGAATCGTGTTTTGGGCACTCGATCGAGTACCTCGGGCACTCGATCGAGTATGGGGTCACTCGATCGAGTAGCCGGGCTACTCGGTCGAGTAAGTCGAGATCGAAAGGTCCGTTTGGGTTAAGAGTCGGGGCACTCGATCGAGCATGTTTGGCACTCGATCGAGTAGCCTCAACTCGATCGAGTAGGTTCTGGTACTCGATCGAGTGGGGTCTGTGCAGGTCATATGCGTATTTCGGGTCATATGTTTGTCTTTTGACATTCGTTGCATATTATGTTTAATTCAAAGGTGTTGTATTACTTCTTTATGCATTGTTTTACGTATGTGTTGGTCCTGAAGCGTAGGTTACCCAATCTTATGTTGTAAAGAGTGGCACTATGATGAGTATGAGTTCGGTGGGGAGGACATGAATTATGAGTGATTATGATAGATGGTGGAAAAAGAAAAGGAAGATTGGTATAGTTTATTGAGGCATGGCGCACGCTTTGCGAGACGGGATGAGTGATATGATTGTGTGTTGAGTAATGTAAAAATAAGTGAATTTAGGCAAGGGATGATGTGAGTATAATGAACGTGAGAATGAAAAGATTGAAAGTAAGAATGTGGATAGTGGCAGCTTGAGATGTGTAAAGAGTTAAGGAGGGAAATGGTTAGGAGTCGTGTGGGTTATGGATTTATGTAGTGAAAGTTCGTTTAAAGGGGTTGAGAAGAGTAATATATAGTGAACTTTGTGGAGACATGTCGCGAGGTGTATTTATAGACAGTGAGTGAGTTTGGGAGGTTTATTAAAAGATGAAACTACTGTGTGAGTTCCTTGGGTAATTAACGGTATTAAATGAATTCTGAATTCTAGAGATGTAAAAAGGGAGATGCAATTGTTTGAACATTAAACGTTGGTTCTATGGATAGATTAGTGGCAAGTATGAGTGATAGCATAATAAGAGAAGATCCATGGTAAGAAAGAGTGAGATGATGTCGGTAGAAAATAATGGAATTAAGTTTTGGAGCAACGAAGGGGTAACCAGATTTCTAGAGAATTAGCTAGAAGGAATAAGGAGTTGAACTATTAATTGGTATTATTGAGTGTAAAGAGAAAAGAAGGATAAAAGTAAGCTGAGGAAAATGTTCACCGGAGCTATGTGATATAAAGATAAGAAATCATCGAAATATGTGATGGTATCACGAGGATGTTAGCTAAAGGTTATATAGGAGTTTCAGGACAACATGATTGATAATGAGTTTCGAGGAATTAAGGAAAGTAAGAAGTTAGAAGAATATCTGCATGATATGAGATTTTGGTGGAGAAATGGATGATGATTCAATTAAGGAAAATATTGGGAAGAATGTTGAGATAATTTTGTTCATGGATTCGATGTTCGTTGTTTGGGATGTTAACCAAAGATAGAAAAGAAATCATGATATTTAGAGATGAGTGAGTGAAGAGGTTTGATGTCCTGGACAAAGTGGTAGTGTTATGGTCTTTGACTAGTGGTTAAGGGAAAGTGTATATTAGAAAAGTGGCAATTCTAAAGAGGCTGATTTTGTAAAGACTGAATTGATAAAAGTATGGTTGTCAGGAAGTATAAGACATAGTCTTAGGAGGAGGTTTCTCATAAAGAGTGTTAGCTGTATGGTTATGTAAGGCAGAAGGTGCTGGTGATGCGAATGGGGGAATATGTTATGAGGGGCATATGAGTTAAACTCGGGCGGCAGGTAACCTTTTTCGAGTGGTGACTTACGTGGTCAGGATTGACTAGTTGGTTGTGATTACGGGTCTGTGATTTGTGTAAATGTTTGTGTGAGGTTCTGACCTCACAAGAAGTGGTATGGTATGATAATTATAAAATTGTTTTATGAATGTTTTGTAATATATATGTTGGACACGGTAATTTAATTGAATAATATCCAAAAAGGTAATAACTTGATTAATTTGACATGGCTAGTTATAATTTTATGTGTATTAATAACACATGTGTATTCCGTGAAATGGTAGAGATGATGTTCATGAGATGCTTATCTGTTTATCCATATAATATGTCGCGTGGTGATTTAATAAAGTGGATTTGAGTAAGTTTTCTTGTCCGAAAGGTTATTTCCGAGTCAGTATTTATGGGAATTGTATGCAGTTGTGATGTCTATCGGTGTGGTTGTGGTGCCTCGGGTGGTGATCCGGGCACAGTACATAGTGCGGTGATGCGGGTATTTTCGCACTACGGTGTGGCTGTTGGTGGCGGTGTTGTGATGCCGTCACCGGTTGTGGTGGAGTAGGCGGGATGATTATGATTCGAGTTTCGAAAGTACATACCAGTTATACATAGATTGTTGTTTTGTTTGATGTCGCTCTCTGCGAGTTTCAGTTGGTGCTGATAGACAGTTGTCTTGTTTATTCATGTTTTCTTTACCAGGTTAAGTCGAGAATGAGGTAGGGTATGATATGAAATAGAGTTGTATATGTTTCGTTGTTGTCATGGGATAGTGATAATCTGTTGATGAGACATCGGTAGACATGGTAATGGAAAATGATTCGTGGAACATGTGTTGTAATGAGCTGAAAGCGGCAGGTAGTTCATAATCTTTTGTTGAGACAGTGAGTGTAGGGTGTTGGGGAAATTAGTGTCATGTTAAGTTGTGTATGAATTTTGCGGTAATGAAAGAAAGAACTTGAGGATCTAGTGTGCGTGTACGTAACGAGTGCGGATC
The DNA here is from genome assembly GCF_048544455.1 of Silene latifolia. Classification (NCBI taxonomy): domain Eukaryota; kingdom Viridiplantae; phylum Streptophyta; class Magnoliopsida; order Caryophyllales; family Caryophyllaceae; genus Silene; species Silene latifolia. The sequence continues at coordinate 340,505,667 of NC_133537.1, read as the reverse complement.
GTGAGTTATGCTTCTGGAAGATAAGTGCTTTACATAGCGAGGTATGCTGGTTTGCAGTGATAATGGAGAGTTAGTATGGTGATTTTGCTACGAGCCTTATGGTATAGGTTAGGGGTGTGCAGATTGATTTGAAGTATGAGAACTGTTGAAGTAAGAGAGCCTTGAGAAATAGGAGTGATTATGGAAATGAGGTTATAGGCAGTTATCTTTGACATAGGGTGGTGATGAGGATAATGAGATAATATAGCTAAGGGTTTAGTATTAGCGAGTTACGAGGACGTAACATTTGTCTTAAGAGGAGTAGGATGCAATAAAAGAGAGTTTCATGGTGGTGCATGCGGTAATATAATTGGAAGTAGAGTGTTAGCGTAGCGTAAAGGAGGGATTTGTTTTGTGGACAATACTTATAAAAGGCCATGGCCGTGCTCGTAGTAGTGTGATGCTTCAGAGTGTGGGAATATTTTATATAATGTTGACAGTTGGAGGATGATGTTATGAGTGTGAGTAAACTTCGAGGACGAAGTTCCTTTTAAGGGTGGTGGAATGTAACATTCCGTTTGAGGTCTATGAGTGTCTTGGAATTGGGTTTGATAGTTGATGTTGATAGTTGATGATATTATGGAGCTAGCAGCATTAGAGGATGGTAGTTGATTATGTGTGGAGTTGGTGTCGTGAGAGATATATATGTGGTAGATACGATATAGTGAGTCATGTTGTGGAAGTAAACATGGTTGGTAGAATGGGGGTTAAGAGTTCATGTTCTATGTTCGGTCGAGTTCTCGAGTCCTTAGCTAAGTTGTTGTGTCTTGGTCGAGTCAGTATGGTTGTTTTTATGTATGGGTTGAACTTCGGGGACGAAGTTCCTTTTAAGGAGGGAAGACTGTAATACTCCGTATTTATAAGTCTTGGGGTACTCTATCGAGTAGCCCTTACTCTGTCGAGTAAGGGTAAGTTGCGAGATAAAATAGTTTCTGACCTGTTGGGTACTCGATCGAGTAGCTGGGGTACTCGATCGAGTAGGGGGGTACTCGATCGAGTACCTTGGGTACTCGATCGAGTGTCCGGTTTTACGGGGAGTTTCTCGGGTTTTGTTAATTATGCGATTAAGGTATTTAAACCAATTCGTCTTTGTTCTAAATCACTTTTTACAAAACCTAAAACCTGTTTAAGAGAGAAAGCAACTTGTCTTCTTCCTAATCGCATTCTTGACAATTCCCGGAGTTCAGACGGTCGGTTTGCATCGTAGTTTGTGTCGTTGGATTCCTTGCGTTGAGGGTAAGCTTTTAATGTAATTTATATAATATTTTGTTAAGATTAGTGAAACCCTAATTTAGGAATTGGGGGTTTTTATGAATAGTAATTGAATAGTAGTATCTATGTGTTGTATGGTAGGAGGAGAGTTCATAGAAGAGGCGTTTTGAGACAAATTGTAGATACCGTCTGCGTGTTGTGCTATCCAGGTAGGATTTCCTACTCAGTATTAGTCCCATAATGGGATATTGGTGATGTGCTGTAGTTAGTTGATTGATATGATGATTGTAATTGTAATTGTGATTGTGATTGTGGTTGTGTTTGTGATGGTTCTCGAGATGCGTTCTCGGCTGAGTGGGGTCACTTGCGGGAGTGATCTCACGCCCTAGTTTCGCCCTTCGTGGAACCCGCCACGAAAGGGGATGTGCACATTAATGGACAGGGTTATCGCTCGTACGATGAGCGGGGCTTAGGTGGGAACGGCTGCGGTCCCCATCGCGGGCTGGTCCAAAGGGGACGGTCGATATTGAGATGATGGGAGTTGGTGGTGTGTGTGTGTGTGTGTGTGACAGTTCAAATTGTTCTGTTTGTCTTATTATTGTTGATATATGTATTGAATTGTGTGATTAGTACTGACCCCGTTTAAATGTTTTAAAAACTGTGGTGATCCATTCGGGGGTGGTGAGCAGTTATTGAGCAGGTGTGATATGATGCATATGGGATAGCTGGGATGAGTCATCACGTGGCAGTTAGAAGTCTTCCGCTGTGTCAGACGAAGTCTAGTAGCTTTGATAGTTTAGCTGTAGACCGTATGAGAAGCTTGTAATTCCTTTTATTAGTTTTGGTTTGAACATGTAATCACTTAATCTATAATTACTTTAAAAGTATGTTTCTTTATTGTCTTATGATATTCAGTACCTCGGGCAACCGAGATGGTAGTATCCTTATACCTGAGTGGTCCTGGTAAGGCACTTGGAGTATGGGGGTGTTACACTAATGATAAGAAGCTCTTTTCTTCGTGCTTTCTTCTTAACTTCTCTTCCTTCATTCTTATGGATTCTCGTGCCATGCTTCGTGTATCCCTTCATGCTCACTCCGCGATGCCCATTTCATTCCTTTGCTCCTCAAATGCATCATTTCTGCATTAAACATCAAAAGGCGGAAGTATCAACATTCTAACATAAAAGGCATGTAAATGATATAAACTAGCACGAAAACCGTATCAAAAGTAATTAAGGGGAGGCATAAATATGTATATAATTATGACTCATCAAACGGTTCCAATTTCCTATAAAAATTGGTGGCGACTCCTTACAAAATGCAAACGCTTGTTTTCGAGTCCCTTCACCAAGCGCCCCCGTGGGCGGCCCGCTGTCCACACTCCTCGGCCTGGTCCCGGAATTGGGCGCACATTTTAGGGAGGAGATCATCTTGGAGCATTTCAATATCCTTCTCCTTTTGAGCAAGGGTGGCCCGCGTATCCCTGAGCGCCTCCGCCTGGTTATGGAACAGATCTTTCCACTCTTCCCTCTTGGCAACCACGGCGTCGTAAGCGCCCTTATACCTGTCTCGCTCCTCCATCATCTTGGCAGTGGCGGCATCAGCGTCCTCAACTTTGGCCCTCTCGGCCCCTAGCTGCTTCTCAGCCTCCTCCACACGCTTCTTGGCAGCAAGGAGATCCAGTTTAGCCATCCTGGCTTCCCCCTTTGCAGCAGAGAGATCAAGCTTAAGCTTTGCAATCAGTGGCCCAGATTGGGCCATGGCCTTCTCCTGCTCCATGATGTGGGAGCCGGCTAGACGGGTCCACTTCGCCAGCCTCTTATATATTTTCTCACCCTCCGCCACGAGCTCGGTGGAGGGAATCTTCTGAACCGAGGAGTCAACGGTGACATTTCTATCACCCGTCTTCTCAGGCTGCCGCTCAGTGAGAACGACAGCTGCCGACGGCGGATCTGCAAAAAATTTACACAGAGCATCCATGTCACCATGCATCGACACATCAGAAAGTCTGTCATCAGGGATGTCCAACGAACCAGCTAAATCCGAACCACAAGTTAGATCCGTACCAGTCTGGACCCTCTTAAGTGGAGGGCCGGCTGAGCCCGTCTTCTCCTCGGCAACGGTCGAAGCAGACGGCGGATCTTTTCTCTTCTTCAGAGGAGAAGGGTCCTTAGCAACGGTAACCACCCCCTCAGTGATATTGACGACCTCTACATGCACGGGCTCCTTCTGAACCACTGGGGTCGAAGAGGGAGTCGGCACAGACGCCGTCGCCAACCTGGACGCTGCCTTCTTTGTTCTCTTCGGCACGCCTCCGAGAACACGTGCTTGGGCCGCCGCCGGGTCCAGTGACTTCAGCTGCTTCTCCATGAGCTCGTTGGGAGCCGGTCTACGATCACGCAAGTCAGCCGTAGGATGCCGTTGAACGACCCTCCTGTCCTTATCAAGCCATAACCTCTCCAAGGTCCTCTCAGGCAGTTCCTGGCCAAACCGGTCTGCAAGAAATCAAACAAGGGTCATATATAAAGAAGTAAAACAAAGCTCTGAAACAGGAGCATAACAGGCAAAGATGGGCCTCACACCGACCCCACTCACCCTGGCTGAGGGCCGGTATGAGGCCGACGCGGCAAAGCAGCTCATCCTGAAGAATAATCTGAGTCGGGGGCAGCCAACCCTTCTCAGCATCAAACAGCTGCATCGCCCGCTTCTCATCCGCAGTAAGAGGGACCAGCGAAGCGTCCATCTTAGCTTTACCCCGGGAGATACATTCCTCATACTCTTCCCGGTTCTCACACCGCAAGTAAACAGGGCTCTGGAAAGACCGAGGCAATGGGTAGTCCTCCGGCACCTGAACATACACCCACCGCCGTTGCCAGTCCTTGCAAGAAGTAAGTTTGGACACGGAGACGAAGCCTGGCTCCGTCTGCACGCTGTACCACCCCACTTTACCGGCGATTGACGGCCGTAGATGATGAAGGCGGCGGAATAGGTTAACTGTTGGGACCTCCCCTCTAAAGAGACAGAGCCACACAAAGCCGACTATCGTCCTCATGGCCAACGGATGCAATTGGGCCACTGCGACGTTCATAGCTTTGATAATGGCCATGACGTATTCATTCAAAGGAAACCGGAGCCCATACTCCAGGTGCCTGATATACACGCCGATGTGACCCGGTGGAGGGCAACAGACCGCCTGACCCTCCTCGGGGATAACGATCTTGTACCCCTCACCGAAGGAGAAATGGCCTCCGAAAAAAGTAGCACCGGAACAGCTTGCGAATTTATTAGTCCAGACACGGTCAAGACCAGTTGTACAGGCCTCGCCATGATCCGGGATAAACGGCCTGACACCATCAGAAGGAGTCCTCTTGTCATCATCAGCATCATCACCCTCATCCTCCCCTTCCTCCAAAATTGGAGGATCAACTACGGGAGAAGGAGACCTAGGGCCCCCGAACCTTATCGGGATGGCATCTATTATCCCCTCCCCGTCGAGACGCGACGGGGAACCCCCCGGCGCAGAAATGCTAGTCCCAGCGTCAGCAGAAGACATGATAGCAATGATTATTTAACAAAATAAGAAATGAGGAAGTTTGTTTGTTTACCTGAAAACACTCGCCGGAGTAACAACTCTAAAAATTAGAAGACAAAGAAGCCCTTGAAAGCTTAGAGAGAAGAAAATTTTGGAGAGAATGAAATTGGTGGCCAATTTCATGGAATAACTGCCCTATTTATAGGGAAAAGCCCATGTAGAAGGACCAATCGAGAATGACCCATGAAGCGCCAAAAATAATCAAAGAAACAGACACGTGTCAGACATGCAACCATGGAAAGTCAATCGTCGCAACAGTCAAACGTCAATCAATGCAACAGTGACCAAGCGTCTTCAACACGCCCCTTCATATCTCTCTGCCTATTCATCTTCCTCAACAAATTCTTCGTATCTGTTCTCCGCCGGCCACATGATAAACCAAGCTAAGTAGCACCGGCCGGGGGCAATCAAAAACAACCGGCACTCTCAACCCTGGTCTCGGTCAGCGTCACTTTCTCTTCCACATCGGATGCCCTTTACATATCCATGCGGAGGGGGGATATATATGGTACGGCCTAATAAGAACCAGGCCGAGATAGAAGAAGCCGATACAGAAAAGTTTCAGAAATTACTTGCGCAGAATATACGCTCAACATACATCGGAGCCCATACCACGGCATAGACTACGCTGGGGGCAAATTGATGGGGCATATTCTGCACCGCTGACCAAGTCAACACATTGAGCAAGGTCAAGGATATCCACAGCAAAGTCAACGACTTAGACAGTCTAGCCGATGCAACCCATCGGCCTGTCACCTTGGGTCTCGGCCTGGCAACCAGCCAGCCGGGACACATATCCGCGTACTCATATCCAAGACCCTCGGCCGGCCTGCCATGGGTCCATCGGCCGAGGGTAGAACGGTCTTTCCACCTGCTAGCCACTTGGCCACTTGGCCACTACGTGACAAAAGGTGAAAGTCTATAAATACTCCTCAACCTTCATTGAGGAAAGGATCCACATTCTAACCTAAGAATTACTATTCATCTGGTAATATCTCCCTTATCTCTCTACAATACGCATTTAGCCAAGTAACAACTTATCCCTCTAAGTGTACTGACTTGAGCGTCGGAGTGAGTACGCTTGGCACAAAGCCAAGCCCTCAGTTCGTTCATTGTTGCAGGAGAGGCCGAGAGGAGCGATAAAGACCAGAGGGACTCCACTCAGGACATCATTCTACAAGCCACGGGTGGTAACAATACTTGCTCTGGAATTACACCCGGAACAAATATATTCTAACATAAATGTAAATCATGTCCAGTACTGTCCACCTTGGTTCAAAAAGTTTTGTTAAATTTACCCAATCGCATACGTGCCAGGCGCCACGCCGCTTTTCGACTTTGCCTCTGGGCCTTGACTGTCATACTTGTACATTTGTCTACTGCTTCATAATCGTATTTACGAGCAATACAAAAATGTATTAGAATCTTTATACATGCTTTTTCATTCATTTTTTTGCATAGTACTTTGTATATTTTTAATGGGTAAAAAAGAATAGAAATATATGCGTCAATATTCATATTAACATTGTGTACAAATACTCCCTCCATTTCACCACGTTCCCTTAAGTTAATATGTTACTAGTTTTAAACCCGTGCAAAATTGCACGGGTATGTATTTGGGCCAGTATTAATGTTTTTGGATGTATATATGTTTTTGCATTTTTATTGTACTTATCTAGTTGGTCTAAATCAACGATCTACATAATTAATGTTTAAATTTGTTACAAACACGTGTTCACATGCACTGGTTTATAAGGAAATAACGTAATATGATGAGAAAATAAGAACAAAATTCTTTCGTCATAGCGTTTTTCTTTTCTTAACCTAGGTCTCTGGTACCATGTAAAGTTTTGGAAAAGAATTTTGTTCTTATTTTCTCATCATATAATATATTACAAGATACATTCATGCCTATCATTGTCACCTACCATTTTCGGTGTGCGCGGCTGATAGTTTAGTTGCCGAGTTTTATATTCCAAGTAAATACTCCGTCATGATTGATTTTTTAAACAAAAATTTTTGTACCATGTAGTTTTAAAAAATTATGTTGTCATGTTGTTGCTGCATGGTACAATAATATTAACCAAAATACATGAATATTTTATACTCCAAGTAAATATCCCGTCAAGATTTATTTTTTAAACAAAAATTATTGTACCATGTAGTTTTAAAAAACTATGTATGTAATTCATTTGCGTTTTATATTCTATCCCGTAAATAAATGTAATTCCTTCTCGTAATTATGTAATTTTATTATTATTTAATTTTGTTTAAAAATTGTGTAATTCAATTTCATTTATTCCATATGTAATTCATTCTGCTTATATGTTATTAATTTTATTTACACGGAATGTATAAAATTATTTCATAATATTAATTCATAGAAGTTTTTCATAATATTATTTCATAGAATTTGTTGCAAGACGGAATTAATCGCATGTTTGAAAAGAAGGAAATCTGAAGAAATAAATACATTGCACACTAACGGGTCACACCATAACATGAATTTCCAAAAAAAAAAGGATGCATTAATGACGTGACGCGCTGATGATTGAGTATTGTCTTTTGTATTAATATAGATAAGATTTTTTCGGATTGGAAATAATTTTAATTAAAAGTATTTTGATAACAGTGTTATCACATGTACATGGAGCAAAAAATCCGAGTAAGTACCTTATGGTATACTTAGCAACAACATCAGAGCCTTAATTCCAAAATAATTTGGGAAAAATTCTTGTTTAAGATGGACATGAGTCACATGACTAACAAAAAGTTATGTTTAAGAATACCGACATGATTGACTTGGCCTGAAACCCGAAAGTAACTCGAACTACAACACCCGAATGTGACCCAAAACCCGAATTGTTTTTGACCCCCGAACACGACCCAAGCTTTGTTGAACCGTAACTGGCCCGCCTCAAAATGAACACAATGCGAAACCACCCAACCCCAAAATAACTCGATAAAACATAAATCTAAGTCTCTAATTAACCCAAAGAAAAAGACTTAAAATGACTAATTTGAAATTAAATTTAGTATTATTTACGTTAAAATAATGAATCATTAATAAAATTAAATTATAAATAGCTAATAAATAATAATATAAATAATATACTTTTTTCTCACTTAATCATTGATTGAAAAGTGAACAGACCCGTTAGACCTTAAAATGACAAAATCAATATATTCAAAATTCAAAATGATCTAACATGACCCAAATTAAACTAATTTAAATTGGCCTGACTCGAAAGTCGAACCCAACCCAATTGACCTGTTTGCGAGATACAACTTTCCCGCATTTGCTTGGGTGAAAGTCGTAAAACCGTACCTTTATATCTTTTATTTCTTTTTAGGAGCTAAAAATTTCGCTGAAGAAATTGTTTAATTTTCAGAAGACCATGATGATTGATAATGGCTGTAAGATCAGCGCTAATGATCTTAAATACGTTAATTAAGTGGTTAATGATCATGCGGTAACTTTATTAAGCAGTAAGTTACGTTTAATTTCTGCTTTTGATTCTTATAATTGTTATTTATTTCTGCTTTTGATTATTATAATTGTTATTTATTCATGTAATTCTTGTTATTTTATCGTAGATTATTCTTAATCATGTCAGAATTAAGCAAACTAAAATTGAATTGAACATTATTATTAGTAATTTAATACGAGTACTCCCTCCGTCCCGATCATTTGTTTATCTTTATTGTTCTTTGTATTGCTCTTTGTAAGAGGTATTTTAATCAACCGTAAACAAATGATTGAGACGGAGGGAGTATATTGAAAGTATAATATTCGAACATTAGGGTTAGTCCAGTTAGGCAATATATTGGGCACAAAGATCATGAACAGCGGAGGGGAGGTAATGTTATTGGATAAAAGTGGACAATTATTTATTTTGATGATCATATTATCCGTCAAAATTATTTCGATATAGAATGATAAACAAACGAATGAGACACTAAAAACCGAAATAGGTAAACAAGTGACCGGGGCGGAGGGAGTAAATTTAATTCGTCTATTTGTATAACAAAATATTTATTAGGATATTGAACTATAGATTAGGCCTTGACTAAGTTCGAATCTTGAGAGCCTCCTACTTTTGCATGTGTAGTTTCAGTACAGGGAAAGGTCTTATGATGGATTTAAGCAAGTATGATTTAAAATTGGACGGTGTGGGTTATTTCTGATTGAGTTAAGTTTGTTTGATTGTTTCCAACAAAGCTTAGATGAGGTGTTGAATAGGTCAGTTCAGATTTCAGGTCGTATATTTGGGTTAGTTTGGGCGTTTGGGGTCTCAATTCTCCACCTTATCAAAGGGTCATTTAGATCGAGTCAGTTTAATTGATTGGCTCACTTGGGAGACTGGATCAGTTTATTCCCTTGTAAAATGGGTTCTTTTGTTTGATTTGATCGAATCAACTTTTCAAAGATAAAGCTGCCTGAATCGATAGTAAAAATGTGACAGAGAAACTCAGTCTTTGCGAGTACAAAACTAAGTTATCAGTGTTACATTATGACAGTCGGACAGGTTCACGTTTGTGCATTGTCAAATTTGGGTTGGAGAAGAAGAGTCTTGGTGTCTGATATTGAATGTAGTGGATGATCATAATTTTATAGGTTCACTTGAGTACTTGGTCAAGGAAGTGTTAAGAGAGGATGGCGAGGGTTTGAAGGCAATTGGGATCCTCTTCATTTATTCCTCTTTCCATTTAGGGGCGTTTGGTTAGAGAAAGGGAAAGGGGAAGGAAATTAGAAAGGGTAAGAAGGGGAAAGGTAAGGGATTACCTAAAACTTAACTAGTTGTTTGGTTACATCAAGAAAATGAAGTGTGGTGGGTTGTGGTTTGTTTTGGTGTACGGGTGGTGGTTTAGGTGGGGTGGTGGTGGTGATGGTGGCGGTGGCGCGGTGGTGGTGGCAGTGGGGTGGCTGTGGTGGTGGTGATGGTGGGGGTGGCGTCATGGTGGTTATGGAGGTGGTGTTGCAGTGGTGGTTTATGTGGGGTGGTTGTGGCGGTGGTTTTTGGTGGTGGTTTAGGTAGGGTGATTGTGGTGGTGGTGGTGGTAGTAGTAGGGTGGCTGTGGTGGTTGTGATGGTGGTGGTGGCGTTATGGTGGCTGTGGCGGTGGTGGTTTATGTGGGGTGAATGTGGTGGTGGTTTTGGTGGTGGTGGTGGCGGCGATGGGGTTTTGTTGGTGACGGGTGTGGTGGGAGTCGTAAGTGTGGTGATAGGTAAATAAGGTGGTTGAAGGGTAACAATGGTAATGAAATCTCATACCTTGGGGGGTGGAGGGTAAGGAATTAGATGGATTAAGAGGTAAGGAAGGGAATTGCATTCTCTTTGTTTGTGTCAAACAAACACCAACAAAGGGAATCAATAACTTTGTTTCCCTTTTCCTTTCTTATACACCTCCAACCAAACGCCCCCTTATTTCCATTTCCTCTTAGTGGTCCAGATTCTGTTCCGAGACTATCTAACGGTCGGTCAGCTGAGTGACGAGGTTGAGAATGGATGATATTTAAATATTGTTCTATTAGAGGAAATGGAAGGAAATGGAGAGGAAAGGAAATGAAGATGATCCATACTCGTTTGAAGGCGTCTGCTGATGACGGAAAGAAGAGGATGTACTGATAATGATAAAATTTGATCAACCGGTTCGAAAAGATGCGACATTATGTTTTCGCAAATCATGCAATTGTAAGTCCATCTTCCATTATTCCAGCATTTCTGCCAGCTAATTGCTATTTGTGTATGTGATTCCTGTTATTTTTTCCACTAATTTTCATAAATTTGTAGTTGTCTTAACGGGTCTCACTGACCGTTGTATGGTTTGTTATTGTGAGTCGGACATTGATTACTCTTTTGATAGACAAGAAGTCGGATTAGTTTCAGATTAAGCGTAATGCTATATACAACGGTTTTAAGTGAGAAATTGTAGTATTTCTCGACTCTCATAGCATATTTTAGATTATTGACTGTGTTTAAGCCTTTAAGGTGTTCTATATGCTACCCCTGTATAACAGCTGCATTATTTTGTTGGGTTTTCTCTGAGTCAACCGTTATTCGTTCATTTCGTACCTTACCAGCTTGAACCTTTAGAAGAGGCTGATGGTGGCTTGAAGGCGCCTGCTGACGACAGGAAGACGAGGATGTATGTGTGAATTTTGTACAATAATGATAAAACTTTGATAAACCGGTTTAGAAAGAAGTGAGATTATGTTTTCGCCGGCCATGCAATTGTAAGTCCATCTTTCATTTTTTCCTGCATTTCTGCTCACTAATTCCTGTATTACTTACTGTATAACAGCTGCATTAATAATTGGATTTTCTCTGAAATCAACTGCTATTTGTTCATGTCTTATCTTATTCACATGTAATTCCCTCTACAGTTCCTGTATTACTGTAAGTCCATCTTCCATTATTTTTCCGGCATTTCTGCTCACTAATTCCTGTATCGCAACTGCATTGTTTTGTTGGGTTTTCTCTAAAGTCAACTGTTATTCCTTATTCACTTGTAATTCCCATGGCAGTTTTCAACTGAAAAGGAACTGTCAGAACCAGCTCTTTAAACTCGCCGTTAGTTCATTTCATTATTTTAAACATGCATCATATGAGGGGTTGGTCGTGTATCGACATTGCCAATCATAATCACTCTTAACTGTACATAACATGGATTATGTACAGAGTATTTAATTACGCCAATTATATTTGATTAATCTAAGTGCGTATGATGGCGACTGAGCTAGTTGACTTTTACATGTAAACTTGTGTAGAATAGAACTAGTATTGGTTTTGGTAATTGACTAATATTAAGTCCGTCTTTCTTTACTCCAAAAAATATGTGTCTTGAATGCTTCTTCGTAGGCGAGGTTGTATCTGAGATTAAGTTGGTTGTTTCTTTACTATACTTCTCAAGTCTTTTTTAAGTACGGAATAATACAATCTAGCTGGTTTAAGAGTGTGACGAGTATATGCTATGACATTATGACAGTGAACGTAAGATGGACTTTGGCTCAACTCCCTCATTAAGCGTTCATGTTCTCCATGTTGCGATTTTTGTACCTAATAAAAAAATTACAATTTGATGTAATTTTATCATGGTTTAACTCTATATAAGGCAATTAATGGCTGGAAACCGAAGCACACATCCCTCTTTTTTTCCTTCTTTAGCATTGTTTCTTTTCCTTTTTTTGCTCAAACCTTCGACACACGTTCATTTTCATCATCATACCTCGCAATTTTAAGCTCTAGGCTTCCAAAAATTTGGTTTGTATGGAGCCCGTGGATACAAAAGGGGAGGTTTCCCTCATTTCTCCCGAAAAACAGTCTGAAACCCAACCTTTACAAAATGCAGATATTGAAAACCCAGTTTCAGGAAGTGAACAACTAACTGAATCTCCGCCCATTGAAGATAAATGGGAATGGTGTAAATTATGCTTTATATCCCTTTATTTACTAACCTATTTTTTCCTGCTTCTATGTCTTATACCAGTGGCATTATGTCTTATACTACCAGTGGCATATGCTTTATTAACAGTTGTTACTGTCGCCATTCTGCCCCTGTTACTAGGCGCATTTGTGGTGACACGATTGGTTCAGTTCTTTGTCAAAGATGTAGACATTGAAAAACACGCCAATTTTAAGATTCTTTTGCGCTACTGGGTATTTATAGTTGTAGTGTTGCTTTTGGTTGAAGTAGGGATATTTTATCCAATAGCTAAGTTTGTTCCGGGATTAAAACTTGTTATGATAATAGGGTTGCCGATAACTAAGTGGATTAAGATAATTTGTATATTAATTGGAATCTACCTCATAAGCCAAGTTGTTTGGGTCTCTATACTTCTCATACTAATACAAATAATTCCAGGAGATGAACATGAACAGCCTTATATCATCTTAGAATCAATTTCCGAGATCATCGGGTGTCTTCTTTTCTTGTGGGCAGAGGTCGTGCTCATGAGTAGTGTCCCCGCTTTTAAGGAGAGCAAAATTTATGGAATTTCCACTCATAAATGGATTAAGGTTTCACTATTTCTCCTCATAGGTTATAACATCATTACTTTTTTAGCTCATTTGTTTGTGTGGACTATACCAAAATTTTTCGGAAATCATCCCAAGATTAGTGAACATCTCAAAGGTGCATTGTCTTGTGTTTGCTGTGTTGAGTTAGGAAAGGGTTTCTTTACCAAAAAATATGTGGTGTATGCTGTCATTGGTACACAGAGGAGCATCATCTTCATTCTAAGCATGGTGATGCTCCTAATTACATGGGTGTTGTATTTCGGCAACCGTCTAGACACAACACCGGAGGACAAGAGCGTTTTGAAATTTGGTACTTGGACTTTGGTTAGTCTTTTAATATGCTCTTTTCTTTGGTTGATCAAATCGTGCATACTCTTGTTTTGGGAGACTCGTTCCGTGTATGACAGACTACATACTAAGTTCACAGCTATAGGGAAACAGTTGTACTTCCTTATCATGCTCAGTCCCACCCACTATAGGCATGCCATTGAATCTCCCGAGGATGCAGAATATGACTCTGATTGTGGACCGTCATGCTCTAAAACACCGCCGAAAAAGAAAATACCATGGGTCCTTTTGAAAACTGGTGATGAGGGTGATGTCGTCTATAAAAGTATGGACAGGAAACTTGCGAAGAAACGATTGATAGAGCATACAAGCTCAAAGGCATCCACCTATGAAATACAGAAGGCAACTCAACTATTTTTGTTTGCCCAATATGCGTCATCCAAGGAGTGTATCGATGCTGACGATTTCAATCATTTACAAGGTGTTAATTCAGAAGAGAATAATGAGTAAGAGTTTATTTGTCTTACAGTTGATTAAAAGATGATAACGCTTTAAAAACTTTCAACAAATCATTAGTAACATCTCTTTCCTTATTTTGTTTGGAACAGGAACTGTATAAAAACATTGATGAAGATTGTGCATGTTGAAGGTGAAACTTATTTCGATGATGATTGGGAAATGCTTCTTGATCTGCTTCCTGATGTAAAAACCAAGGAAGAAATAACATTGGAGAAAGTTAAAAAATTTATGGTATTTTGACCGTCTTTTTTTCTTTACATCTTAATCGATTAGCTTTGTCTATTCAAGATCTGGGGACGGAGATAATAGTTATCGAATGTATTTTTTCTGTTTTATGATTCCGGTCATGGTAGAACCATATATTGGCAAATATTAGCTGATGTTATACAAATTGAAATTATGAGAGTCAGATTAATGTCGTCTATGAAGTATACTTGACAACTGAAATTTGTATATGATGATCAGGAAAGAGCGCGCAGCAGTTGCAGGTTTCTTTCAAATACGTTTATTAGTGAAAAGGAGGTGGTGAAAAGCTTGAATCAAGTCATGAGTGGGATTATAATCGTTGCGACCTTTATAATGTGGCTACTTCTCAGTGGGTTGGCTTCAACAAAGGTACTCGTCGTTATAGCATCACCAGCATTGGCGGCCACATTTATATTCGGAGATACAGCTAAGGGTTTGTTTCAAGGTCTCATCTTTGTATATGTTGTTCACCCCTTTGACGTTGGCGACCTATGTCTCATTGACGGAGAACTGGTTAGTTATGATTATGTTACTTTTCACATATTGTTTTTATTTACATGATTTACTAATGTGGATACCTAATGCAATATCCTTGGCTTTTGTGTAGCTGGAAGTTGTGAGAATTAGCGTTTGGTGCACCACATTTTCGAATGTTCGCACTATTGATGAGAAGCACCAAGTTATATATCCAAACTCGGTTTTATCCCAAAAAAATGTTATCAATTACAAGACGAATTTCAATTGGACTGATTGCATCGAATTCCTATGTTCCCCGGACAAGAAAATAACCGTACCTTTGAAACAAAAAATTCTAAAGTAAGCCTTTTTTTTGTTATCACGCGTCTTGCTCGTTGACGCTTAATTTAAACTGAATGATCGATCAGTCTTTTATTTGATATTGTTATTTCTTTTTTTAGTTATCTTGATCACGAGAAGGAAAAATTCGCTCCAAACTTTCGTAGCGTGGAACTCCTAGAGATGGGAGACAAAGCCAAGATTGTCGTTCATATCAAGCATAATATACCAGAAATTAAAGGTTGGACGAACTTTGAATGTCTGAAAGCGAAGGAGGAGCGGAGATTTGAGTTTGGTGTTCATGTACAGAATCTCATGAAAGAAATAGAATCCGGGACAGAGGCTCCTCCGGGTTAGCATTTTGATTAAGCTTGTCTATAATGAGGAAATTTTCTGAGTCGGCGTAATGTACTAATGCTTAATGGTTGTTTATATCTGTGATCATTGCAGATTCAGCAGGGATGGAAGAATTTCTAACTAAAGGGTGACTGAAAATGGCACAAGACGCCGCAATTTGTCGAAAAAAATTAAAATGGATGGAGGTTTATGACTGATACAATGTACAGTATCTGGTTAAGTAGTTCATTTAGATGTAGGTTTATTTTCCTTGCATTGAAAATTATTATTGTTGATTGATAAACTTTTCCATTTTTTTTAAATTTTTGGCCGCTTTACAATCGAGTTTGTACAACTTATAGACGAGATTCATAAGTTTTTTTTTGGCTTGCTCCATTTGTTATTTGTATAAATGTAAATCATGTCCAGTACTGTCCACCTAAAAAGTTTTGTTAAATTTACCCAATCGCCTACGCGCCAGGCGCCATGCCGGTTTTTCGACTTTGCCTCTGGGCCTTAAGTGTCATACTTGTACATTTGTCTACAGTTTCATACTCGTATTTACGAGCAATACAAAAATACAAAAATGTATTAGAATCTTTATACATGCTTTTTCTTTCATTTTTTTTGCATAGTAGTTCGTATATTTTTAATGGGTAAAAAAGAACAGAAATATATGCGTCAATATTCATATTAACATTATGTACAAATACTCCCTTCATTTCACGTTCCCTTAAGTTACTATGTTATTTTTTCGGATTGGAAATAATTTCAATTTAAAATATTTTGATAACAATGTTATCACATGTACATGGAGCAAAAAATCTAGCAACAGCATCAGAGCCTTAATTCCAAAATAATTTGGGAAAATTCTTGTTTAAGATGGACATGACTAACAAAAAGTTATGTTTAAGAATACCGACATGATTGACTCGGCCTGAAACCCGAAAGTGACTTGAACTAAAACACCCGAATCTGACCCAAAACCCGAATTGTTTTGACCCCCGAACACGACCCAAGCTTTGTTGAACTTTAACTGACCCGCCTCAAAATGACACAACTCAACTCTAAAATAACTCGATAAAACAAAACTTTAATTAACCCAAAGAAAAAGATTTAAATTAATTAATTTGAAATTACACTTAGTATTATTTACGTTAAAATAATGAATCATTAATAAAACTAAATTATAAATAGCTAATAAAGAATATGGTTATGATAAATACAACCCAGTTATTTAAGCAACTAAAAGAAGAAATAAATAGTTAATATATGCATTAATTGCATTGATTTATATGTAATTTATTCTCTATTTTTTAAATTAATGTCAAATATATAAGGGTATTAAATGCTTAAATACAACCCAGTATCATTTCTTTAAATAATAATGTAAATAATGTACTTTTTTCTCACTTAATCATTGACTCAAAAGTAAACAATCGACCTTAAAATGACAAAATCAATATATTCAAAATTCAAAATAATCTAGTCTAGTCTGACCCGAATTAAACCAATAAGATGACACACCCAAACTAAACCAATCTGAATTGACCCGTCTCAAACCCAACCCAATTAACCTATTTGTGAGATACAACCTTCCCGCACTTGCTTGGGTGAAAGTCGTAAAACCGTACCTTTATTTCTTTTAGTTTGGAGCTAAAAATTTCGCTGAAGAAATTGTTTAATTTTCAGAAGACGATGATGATTGATAATGGCAGTAAGATCAGCGCTAATGATCTTAAATACGTTAATTAAGTGGTTAATGATCATGCGGTAACTTAATTAAGCTGTAAGTTCCGTTTAATTTCTGCTTTTGATTCTTATAATTGTTATTTATTCTGATTTTGATTCTTATAATTGTTATTTATTCATGTAATTCTTGTTATTTTATCGTAGATTATTCTTAATAATGTGTGCATTTCATAGCATTAAGCAAACTAAAATTGAATTGAAAACTAATTACGAGTAGTAATTTAATATTCCCTCCCGATCATTTGTTTATCTTTATTGTTCTTTGTAAGGGGTATTTTAATCAAACGTAAACAAATGATTGAGACGGAGGGAGTATATTGAAAGTATAATATTCGACCATTAGGGTTAGTCCAGTTAGGCAATATATTGGGCACAAAGATCATGAACAGCGGAGGGGAGGTAATGTTATTGGATAAAAGTGGACAATTATATATTTTGATGATCATATTACCCGTCAAAATTATTCCGATATAGAATGATAAACAAATGAACGAAATACTAAAAAGGGAAAGGTAAATAAGTGACCGGGGCGGAGGGAGTAAATTTAATTCGTCTATTTGTATAACAAAATATTTATTAGGATATTGAACTATAAATTAGGCCTTGACTAAGTTCGAATCTTGAGAGCCTCCTACTCTTGCATGTGTAGTTTCAATACAGAGAAAGGTCTTAGGATGGATTTAAGCAAGTATGATTTAAATTGGACGGTGCAGGTTATGACGAAATTGAGTTAAGTTTGTGTGATTGTGTCCAACAAAACTTAGATGAGGTGTTGAATGGGTCAATTCAGATTTCAGGCCGTATATTTGGGTTAGTTTGGGCGTTTGGGGTCTCAATTCTCCACCTTATCAAAGGGTCATTTAGATCGAGTCAGTTTTATTGATTGGCTCACTTGGGAGACTAGATCAGTTTATGTTCTTTTGTTTGATTTCATCGAAGAAACTTTTCAAAGATAAAGCTGCCTGAATCGATAGTAAAAATGTGACAGAGAAACTCGGTCTTTGCGAGTACGAAACTAAGTTATCAGTGTTACATTATGATAGTCAGACAGGTTCACGTTTGCGAATTGTCAAATTTGGGTTGTAGAAGAAGTGTCCTGGTGTATGATATTGAATGTTGTAGTGGATGATCATATTTTTATAGGTTCACTTGAGTACTTGGGCAAGGATGAAGATAGAAGTGTTAACAGAGGATGGATGACGCTGGTTTGAAGGCAATTGGGATCCTCTCCATTTATTCCTCTTTCCATTTATTTCCATTTCCTCTTAGTGGTCTGGATTCTGTTTTGAGGCGGTGTAACTGTCGGTCAGCTAAGTGATGAGGTTGAGAATGGATGATATTTTACTATTGTTCTATTAGAGGAAATGGAAGGAAATGATGAGAAAAGTAAATGGAGATGATCCATACTCGTTTGAAGGCGTTTGCTGATGACGGAAAGAAGAGGATGTACTATGTACGATGGTGATAAAACGTGATCAACCGGTTTGAACAGATGTGACATTATGTTTTCGCCAATCATGCAATTGTAAGTCCATCTTCCATTATTCCAGCATTTCGGCCAACTAATTGCTGTTTGTGTATGTGATTCCTGTTAATTTTCCACAGATTGTCAAAATGACATGGCAATGGAAAGAACTTTATAAAAAGTTCTTCCATTGCACTTGCTCTTATTAGCGGTACATTTTTCTGTGTAAAAGATATACCGATTATTCATTAAGCCTTTTTGTAAAAACAAAATATTTGTTAGGATATTAAACCATTAATTAGGTCGCTTGACTAGGTTCGAGATTGTTCGAATCTCGAGAGCCTCCTACTCTCACATGTGGAGTCTGAGTACAAGGCATGAGAGAATTTGTGCATCATGCACTATTCAAGAATTATGATTGGATTAAGCAAGTACTTCGCATGATTTAAAATTCAACGGTTTAGGTTATTTCGGATTGGGGAATTCACTAGGTCTTGCTCAAGACGGTCTTAAGTTGAGACCTCTCACTATCCCTTTTTCATTTTAACATTATTTAAATCGGTTGTGAGTACGTCTTAACTTGAGACCGTCTGAAACAAGCATCTGTGGGGTTAATTTATGACCAACAAAGCTTGGATGAGGTGTTGAACGTGTCAGTTTAGATTTTGTGTCATACCTAGGCACTTTGGGCTAATATTGAGTCTCAGCTCTCCACCTTATCAACAGATCATTTAGATCGGGTCAGTTTCTAGGTCGAGCTCTAAATTTTGACGAAGCAAATACTTTACTAGTTTGAAGCTGTATAAGAGGCTGACGGTGGCTTGAAGGCGCCTGCTGACGACAGGAAGACAAGGATGTATGTGTGAATTTTTTCCAGCATACAATTATAAGTCCATCTTCCATTTTCCAACATTTCTACTCACTAATTCCTGTATTACTGTATAACAGTTGCATTAATAATTGGACTTTCTCTGAAATCAACTGCTATTTGTTCATGTCTTACCTTATTCACATGTAATTCCCTCTACAGGTTTCAACACTAAATTCCTGTATTACTGTAAGTCCATCTTCCATTATTTTTCCGGCATTTCTGCTCACTAATTCCTGTATCGCAACTGCATTGTTTTGTTGGGTTTTCTCTGAAGTCAACTCTTATTCCTTGTTCACTTGTAATTCCCTTGGCATTTTTCAACTGAAAATGAGCTGTAAGAACCAGCTATTTAATCCCGGCGTTAGTTCATTTCATTATTTTAAACATGCATCATATGAGGGGCTTGGTCGTGTATCGACATTGCCAATCATAATCACTCGTAACTGTACATAACATGGATTATGTACAGAGTATTTAATTACTCCTCATATATTTGATTAATCTAAGTGCGTAGGATGGCGACGGAGCTAGTTGACTTTTAGATGTAACCCTCTCTAGAATAAAACTACGGAGTATTAGTTTTGCATAATTGAATAATATTAAGTCAGTCTTTGTTTACTCCAAAAAAAGTGTCTACAAGGCTTCTTCCTATAGCAAAGTTGCATCTAAGATCAACTTGTTTTTTTTAACTATACTACTCGAGTCGTTTTTAAATACGGAATAATACAATATAGCTGGTTTAAGGGTGTTGACTATATGCTATGACATTATGACAGTGACCATAAGATGTACTTTGTCTCATTAGTTGTTCATCTTCTCCATGTTATGTTTTCTGCACCTATAAAATATTACAATTTGGAGTTATTTAATTGTTTCAATTGTATATATTGCAGTAAATGTTTGGAAACTGCAGCTAAATTTCCTCCTTTTTCCTCTTTTATTAAGTTTATTTTTTCTTATTTTGCTCAAACATACATGTTCACTTTCATCATCATCCATTGCAATTGAGTTCTAGGCTTCCGCAAATATGAGTAGCATAGAGCCTGTGGAAAGTCCACTGGAGACTGACTCCATTTCCACTAAACAACCTTTTATCACGTCTCGACAAAATTCACAAATAGATTCTGTCAGTGTCAAAGTCGAAAGCCCAAAGTCAGGTAGTGAACAACCAACTGAACCTCCATCCGTTGAAATTAAACAAAGAGTGATACCTAAGCCTCTTTACATTCTATTTTGTTGTTTTGTGTCTGTATGTTTATCACCACTAGCATATGGTTTTGCTACAGTTCTTACTGTTGGCATCCTTCCGCTGTTACTAATCGGTTTTGTACTTGTGCGATTGTTTCAAATCATTGTCAGAGCTGAAAGCTATGAAAAACGCTTCATACTTATGATTCATTTGCGTTACTGGATATTTGTGGTTGTAATGTTGCTTTTGGTCGAAATAGGAATATTTTATCCTATTGCAAAGTATGTTCCAGGAGTAAAATTTGTGTTAATCATAGGGTTGCCAATAACTAAGTGGATTAAGATAATCTGTATATTAATTGGAATCTACCTTATTGGTCAACTATTTTGGGCCGTCATATACTTTATAATTGTGAATCGAAATTCGGACGCTGAAGATGAAGAGGGCTTCATTGTCATAGAATCAGTTTCTGAGATCGCTGGCTGTTTGCTGGCTTTGTGGGCGAGTGCTGTGATCATGAGTAGCGTCCCCATTTTTAAGCAGAGCAAAATATTTGGAATTTACACTCAGAAATGGGTTAAGATATCAATCTTTCTGCTCATAGGTTATAACATCATTACATTGTTAGCTCGTTTATTTGTGCGGTCGTTACCAAAAGTTTATGGAAATGTTGGCGATAGTATAAAATATAGTATTATTTTATCACTTTGCTCTTATGAAATGAATAAGGGTGTCTTCAACAAAAAAAATATAGTGTATATTGCCTCTGGTATCATGAGGAGCGTCATCTTCATTTTAAGCATGATGATGCTCCTAGTTACATGGATGGTGTATTTCAGCAACCGTCTAGACACAACACCCCAAAACCAAAGAATATTGAACATTGGGACTAAGACTTTTGTTAGTCTTTTAATCTGCTCTTTTCTTTGGTTCTTCAAATCCTGCTTACTGTTGTATTGGGAGGTTCATACTGTGTATGACAGATTACTTCCTAAGATTAGGGATATAGGAAAACAGTTATACTTCCTTGTTATGCTCAGTTATGAGCACTATAGGCACGGCACCAGAGATTATGTGACAGAGTCCAATTATTCTGTTTGTGGGTTGTTGTGCTTTAAAGCGGAGGCACCGCCTGAAAAGAAGTTTGTGTGGAACCTTCCAGACAATAGTGATGAGGATTACACCTACCAGGTGTTGGATAGGAAAATTGTCAGGGCGGGATTTATAAATGATATTGGTAGAAAGGCATCCATATATGATATACATAAGGCAGTTAAACAACTTATGATTGCTCAAAATGCATTGTCGAATGAGAGTATTGTTGATGATCTCCAGCATTTTCAAGGCGATGATTCAGGAGAGAGTAATGCGTAAGAAACTTTCCTTTGTCTTCCTATTACGTAGAAGATGCTAATCATTAAGAAATTTTCCTTTCATCATATCATTTGTGATATCTCTTTTTTTGATTTGTTTGGTCAGGAAGTGCATAGAAATATTGAAAGAAGTCGTGCTAGTTGAAGGTGATCCTTATTTCGATGAGGATTGGGAAATGCTTCTTAAACTGCTTCCTGATGTGCATACCACAGAAGATATAACTTTTCAGAAAGTTAAAACATTTATGGTACTTATGTTCTACCCTTTTTTTCGTTTTCTCTAAACATTCTATACATATTTTTATTCATGATCTGGAATGGAATAGTTCTCAAACATACCTATTTAGAACCCATCACATATTTGATCTCTTTTTATGTTTTTTTTTTTTATTATTATTTGCACTATCGTGTTTGATTTGGTTTTAAGCTGGACAGAGCCATTAGGGTGGAAAATCTCTCTTTGCATTTTACGAGTGGCGATGATGTATTTCCTGAGTACTTTACCTATGCCATATTTGGGTGCCTCGTAAATCCAGTTATTATCAATAATTATAATTACAAATTGTCTCCTCCTTTCTCCTTGGTCTTTGTGCTAAAAACAAAGGAACAAATGGTCGGCACAGAGGAAATATGAAATATAGTTGACAATTGGAATTTTATATGATGATCAGGAAAGAGCCCGCAGCAGATGCGTGTATCTTACAGATGTGCTTATTAGCGAAAATGAGGCAGTGAAATGTTTGAACCAAGTCTTAAGTGGGATTATAATTGCTGTGACCTGCGGTATGTGGCTACTTCTCACTGGGTTGGCTAAGACAAATGTTCTCGTCCTCATAGCATCACCATTGTTGGCGCTCACATTTATATTCGCAGACACGGCTAAGAATTTGTTTCAAGGGCTTATCTTCGTCTACTTTGTTCACCCCTTTAATGTTGGCGACCTATGTCTCATTGACCAAGAACTGGTATGTTATGTTTCTGTTACTTTTTGCGTTACTGAAAATGATAATACGTACGGAGTATAACCTAATTGTCAATGACGGACATATTCGTCTTAAACTTAAAATGTGTCGAATAATATAGACTATAGATGAGATAAAAACAGAATACTTAAAGACTAGCAAAAAAAAAAAAACTCGTTCCATCTATCCAAATGAAGTGCTATTTGATCCGTTTTAATTTTAAGATGAATGTGCCCATTATATTATGAGTTTCAACTTCTTTGTTAATGTGTCAAACATCATTTTTATGTGGAGAGTCTTGCATTATTTGGGTACCTTATGATTTTTGGAAAATGGAAATATTTCATGATTAGAAATCTGTTCCTATCCCTCTTAGTTTTCATCTATTAAGACATTATTTCTATTCCTACTACTTGTTGTTTATTAATGTAGGATTGCAATTCCTCAATACGTAGGATTGTATTACTAACTAATTTAACTTAGATTAGGCGGTCCGAATTCTCTCCATTACTCTCTTCTCTCCATTACCTTCCAATACCTTACAACGGTCCAGATTTTGTTCCGAAACGATCCAACGTTCAAGTGTTTTGATGAGGTGAAGAGAGTATAGTAATTTTATAATGGTGTATTAGGAGTAATGGACTATCCATTACTTTTGAGGTAATGGAGAGGATCCTCGCTCTCGCACCTCATAGTTAACCAATGTTTCTATCACAAGTAGAGTAAAACTTCGTCGATGAACGGACTTTTGGTTTTGGATTATAAGATAACACAAAATGACTCATTATAGTTGTTACGCTTCTTTTTATCCTGATGGAATAAACAGTTCACTTGATTCAAATTTTGTTTGGGTCGTCTATTATTGTGTCTCCTTGTTAATAGAGGATAAGGTTGCATACACCAGGCCCAAGCTTGGAACATCTACGTAATACTGGGTTATTGTCGACACAAACTAACATTGTTATTTGTGTAGCTGGAAGTTAAGAGAATTGGTGTATGGAGCACCATTTTTTCAAACATTCGCGCAATCTGTGAGCAGGAGCAAATAATATATCCAAACTCGGTGTTATCCCTCAAAAATCTTATCAACTACAAGACTAGTTTCAATTGGAGAGATTGCATCGAAATCCTATGTTCTCCGGACAAGAAAATTACTGTGCCTCTTAAACATAAACTGGAAAAGTGAGCGTTTTAATTGTTGTCATTACTCGTCTTGCTTCTTAAGCTAGAATTAATTAAGTGATCGGTCTTTTATTAACCTTTTTTTGTTTTTTTTTTGTTTTCAGTTACCTGAGGGAGGAGAATGAAAAATTCACTTCAAACTGTCATAGCGTGGAAATTCTAGAAATGGGAGACAAAGCAAAGATTGCTATTCATATCAAACATAAGTTGAAAACAACTCAAGGCTGGACGCACTTTGAATGTCTGAAAGAGAAGGAGAAACGGAGATTTGAGCTCGCTATTTATGTACAAAATCTCGTGAAACAACTAGAATTTGGGACTGGGACAGGAGCACCCGGTTTGCATTTTTATCAATCTTGTTTATAATGAGAAATTTTACTCTGTAGGAGTAATTCTTAAGTTTGTTTATCACTTGCAGAATCAGCCGAGATTGAAGACTTTTATACTAGAGGATGATGAAAAATCAGTAGATAACAAGAACGACATGCATACATAAATGACAACCGTAAAATTCAAGAGCAGAAATTAGAAGGGGATTACCGTTTAATCAAGCGATCACATGATCATTAACCGCATAATTAATGTATTAAACATCATTAGAACTGATTTTAAAATCGTCATCTTCATGCTCCTTTGAAAATTGAACAATTTTTTCTGCGGAAATTTTAGCGCCATTACCAAAAATTTTCACCCTTTTTTTCCTTTTTTGGGTGGCGATTTTTACTTTTCATGATCAGCTAATACAATTGGCGCCGAGATTGAGTGTCACCTTCTCACATGCATCCTTTATTAAAGTAGTCTCCACTTAATGTATGTGAGAGCCTGAGAGGGTGACACCGAAATTGGGTGTCATCGGGTGACGTTAATTCATTTTCCATTTTATTTGATAAAATCAAATAATCCGTTTTTTTGGGTACATGACACTATGACAGGGCAAGCTCCGAGATTAACTAGCTACCCTGAAAATGTCTTCTCTAAGAATAGGCCGAAGATCGAAAAGAGGATAGTCCAAAATAATCGGAATGGCGGTAGAACTGATTCCGTAATTGGCGAGCAAATCACTTGCACGATTTGCTTCTCTATAAGTGCGTACCACTTTGATGAACTCTGCATTTTTTTACCAAATAATCCTTGGGAGTACCCTATTGTATCGAACCTTTGAGAATACACAAATTCTCACTTAAGATGACTCATAAACAGAAAATATATTAAACTTAAAACGGTTCAATAGAATACATCAAATAAAAATTAGGTCTGTACAATCTAGCAAAAAATTTGTCCGAACCCATGTCGATCTGAAGATGACAAGTGTTAAGAACGTAAACCTTGCAAAAATCAACATGACCCGATTAACTAGTTTCGAGACTCAAACTTGACCCGAATTGCAGCACCCAAACGTGATCCGAATTGATCTGAACATGGCCCGCAATTTGTTGACCCATAACCAATCAACTCTACCCAAATAACTCGAGAAAACATAACTCTAATTGAAAAAAAATCTTAAAATGACTAATTTGAAACACGCTTAATATTATTTACATTAAAATAAAGGATCAAAAATCAAAATTAAAGTATAAATAGGTAATAATCTAAAAGATAATATTTTCTCTCTTAATCATTGTTCCGAAAATAACTCAACCCGCTTGACCCGAAAATGATCAAACCAAGAAACCCGAAACCTGAAATGATCCGAACTAACCCAAACTAATTCGATAATGTCCATTGTCCACACTCCACACCTAAACTCATAATGGTCTGACCTTGACCCGGCCCGATTAACTCATTTGCCGGGTTTATAAAAGAGAGAGCAAAGTCCAAGGGTCAAGAGTCGGGTCGGTTGGACTACAAGAGCAGAAAACTTTTTCGCTTCCCAGATTTAACCTTCACGCGGGTGAAGCCGCACCTGACCGTAAAAAAAAAAAAAAAAAAAAAAAATCACCACCATAATTTTGTTTGGCATGGAGCTAAAAATTTCGCTTGAAGAAATTGTTTACTTTTTGAAGATCACGATGATGGATTGATGGCTGTAAGATGAGTGCTAATGATATGGATTATCTTAATTAAGTGGTTAATTATCATGCGATAACTTGATTAAACAGTAAGCGCTCCTTTTAATTTCTCCAGTTGATTCTTACTATTGTTATTTATGTATGTAATTGTTGATATTTTATCGTAGATTATTCTTAATTACTGAATTTAACATTATTATTAGTGATTTGATACTCCCGCACTCTTAATTATTTGTTTATATTTTTTATTCTTTTTGAGGGTATTTTAATATTTTAATCACAGGTAAATAAATGATTGGGAAGAAGGGATCCTCCGTCTTAGTCATTTGTTTATCTTTTTATTCTTTTTGAGGGTATTTTAATATTTTAATCAATATTTTAATCACAGGTAAATAAATGATTGGGAAGGAGGGATCCCTTCACAAATATTATCCTACAATTGTATGTACAACCGCGTCAAAGTTATCGAGCTCTCACACAAAGTTGTTGAGTTATTTTACAAGTTATTGAGCTATTTTACGAAGTTATTGAGCTTAATAATTGTATTTGTTAAGCTCAACAACTTTGTATCATAATTCGATAATTTTCTTAATAGACCTCGACAACTTTGTAACAAAGCTCCACAACACTGAATAAGTTGTATATACAACCGGTTGTATAATACATTAACTGGGATCCCTTGTCTTAATCATTTGTTTATTTTTTTATTCTGGGTATTTTAATATTTTAATTACAGGTAAACAAATGATTGAGAAGAAGGGAGTATGTCGAAAGTATGATATTCGAGCATTAAGGTTGGTCTGTTGAGTTGACCTTATCGCACTATCTCTTACTCGTACTCACTCTATTCCGGTCATTTGTTTACCTATGTTTCTGGCACAAAGATCAGAAAGAGGGGAGGGGAGGGGAGGTAATGTTATTGGATGAATTTGGACAATAATATATTTGGATGATCAAATTATTCAAAATTGTTTCCGATATAGAATGATAAACAAATGAATGAGACACTAAAACCTGAATAAGTAAACAAGTGATCGGGGTGGAGGGAGTATAGGAGTATTTAATTAGTCTATTTGTACAACGAAATATTTGTTAGGATATTGAACTATAGATTAGGCCTCAACTAAGTTTGAATCTTGAGAGCCTCATACTCTTGCATTTGTAATTTCAGTACAAGGAAAGGTCTTTATGATGGGACTAAGCAAAAGTATGATTGATTTCAAATTGGACGGTTAAGGTTATTTCGGATTGGGTTAATTTCGTGTTCAACAAAACTCAGATGAGGTGTTGAATGGGTCAATTCA
Source organism: Silene latifolia (assembly GCF_048544455.1). Classification (NCBI taxonomy): domain Eukaryota; kingdom Viridiplantae; phylum Streptophyta; class Magnoliopsida; order Caryophyllales; family Caryophyllaceae; genus Silene; species Silene latifolia. Next base: position 340,478,513 of record NC_133537.1, on the reverse strand, counting down.
GATTTCAGGTCGTATATTTGGGTTAGTTTGGGCGTTTGGGGTCTCAATTCTCCATCTTATCAAAGGGTCATTTAGATCGGGTCAGTTTTATTCATTGGCTCACTTGGGAGACTGGATCAGTTTATTCCCTTGTAAAATGGGTTCTTTTGTTTGATTTGATCGAAGAAACTTTTCAAAGATAAAGCTGCCTGAATCGATAGTAATAATGTGACAGAGAGACTCGGTCTTTGCGAGTACAAAACAAAGTTATCAGTGTTGCATTATGACAGTCAGACAGGTTCACGTTTGCGAATTGTCAAATTTGGGTTGGAGAAGAAGAGTCTTGGTGTTTATATGATATTGAATCTTGTAGTGGATGATCATATTTTCATAGGTCCACTTGAGTACTTGGGCAAGGATGAAGATAGAAGTGTTAACAGAGGATGGAAGACGCTGGTTTGAAGGCAATTGGGATCCTCTTCATTTATTCCTCTTTCCATTTATTTCCATTTCCTCTTAGTGGTCCAGATTCTGTTCCGAGACGATCTAATGGTCGGTCAGCTGAGTGATGAGGTTTAGAATGGATGATATTTAACTATTGCTCTATTAGAGGAAATGGAAGGAAATAGTGAGAAAAGTAAATGGAGATGATCCATACTCGTTTGAAGGCGTTTGGTGATGACGGAAAGAAGAGGATGTACTATGTACGATGGTGATAAAATGTGATCAACCGGTTTGAACAGATGTGACATTATGTTTTCGCCAATCATGCAATTGTAAGTCCATCTTCCATTATTCCAGCATTTCGGCCAACTAATTGCTGTTTGTGTATGTGATACCTGTTATTTTCCCACAGATTTTCAGAAATTTGTAGTTTTCTTAACGGGTCTGACTGACAGAGTGACCATTGTATGGTTTGTTATTGTGAATCGGACATAGATTCCTCTTTTGATTCCCAAGAAGCTGGATTAGTTTCAGAATAATCGTAATGCTCCATACAACGGTTTTAAGTGAGAAATTGTAGTATTTCTCGACTCTCATAGCATATTTTAGATTATTGACTATGGTTAAGGTGTTCTACATGTTACCCCGGTACAACAGCTGCATTATTTTGTTGGGTTTTCTCTGAAGTCAACCGTTATTTGTTCATTTCGTACCTTACTCGGATATAAATTCCTGTGACAGCTATGTCACATGAAAACAAACTGTCAGAAACAGCTCTTCAATCCCTCATAATTCACTTAATTATCTTGAACTTGCATCATTATAATTAATCAATCAGCTAATGAGTTAAATTTAAAAAATTTATATTGCATTTAAGGAGGTCTTGGTCATTGGTTTTGTGTTGACATTGCCAATCATTATCAGTCCAACTGTACATTACAGGGATTAGGATTATTAATCGATAATTAAATATTTGGATTAATCTAAGTGTGTATGATGGTGAACGAGGTAGTTGACTTTTACAAGTTAACCTGTCTAAAATAAACCTGTTAGGTTTGCATAATTGATTAATATTTAGTCAGTCTTTATTTACTCCAAAAACCGTCATTACCCTAGTGTCTAGAAGGCTTCTGCCTATAGCGAGTTTGTATACTATCTGAGATCAAGTCGGTCTTTTTTTTATTGCTCTACTCCAGTCTTTTTTAAGTATGCAACAATACAATCTAGCTGGTTTAAGGGTGACGACTATACGCTATGACATTATGACATGACCTTAAGATGAACTTCGTCGCAACAACCTCAATTAGTTGCTCATCTTCTCCATGTTATGTTTTCTAGTACCTATAAAATATTACAATTTGAGGTTATTTAATCATGTTTAATTGTTTCAATTGTATATAATGCAGCAAATGTTTGGAAACTGCAACTAAAATTCCTCTTTTTTCCCTCTTGTGTTAAGTTTTTTTTTTCTTCGTTTGCTCAAACATACGATACATGTTCATTTTCATCATCATCCATAGCAATTGAGTTCTAGGCTTCCGCAAATATGAGTAGCATAGAGCCTGTGGAAAGTCCACTAGAGACTGACTCCACTTCCACTAAACAACCTTTTATCACGTCTCGACAAAATTCACAAACAGATTCTGTCAGTGTCAAAGTCGAAAGCCCAAAGTCAGTTAGTGAAAAACCAACTGACCCTCCATCCGTTGAAATTAAACAAAGAACGATCCCTTACATTCTATTTTGCTGTTTTCTGTGTGTATGTTTATCACCACTAGCATATGCTTTTATTTCAGTTCTTACTGTTGGCATCCTTCCCCTGTTATTAATCGGTTTTGTACTTGTACGATTGTTTCAAATCATTGTCAGAGCTGAAAGCTATGAAAAACGTTTCATTGTTATGATTCTTTTGCGCTACTGGATATTTGTGGTTGTGATGTTGCTTTTGGTCGAAGTAGGAATATTTTATCCTATTGCGAAGTATGTTCCAGGATTAAAATCTGTATTGATCATAGGGTTGCCAATAACAAAGTGGATTAATTTAATCTGTATATTAATTGGAATCTATGTTATTGGCCAAGTCATTTGGGCCTTCGTATTCTTTATACTTGCAAATATAAGTTTGGGCGATGAAGATGAAGAGGGCTTCATTGCCATGGAATCAGTTTCTGAGATCGCTGGCTGTCTGCTGGCTTTGTGGGCGAACGTTGTGATCATGAGTAGCGTCCCCATTTTTAAGCAGAGCAAAATATTTGGAGTTTACACTCAGAAATGGATTAAGGTATCACTCTTAGTGCTCATAGGTTACAACATCATTACATTATTAACTCATTTATTTGTGCGGTCGCTACCGAAAATTTATGGAGATCCTTTAGACGTTGGTGAGAATATTAAATCTAAATTTTCATCAATTTGCTGTGAGGACATGACTAAGGGGGCCTTCAACAAAAAAAATATAGTGTATATTGCCTCTGGTATCAAGAGGAGCATAATCTTCATTCTAAGCATGGTGATGCTCTTAACTACATGGGTGGTTTATTTCGACAACCGTCTAGACACAACATCCAAGAACCAAAGAATATTGGCCTTTGGTACTTGGACATTTGTTAGTCTTTTAGTCTGCTCTCTTCTTTGGTTGTTAAAATCTTGCTTACTGTTGTATTGGGAGGCTCATACTGTGTATGACAGATTACATCCTAAGATTAGGGATATAGGGAAACAGCTATACTTCCTTGTTATGCTCAGTAACGAGCACTATAGGCAGGCGGCCAGGTATGCTGCCACAGAGTTAAAAGACTCTGGTTGTGGGTTGTCGTCGTGCTTAAAAGCACCGCCTAAAAAGATGGTTGTCTGGAACCTTCCGGACAATAGTGATGAGGATTACACCTACCAGCAGTTGGATAGGAAAATTGTCAGGGCCGAATTTATCAAGTATACTGGTAAAAAGGCATCCATATATGATATACAGAAGGCAGCTCAACGATTTTTGACGGCTCAAAATGCATTGGCGAATGAGAATACTGTTGGTGATCTCCAGCATTTTCAAAGCGATGATTCAGCAGAGAGTAATGCGTAAGAAGCTTTCCTTTGTCTAACAATTGCGTAGAAGATGATAATTCTGTTTTTCTTTCATGACATTATTTGTGATATCTCTTTTTTTAATTTGTTTCGAACAGGAAATGCTTAGAAGTTTTGAAGGAAGTCGTGCAAGTTGAAGGTGATTCTTATTTTGATGAGGATTGGGATTTGTTTCTTAAACTGCTACCTGAAGTACGTAACGCAGAAGATATAACTTTTGAGAAAGTTAAAACATTTATGGTACTTCAGTTCAACCTCTTTTTCCTTTTTTTAAGGATTTTATACATTATTCATTCATGATCTGGAATGGAAAAAATCTCGTTGAATCACGAGTGGGATTGATGTATTTCCCGAGTATGAAATATAGTTGACAATTGGAACTGTATATGATGATCAGGAAAGAGCCCACAGCAGATGCATGTTTCTTACAAATACGCTTATAAGTGAAAAGGAGGTGGTGAAATGTTTGAACCAAGTCATAAGTGCGGTTATAATTGCTGTGACCTGCGTAATGTGGCTACTTCTCAGTGGGTTGGCGAAGACAAATGTTCTCGTCCTCATAGCGTCACCATTGTTGGCGGTCACATTTATATTCGGAGATACCGCTAAGAATTTGTTTCAAGGCCTTATCTTCGTCTACGTTGTTCACCCATTCGATGTCGGCGACTTATGTCTTATTGACGATAAACTGGTTAGTTATGTTTATCTTACTTTTCGCTTTATTGAAAGTGAGATACATCATACATGCTACCTAATGGTCAACAGGATAACATCTTCTCACATGAGTTTCAATTTTCTTGTTATGAGGTCCGGACCTAAATTAACCGGTCTTGGACCGGACCGGACCGAAGACCAAACCTTGAAAAATGAGGACCGAGGACCGGACCAAAATAATTTGGTCCGGGTTTGGTCCAGACCAAATGGTTCGGTCTGGTCCATTTTTCCGGCCCGGGCCTAAATTTGCTCACCCCCTACTTCTGTTTATTCACTTTATTAGTATGAAAGAACAATCAATTGAAATTATGCAACTTTCATTTGGGTCATCTATACTATACTTGCCTCTCCTTGTTGTTAACAAAGGATAAGGTCGCATATACCCGCCTCCACAGGCCACAACCCGCTGTTTGTGGAAGCTTGGAGCATTGCGGTAATACTGTTGTTGTGACAATGATTTTTGTAATGTGGGATTGTGGGTACATAATATGATGTCATTGTGATTGTGTAGCTTGAAGTGAAGAGAATTGGTATTTGGAGCACCATTTTTGCAAACGTTCGCACTGTTGGTGAGCAGCAGCAAATAATATATCCAAACTCGGTTTTAGCTCTAAAAAATATTATCAACCACAAGACCAGTTTTGATTGGAATGATTACATCGAATTCATAACTTCTCCAGACGAGAAAATAACAGAACCTCTGAAACGCAAAATTGAAGCGTAAGCCTTTTGTTATTATCTCCCTAATTGTGCTCCTTGACCGACAATTAACCGAGTAATTTAGTCTTGTATTAACTATTGTTTTTGTTTGATAGTTATCTTGATGACGAGAAAGAGAAATTCACTCCGAATATTCAGAGCGTGGAGATTCTAGAAATGGGAGACAAAGCCAAGATTGGTGTTCATATCAAACATAAGTTTAAAACAACTGAAGGTTGGACGTACTTTGAATGCCTGAAAGCCAAGGAGAAACGGAGATTTGAGTTAGCTGTTTATGTACAGAAACTTGTTAAAAAGCTGGAATCCGAGGCAGAAACTTCAGGTTTGCATACTGATTAAGCTTGTGTATACTGAGATAAATTTCTCTGTCCGAGTAATTCTTAAGTTTGTTTTTCACCGTCATTGCAGAGAAAGAAGATTTTTATACTGGAGGATGACGGAGAAATGGCACAAGACACGGTGGTTGTCGGACAACGTTAAGATGGTTGGGTATCAAAAGTACCTGGGTATAAGAACGTTTATTTGCAAATTTGCCCAAATTTTTTCTGCACCTGTGAAATTGAATTATTGTTTATACATGTGAAAAATATTTTTTTCGATTGCTTGATTTATATTAGGGCTGGGTCTCGTTGTGGTTTAATTTGTACAACTTTTGGGCTTCATAATGTTTGTAGGCTTGATTGACTTGTATAATCAAGGTTCCCAACTATTTGTTGGAGAAGTTCTATAAGTTAATTTACGGTGTTATTCTCACACATATATTGTCCATATATTTGTCCCACGAGGCCACGAGTTGTTACTTGTTACGAGTCATTTTGGGTACGAGCGTACGACGTATCTTTGTTTGAATTTGGGGACACCTTGACTCCTTTTCAAATAAGTGGTTAATTGAAAACTACCTAAATCTGTCATTTGTTTATCTTTAAATTTGATTAACGGAACAATTTAATAATCCCACCGCCAAACCTCTCTAGAAAAACCCAATTAATCCCACCGCCAAACCCAAAAACTTCTGCCTCGCCGGCGACCTTCACCGACTCACCTCAGATCGCCGGCGGGAGACTCCTTTTCCTTTCTGCTCTATAGGCTTGGTTGTGTGTCGTTCTTTCAACTCCAAGGCGGTGTCTTTTGGTTGCCGATTAAATATTTTCGTTGTGGTGGTAGCTGTCAATTTTCTCCATCTCTGACAACCATCTGTTTTCCTGGCCTCAGCTAAGTGCTTTCTCCTTTATAGATCTAATTCAGATATTGTTGAGCTTACTCTTTTATCAATCTCAATTTTCGTTTCCAGTTATGTCGTCTGTTTCCGGTACCGACTTTCTCCAATACTTTGGTTTTGTTTTTGGGAGTGACGTGTTGGTGGGTGAGGATGCAGAATTTCAGAAACTTTTTATCCAATTGGATGGTTCCCCCCTTTCTAAAATTCATGCTCTTAAAGTCTTTGGTAATAGTCTTTTTCGACAACATCAATTTGATTTTGTGGGAGATTGTTATGATAAGGCATGCCGTCAGTTGTGTGTGAATCTTAAGGATACGAATTATTTTGATTTAAACTCAACCGTATCCTTAGCTATCTCTTTGTGTTTGAATTTAGCGGCCTGTTCCATTAAGCTTCGAGCATTTGACGGTGCTCTAATTATCTGTTCTATGGTTTTAACCTTCTTCCCTAATAATTCTAAGGCCCTCTTTCGCAAGGCTGTGGCTCTTAGGAATTTGAATAGGATTTCAGAGGCATGTGTTAGTTTGAAGGAGGCACAGGCGATAGAACCTCATAATAAAGATATTATTCGAGAATTGAATGAAGTTACGCAGGCCCTCGAGATTAATCAAAATGGTAAGAGAGTTGTTATCGACCCTTTGGTTGAAGATACGGTTCGCCCGGGGAAAAAGTGTGTTTCTTCCCTCAAAACTAAAGAAGTCTGTTTGGTAACAAAAATGGATGAGGACATCAAGCATACATCATCTCAGTTGTGTCCTAATGAGAATGTTTCATCCTCCGTTGATCATATGCATTTTGATAGTAGTAGTGGTGCTAGTAGTAAAGTTTCATCCTCAGACATGAATGTTGTTGATTCCGCTACTCCGAATCAAAGGGATCATTTTCACAAATTCAACAAGAAAGGTGGAGGTCATTCCCACCTTAAAATTGATGCCAGCTCCTACAATAACCATCTACAAGGTAATGAAGTTCATGTTCACCATAGTAAATCTTTTACTACAATGATAGTTCGTGTTCACTCGCTTCCACATAAGGAAGCCCAGACGGGAACTCCCCATGAAGTGACTTCAAGGGAAGCAGCAGTTCCCCTTTCTAGCTATTTACCCGAGATGCGTAATCAGATATCTACAGTTGTCTCAACGGATGAATCAACGGATGAGTCAACGGAGGCAGATGAGGTTAAGTTGGTTGAAGAGGAGGCCATCATCCATATCGAGAAGAAGAAGCGCCTTTCGCAGAACATTTCTCTTGTTAGCAAATATTCAGTGGATCAGTTTCAATTTCAATTTGCTCCTATTAGGGATAATTCAAGCATGACTTGTAGTGATATTTCAATGATTGAAGGCGCCATTTTGGACCAGCCTGGGAACACCAACTCTATCCCCGCGCCATGTCAAAGCATGTTTATTTTCACAGCCATGAAGACACATTCAAATAGGGCTTGTAGCAGATTTGAGACGAAGACTATTAGCCGGCAATGTTCAACCTGGGTTCGCGCAAAGGTAAAGGGTAAGTCTTTGCTGACGGATAGGGGTTCATCTGTTTTTTGCAGGTTTGGAGCTGTGGAGAAGGTTACGAGTTTTAAGAGAAAAGAAGAAAACACAATCCATTTTGATAGCCATTTCCATCCCCCGTTTAAAAAGCGTCGTCTTTGTGTTCTTGTTAATTCGGTTTGTAATAGTAGTTATGTTAGTTGTGTTTCTAGTAGTTTAGGGGTCTTTTCTGGCCCTCGGTTGGTTTTGTAACGGCTTCGTTTGTACTCGAACTTTATTATATATATAAAACTAGTACACATTTGTCAAAAAAAAAAAAAAAAATTGATTAACGGAAAATGCAAGCGGTATCTCTGAGGTTTGAGACTTTGCCTGAAATAACCATTTTTTTATCTGGAAAACTTTAAGAGGGCATAACTCGTGATTACGAGTTCAGAAAATTATACCTTTTTTTTTTTCAAATCGATCATCTTTCCGAGAATTACGATTTGAAAAAAAAAAATTTATCATATTTGGATCTCGTGGCTAGGAGTTTTTGTATGTCAATTTTTTTACGGAACAAACTTTGATGACCATATCTCTTGGTCACGAATTCCAAACTTGACAATTTTTTTTCAATTCGTAGTTCTCGGAATGCTGATCAATTTGAAACAAAAAAAATCATCCCTTTCCTGAGCTTTTAAACACGAGTTATGACCTCATAAAAATTTCCGGATCAAAAAATTAAGTATTTCCAACAAAATGTCAAACGTCAAAGGACACCGCATACATTTTCCGACAATTTGGTCGTCTCAGCGCAAATGCAGAAGCTAACCGCCGCCATTACAAACTTGGTATAACGAACGAGTTTGCAAGGGATACCTGACAATTGACATGCGTAAATTGGCGAGGAATTATCTCACTGCTTTGAAGTTCGATCATCTTGTCTCTCTTGAACACCAAGTGTTCGATGAAATTCCCCTACCAAATTCTTGTAGTAATCCACTGTTTTGGCGAAGTAACTTTTCGTGAAGATGTTTGATGCAGAAGATGGCCAAGTACCAGACGCCCAGAAGGTGTTTGATGAAATACCTGGTTTCAGGTAAACACCATGTCTGACTCGTATACTGGCTAGGAGTTTTTTTTTTTCAAACCGATCATCTTTCCGAGAATTATACCTTGGTTTCAATGGCTGACTCGTTGTACAAAGCACTTGTTGATAATGGTCCTATTGCATTACTTGGCTATATTATATGGCTATATTTCCGGGTAAACCCCATGTCTGTTATTGTGCAAAACAAAGTTCATCCCATGAATTTGTTTAAAAATTGGTATGAAATTGATGTCTTGCAAATTGCCTTGTATTGACATAAATTTATTTATGGTTCTTTGATGGCATTGAGCGTGCTCAGGAGCGTCATAAATTACCTCCATCAATCGCTAATAAGCCCTAAGGAGGTACACAGTTGGACTAAATTATGTGTTAGATTGGCTTTTCAAGAAATACGAGATAATACAATGCAGCTCCCTTCATTCCAAAGGAGTACTTCTCGTATAGATACCGTTAGAATGACATTATGTACTCCAGTTAGAATGGAATTTGATGAGCATCCGACATGTTTGTGCAACATTCTTGTACCCACATAAAAGTACTCTGCAAAGCACATGGAGTAGCATGCTAATTTGGTTTCAGTGGGTTTGGTTTACTCCAAATTTTGTCGGAGGTGTCAACGCACACCACATCAAGGTATTCGGATCTGATACCTGCTAATTTTTGTAAAAACTTTACGGTGAGATAGCTGGATCATGGGCTACAAAAGCAATTTGCCAATGTAATGTCATAGGTATATGTTATATTCTAAGAGTGGTAAGACATCAGTTTCCTTCTAGCTCCACCCTTGAGGATAAGGGTGATTTCATGGGCGAGGAAATGGTGATTGAGAATGTGAATGACTTCGGTGAGAATGATGTGGTTAGGCGTAATGAGCATGTGTATTATGAGAGTGGGAGTTACGATGAGATGTTAAGAGATAAACTATTCTTCATTCACATATACCAATTTGGGTTTGAGTACGAAAAGAATTTGGCGGATAAATTATATTTCGCTGCTCCAAATAAATTTGATAGTTGGTCTTTGTTTATAATTCGAATGAGAGTTCTGAAATGGTAGTAGCTCAATTTAATTGTGGAATGGTGATGTGCTTCGTGCATGTTACTGATAATATTGGTTGGTACTGAGTTTGGTGGAATAACAATTGTTGAATGTTGGCCTAGTTTTCAAGATGCATCTTATACATTCCAAAATGATTATCCCGGTCTTGATGGCACACACATCTTATACATTCCAAAATGATTAGCGGTTTTAAGACTAAAGAACTTGACCCAGGTTCGAGAAAAAGCTGTCATTACTGTGAAAGTTGAACCAAACACTTTACTAGTTTGATATTATGAAGATAGAAGTTTTAGATAAAGATGACGGTGGTTTGGAAGAGCCTTCTGATGACGGGAAGATGATGATGTATGCATCTACATTGAAGTATAATTTGACCAGCTGGGTTACAAAGAAGTGAGATTAAATTTTCACAGGTCATCCAACTGTAAGTCATTTTTTTACAGCATTTGTGCCCAGTAATTCCTGTTTCTGTCATTGTGTATGTGATTCCTGTTATTTTTTCCAAGGTTGTTTCATAAATTTGTGCTTCCCCTAGCCGGTCTCATTTAATATCGTTATATGGGTCGCTATTGTGAAACTGAAGGAAATATAGATCATTCCTATAATACCTAAGAAATTGGATTCGTTTTATAATATTACTCTATATATACAACCGTCTCAAACGAGAAAAAGTATAGTACTACTTCCCGACTCTCATAGCATATTTTAGACCAAGAATTCTTTCCAAACCAATTGACAATAGGTGGATGATGGAGCTAGTTGACTTTTAGATATTACCTATGTGGAATAAATAATGTTAGTTTTGCGTGACTGATATAATTAAGTTAGTCTTTCTTTACTTCAAAATAGTCATTCTTTACTCCAAAAACAAGTCATTCTTAACTCCAAAATAAAGTCATTCTTTCTCCATCAACATCTGCAACATTACCCTATGCTGCCTCAAAGGCGTCGGCTAACGGGCTAAGTGTAAAAGTGAGATTGTATCCAAGAGGCCAAGATATAGTCTTTCTTTTATACTACTGAAGTCGGTGGCGTACCAGCGTAGCTAGAGGGTTCTTGAATATAAACTCAGGAACAATCTTAAGACCCCACACTCGATCCTAACGACATTACTCTTAACTGCGAATAACATAAATATTCTGTATAATTACATATATATGGATTAAGCAAAGTGTATGATGGTGAGGGTGCTAGTTGACTTTTACATGTTTAATTAAGTTGATTAGTATAAAACTGTTGGTGACTTTTAATCGCATTTACACCAAAGGAGCCTTGGTCCTCGGTTGTGTGTCGACATTGTCAATCATAAATTTATAATCACGAGTTATGGTCTCTTAAAGTTTTCCAGATCAAAAAATTGGGTATTTCGGGTAAAATATCAAACCTCAAGGACACTGTGTGCATTTTCCGTATAGAGATTAATCTGTCTAGAATAGAACTGTTAGATTTGCATAATTGATTGATTATAGTTAAGTCAGTCTTTCTTTACTCGAAAAAACGTAGGTAGCTATTCTTTAATAGCAACATTACCCTACTGCTCATTAGGTGTTCTGTGTTCATGTTCACCATGTTGCGTCTTAGATCTATTCTTAATAAAATACGAGTATTACAATTTGACGTTATATTTTCATATCTCATTATATATGGTAGCTAATGACTGGAAACTGGAGCTCAATTCCTCCTTTTCCCTTCTTTAATTTTCTTTCTGTTTCTTTCTTTTGCTCAAACCCTCGATACACGCTCATAATCATCATAACTCACAATTGTTAGCTCTAGGCTTCCAAAAATATGGCTAGCAACATAGAGTCTCTCGAAATAAAAGGGGAGGGTGACTCGATTTCCCCAGGAAGACAACCTTACCGTTAACTACGTGGTGAGGAAATGACTGACCCAGAGGGAGTAAAAAAAAATGGTAACTGAAAGGAAAGTGGATAGTGTGAAACATGAAAGCTCAGAGATGTACACGGATTCATGGAAACATGAAACGTATGAAGAGTAAGGAAGAAGAAGATTCATTGAGTGAGAATAAATAAAGAAAAAGTATTCATGTTTTTGTTCTTGTTTGGTGCTTTTTATGGACAACTTCAACTACAATAACGTAATCTTACTGTTAACTACGTCGTGAGGAAGATGAAGATTTATAGAGTGAGAAGATTAAAAGACAAATAAAGGAAGTCTTTTTCTGCGTGTTACCCTCCTTCCATTTTTTAAAAGCGTCACTGATACGCCCTAAACTTGAAGTACCCTAATGCTCTAATCCATCTCTTTTATTTGTTTATGCACTTTTATTGATTTTTTTGGAATTTTTTGGAATAATTTTAGGAATTATCGTTTGATTGTAAATTTATTTTCTTTACGAAATTTGACTGTTGAGGTGTCAGTTTATATTTCTAAAAAAACGAGAGATATCAGGTAGAATTCAAAAAACATACCAGGTACCACGTAGAAAAGTCCGACAAACAACGAAAGGAAAAGTAAATGGAACGGAAAGTGGATAGCGAGAAACATGAAAGCTCAAAGATGAGCATGGCTTCATGGAAACATGAAATATATGAAGAGTGATGAAGAAGAAGATACATAGAGTAAGAATATAAAAAGAAACATTAAACAACTTCAACTACAATAATGTAATCTTACTATGCTTCTATAGATCATTGTTCTCGTACAACTCCTGATTTCTTCTCCTATATAACACCCCAAGTTCTTTGGAGAACTCAAATTCCCATTTCTTCCTCCTTTTTTGTTTCTTTTCCGTTTCCAGAGTAAAAAAAAAATCTGAAATCCAACCTCTGCAAAACCCTCGATACACGCTCATGATCATCATCATCATAACTCACAATTGTTAGCTCTAGGCTTCCAAAAATATGGCTAGCGACATAGTCTCTCTCGAAATAAAAGGGGAGGGTGACTCGATTTCCCCAGGAAGACAACCTCCTCCACAAAATATTATAGATACAGATTCTTCCCCTGAAAACACCGAAAACCCAGTTTCAAATAGGAAACAATTAACTCATATAATATCTGGGCTAGCTAATATAAGCTTGTCTATATCTCTGCTCCGTGCTTTATCACGTAGTGATTTCGTTTTAGTATGTATGTCACTTGTGTTAATTGCTTTCATGCCAGTAATCACTGTTGTCATGCTGCCCCTGTTCTTCGTTTCAATTGTAGTTTTACGATTGTTTGAACTCATCGGCAGTAGTAAAAACTTGGAAAAACGATTGCTAACTAAGAAGTTTTTGTGCTTATTTATGATGTCATATTTGTTATGGTCTTTGATGGTGATCTCCGTGTTTTATTATCCAATTGTGAAGAATGTTCCATGGGTAAAACATGTAATGATCATAGGGTTGCCGTTAACTAAGTGGTTTCATATAATTTGTAAATTAGTTGGTATTTTCGGTCTGAGCCAAGCTGTATCGTACGTTCTGGATTTTCTATCAACACAACTAATTTTGGAGAAATCTGAGTCGAAACTTATTCTGTCAGAAGCAATGTCTGAGATCATTGGTTGTCTCCTGTTCTTGTGGGCAGAGTTATTGGTCATGCGTAGGGTCCCCACTTTTAAGCAGAGTAAAATAGCTGGAATTTACACTCATAATTGGATTGAGGTATCTCTCTTTCTCATCATAGGTTATAATATCATTACATTCTTAATTCATGCACTTGTGTGGTCGCTACTGGAAATTTATACAGCCAATGAAGGTGATGTAAGGAGTGATATAAAATCGAATAATGCAATGCGATTATATTGGGGTAAGGAATTGGGAAAGGCCTTTAACAAAAAATATGTAGTCTATATTGCCTTTTGTATCAAGAGGTGCATCATCTCCCTTCTAAGCATGGTGATGCTCCTAATTACATGGGTTGTGTATTTCGTCAGCCGTCTAGACGAAACACCTGAGGATAAGAAGAATTTGGAATTTGGTACTTGGACTATTGTTAGTGTTTTACTATGCTCGTTTCTTTGGTTGATCAAATCCTGCATACTCTTGTATTGGGAGGCTTACATGTATGACAGATTACATTCTAAGATTATGGGTATAGGGGAGTTGCTTTACTTCCTTATTATGCTCACTTGCACCCACTATCGCAAAACCGTTGATGGCGTTGAATCTAACAAAATTACTGGAAAATATCACTGTAATTTTGAGCGGTATAGGCTTGTTAAACTGACACAACCTAATGAAAGTAAAGCATTATGGGTCCTTTCGGTTAATAATAACGAGAACGAGGAAGACCTGATGCTGAACAGAAAAAGTGTCCGGGAAGAATTGATAAATTATCCACGGTCATCCATATATGACCTAAAAACGGCAGCTCAACGGTTGTTGACTGCTCAATATGCATTGTCCAAAGAGACTACTCTTGGGGATCTCGATCATTTACAAGTCGATGATTCAGGAGTAGATAATGCGTAAGAAACTTTCCTTTGTCCAACGAACTATTTTTTTTTTTTTTTTGGCAGCTGTAAATAAAGATATACCTAACTAGGGTTTATACAGATGATAATGCGTAACAAACTTTTCTGTCATGATATCATGTGTAATATCTCTTTCTTTAATTTGTTTGGGACAACAGGAAGTGCAGAGAAGTATTGAAGAAGGTCGTGCAAGTTGAAGGTGATACTAATTTCGATGATGATTGGAAAATGCTTCTTAAACTACTTCCTGGTGTGACTACTGAAGAAGATATAACTTTGGATAAAGTTAAAACATTTATGGTAAGTCATTTTATTAACTTCCTACGGATTATTAGTATATATTGCTATTAACAGTATAACTAGTTGACAACTAAAATTGTATATGATGTTCAGGAAAGAGCACACAGCAGATGTATATTTCTTGTAGATACGCTTATTAGTGAACATGAGATGGTGAAATGCTTGAACCAAGTCATAAGTTGGCTTATAATTGTCGTGACCATCATAACGTGGCTACTTCTCACCGGGTTGGCTTCAACAAAGGTATTCGTCCTCATAGCATCACCAGTGTTGGCGGTTACATTTATATTTGGGGACACAGCTAAGAGTTTGTTTCAAGGCCTCATCTTTGTATATGTTGTTCACCCCTTTGACGTTGGTGACCTATGTATCATTGATGAAAAACTGGTTAGTTATGTTTATTTTATTTTTTCGCTTTTGTTGAAAATTAGTCGGGTTGGATACTTAATGTGATATTCCTGTGATTTGTGTAGCTGGAAGTTAAGAGAATTGGTGTTTGGAGCACTACTTTTTCAAAGGTTCGCACTCTCGGTAAACAACATCAAGTTATATATCCAAATTCGGTGTTAGCCGAAAAGAATGTTATCAACCACGAGACTATTTTCGATTGGGATGATAACATCGAATTCTTATGTTTGCCGGAAGCCAACATAACAGAGCCTTTGAAAAAAATAATTGAAAGGTGAGCCTTTCGTTGTTATCACTTATCAGTCTAGACCTGGCAAAACGGGTCACTCGGGTCGGATACGGGTCGGGTCAGTTTGGGTTGGGTCATTTCGGGTCTGTCACACATTTCAGGTCGGGTAAGGTCAATTTATCACTTATCACTGATTGCTTCTTGATTCACAATTAACTGAATGATCAGTCTTTTATCAACTACTCGTATTGTTTTTGTTTTATAGGTATCTTGATGACGCGAAAGACAAATTCACTCCGAAATTTCGGAGTGTGGAGATTCTAGAAATGGGAGATAAAGCCAAAATTGTTGTTCATGTCAAACATAAGTTATTGAAAACAACCGAAGGTTGGACGTACTTTGAATGCCTGAAAAAGAAGGAGAAACGGAGATTTAAGTTAGCTATACATGTACAGAAACTTCTGAAACGAGTAGAATCCAAGGCGAACACTTCGGGTTTGCATTCTGATTAAGCTTGTTTATATACTGAGCTAAATTTCTCTGCCAGAGTAATTCTTGAGTTTGCTTATTACTGTATTGCAGAAATGGAAGATTTTTTTACTAGGGGATGACGGAGAAATGGTGCACAAGACACGGTTGGGCTTCTTAAAAGTGTAAGCTATAAAAAGGGGGTGATTATAAACACTTCCTAAAATGAATTTTCGCACAACTGAAAGATATGGCTACACTTAACAACCAGGTCATTGAGGTTTAGTTTGTTCAGATCAGTAC
Organism: Silene latifolia; assembly: GCF_048544455.1. Taxonomy (NCBI): domain Eukaryota; kingdom Viridiplantae; phylum Streptophyta; class Magnoliopsida; order Caryophyllales; family Caryophyllaceae; genus Silene; species Silene latifolia. The sequence continues at coordinate 340,462,583 of NC_133537.1, read as the reverse complement.
TTATTTTGCGTCTGGTCGGGTTATATCAGGTATTAAGTTTGTTTCAAGGGTGTTGTTATGGGTCATTTTGGATATGGCGTATTCGGTTCGGTGTCTCATTCAGGTCTTAGGGGTTAAATAAATTTGATTGTAGAAGTTTGATTAAAGAACTGTTTTAAGATAATGCTTATTTACGATAAAAGTGTTTAGCCATAGCTCCTTCGGTGCAAATAGTATTAAGAGCATGTACAATAGAGAGTACATTATCATCCTCTTAATTTTTCATTTACCCTTTTATTTTTTGACACATTATTTTTTCTATGGCCCACATACATTTCCACCATGTTCATCCTCTTCTTATAATTTTTGTTCACAATAGAGAGGATCCTCTTATTCATTCCCTACCATTTTAATAATATTTTAACTTCTATTAAAATGAAAAAATAAAATGGAAATATTAAAAATGAAAAAATATGATTGGATTGTTGGCACAAGGGCCAATGTTCAAAATCCTCTAATTTTAGAGTAAGTAGAGAACATCCTCCTTCTAAGAGGATGTTCTATGCATTCTCTACAATAGAGAGGAGCTCCTCTTAGATGAGAGAGAGTGTTAAGAGGAGACTTCATCCTCTCTATTGTACATGCTCTAAGTGTGAATCATTACTAAACATTTTGGGTTACAAGGGTGCCTATAGACGAGTGCCAAGTAATTGTTCATGTTTATATGTAGCTTAATAAACGGCCCAAGCCCTAAGACCTGAATAATCGTTACACTTACTCGGCTTTCGTCTGTAGGCCCAAGCCAGCTTTTGATCCGTTAGCCATGTCCGGCCTAAGCCCATTTATTCTAGCGGGCTTAGTTTTCTTACTGTTAGCCATTTTTTTTATTTTTTTTTTCTTGTCCAAGCCCACTATTTTAGCGGGCCGAACGGGCTGGGCCAAATGGTCCGACCCGCACTTGATCAGCTCTAACCCCAATACATCGAATATTTAATTAGGTGGTAATTCAATTTTCGTGACAAAAGCATTAATACATGAGTCGGTATATTTTGACGGTTTACGCCCAATAGTAACAATATTCGGTGTATCAAATATGTTTATCATAAACCCCTGTGTAAGACTGGAATCCTTTAGGTAATTGCACATGCCATTTTTTTGTATGCATCCTGTTAATCCTTTTTTTTTTATCAGTTTTTTCTACATAATCCAGTTGACTTTCATATGCATCTCAAAGTCTTATGTTTATCGGGTGATGTGCTCACTTTTTCCATGTTTTAAATTCAGAGGCTGCTCCAGTAATCACCAAGTCAGTCTTTCTTTTATATACTACTCCGTAGTTCGTGCTACGTTGCTGGGTCTTGGCTAGAAGTATCCAAAACAAGCGCGTATTCAAGCTAAGTGTCTGATTCGGCTATTTTATGAAAGAAATCATGTTGTTTCGTCTAAAATGAAATGTCTGGATGTCTACCAAGTTAGGTATGACTACTACTAATCTACTATCAATATCAAATTCCAGTCTTTTTTTTTATACGTAGAGTACAACTTATTTAGCTAGCTCATACTAAGATGCTACTCCGTATTATTATAAAGTCTGATCACGTGCCAAGTGGGAAATTGGAACCGAGGAGGTCTTATATATAAATCTTGTTAACGCGGTCTTTACTTAAGATCTCTCACAACCTACTTTTATTTTCACCTTTTAATTGTTTTTCGATGTTTGACCGGTTGCCAATTTCTTTCATAAACACGGTCTTCAACATCATACCTTTGGATTGTAAGCTTTAGGCCTTTGAAAATATGGCCAACTTACAGACTGTAGAAAGAGAGATGGAGGTTGACGACATTTTCCCGGAAAATCAACCTGAAATCCCACCTTCACAAAATACAGTTACAAATTCTGTTACTGTAAGAGTCGAAAAGCCGGTTTCTAGTACTGAAGAACCTACAACCAATTCATCCGTGCAGGCTAAATGCCGCGCATTTTTAACAGGCTATGTTTCGATCTCCAAGCTCTTTTGTTATCTGTTTCGTTGCTTGTTCTACTTATGTTTAGCACCAGTGGTATATGCTTGTATTACAGTTGTTACAGTCGCGTTTCTCCCATTGTTAGTGGCCGCATTTGTAGTCGTAAGATTGAATCAACTCTTCATCAAAGACAAAGACTTGAAGAAAAACTTCCTTCTTAAGTTCCTTTTAGGATGCTGTATATTTGTCGCTGTGATATTGCTTTTGCTTGAAATCGGAGTGTTTTATGTCGTAATTGCTAAGAATGTTACGAGTTTAAAACTTGTAACGATCATAGGGCTGCCAATAGTTAACTGGATTAAGATAATCTGTACATTAATCGGAATATATCTCATGAGCCAAATCGTTAGCCTCTTGATAGTTTATGTGATTGGAAAAGTAAATGTCTGTGACGATGAAAGCAGTTTTATTCTCCTGGATGCAGCTTCTGAGATATTTGGTTGTCTTCTATTCTTGTGGGCTAATGTCGTAGTTATGAATAGCGTCCCCACTTTTAAGCGGGGCAAAATACTTGGCATTTACATTCAGAAGTGGGTTGAAGTAGCTCTCTATATCCTCATAGGCTATAACTTGATTACATTGTTAACTCGAATGCTTGTATGGTCGTTAGAGAAAGTTTTCGCAGAAAATTCAGTGATTGGTAAAAAACTTACTAAAATGGTATCAGTCGTCTGCTGTGAAGACTTACGAAAGGGTGCGTTTAAGAAAAAATATGTAGTGTATGTTGCGATTGGTATAATGGGAAACATTGTCACCATCCTGAGTTTGCTGATGCTACTGCTAATATGGGTGTTATATTTCGGCCACCATCTAGATAAAACATCGGAGAACAAGAGAATATTGGAAATCGGTAAATGGACTTTGGTTAGTATCTTGATATGCTCCTTTCTTTGGTTGATCAAATCTTGCATAGTGTTGTTTTGGGAGGCTCGTACTGTTTACGACAGGTTACATTCTAAACTCTCGGATATTGGGAAACACTTGTATTTCCTTGTTTTGCTCAGCTACACCCACTTTCATAAGGTTATTGAAATGCCGCGGTATGATTTAGAACACAGAATCCGCTGTGCCTTTTCTTGCCCCAAGAGAAAGGTGGATTGGGTCCATTTGGCTAGTAATTCAGACGGCGAGATATACTCGTCTTTTGACAGGAAAATTGTCAGGGCTAAGTTAATAAACTATACTGGTAGAGAGGCATCCACATATCAAGTACAACAGGCAGCTCAACAATTTTTATCAGCTCAATACGCTTTGTCGAAGGAGAGTATTGCTGGTGACCTCCATCATTTACAAGGCGATAATCCTGGACAGAATGACGAGTAAGAAAATATCGTTTAGTAGATGATAAATTGATAATGCTTATGTAATTTTGTTTTGCTGTTTATTTGTAACATTTCATTCTTATATAATTTGTTGGGTACAGGGGAATTGTAGGAAAATTGGAAGAGATTATTTTCGACGGTAGATCCTATTCAACAGACGATTGGAAACTGCTTCTTGAACTTCTTCCTGATGTGCGTACCTCTGAAGATATAACTTTCCAGAAAGTTAAAACATGGATGGTAATTCAGCTGCTTTCTTTTCGTACATTTTATACCTTCTGCAGTTCTGCTTATTATCGTATTATGAATTAATAGACCTGGATCAAGAATGGATCCTAGTCTTTACGTTTTGTTGATTTTTCTCTGGTTAAGGGAGTCAGATGTACGCAGCCTTACCCTTGTATTGACAACACAAAGAGGCTGTTTCCGAATGACCCAGAATGAAAATTGCGTCAAGATGTAGTACAGTATTAGTAGTTTAGAACACTGTTATTTCAAAAAAGTAGAGTCGGTAATGAAGCGTAATTAATAGTAGATTCTGGTTAAATCGAGTTAGATAAACAATTCTTATGAGCTGTAATTAACAAAATAAATTGCTAATGAACAGGAAAGGTCACACAGCAGATGTCGGTTTCTGGCAAATACACTTATCAGTGAAAGGGAGGTGATGAAATGCTTGAACAATGTTATAAGTGGATTAATATTTGGTGTGACTTTCATACTGTGGCTACTTCTTACTCGATTGGCCTCGACAAATGTACTCGTCCTCATTGCATCACCATTATTAGCGGCCACCTTTGTATTTGGAGACACTTGCAAAAGTTTGTTTCAAGGACTCATCTTTGTCTACGTCGTTCACCCCTTTGATGTTGGCGACCTTTGTGTCATTGACGACAAATTGGTTAGTTATTTACTTGGTTTATGCTACTTTTGTTTCTTTTTTTTTTTCCGAAGTGAGATTCCTTTAGCATGCAGCAGGTTCATGTATCTGGGAACAAGGTTCATAGGTCTCACCATTTTCCTTGACATAATGACGGGATCTATGAACCTTGTTATAACTGACTTCTAAGACAGAGGAACCGAGAAGGTAACTCCGGCTTTTCGGTTGAAAAGAGTTGAACTGAACTGAACTAAATGGAGCTGAGTTGGACTGGGCTGAATTGAATTAAGCGAAACTGAACTGAATTGAGCTGAAATTAAGCCGGAAAGAACAGAACATTGTGGCTCATGATCGCGTTAACATCATATAACGAACCAATACTGATTCTTGTCGTCATAGAACGATCTTTCTTACTGCGATCGAGTACATAATGTGATATCGTTGTGATTTGTGTAGCTGGAGGTCAAAAGGATTGATGTCTGGAGCACCACATTCTCAAATGTTCGCAGTATCGGTAAGCAGCAGGAAATCATATATCCAAACGTGGATATAGCTGCCAAAAATCTTATCAACCACAAGACCGAATTTGATTGGAATGATTACTTAGAATTCAGTCTAAATTCATCAGACAAGAAAACAACCAAGATTGTGAAAGAAGAAATCGAAATGTGAGATCGAATTTTTTTGCTATCAGCTTTCCTTCTTCCTTGGCCTACTTCTATGTGATCAATCATTTGGATGATGTGTGTTTTTTTCAGGTATCTTGACACCGAAAAAGAAAGATTCACTCCAAATTTTCATAGCGTGGAGTTCCTGGAAATCGGAGATGACGACAAGGTTGCTGTCCATTTTAGACATAATGTACAAACTGAAGGCTGGACTTACTTTGAATGTCTGAAGAAGAAAGAGAAGCGGAGATTTGAGTTTGCGCTCTATGTACGAAATCTCCGAAGTACACAAAAGCCTAAAACAGAAACCACAGGTTTGCATTTTGAGTTAAGCTTATAACATGTAAAAGTTTTCTTTCCAGAAGTACGTAGTAGTACTGTACTGACTGTTGCGCATCATTGCCATTGCAGTGCCGGCGTTAGCAGAGATGGATCAAGAAGTGACAAAAGATGACTGAAAATGACAAATACTTGAAACATTTCCCTTGTGCCTTCAATTTGGGCTAAGAGGGTTAATTAGACACAAGTAACATTTCCCTTTCAACAAAGTAGAATCATAGTTCATTCAGTTAATTTATCTTGATTTCACGTTTCTAAGATATTCTTATTCTTGGGTACACCGGGTGTACAAGATTATCGTACACCCTAACCAATGATAAGCCTTTAATCACATTCCACTTAGATTTTGTTTTATTATTTATGGAGAGGGTGGGTAATTCTAATCATCTTATTGGCTAGGGTGTGCGGTGTACCCAAAAATATCTTGCAAATCTTACCTTATTTGGTTAAGTATTTTAATCATAATAATATAATAATACATAAATACAATAAATATTAAAAAAATTTATATAATACATAAATACAATAAATATAAATAAAATAATAATATAATAGTAATATAATAAATATTTAAAAAAAATTATATAATAATAACAATAGTAAATAAATTAATATAATAATGATAACAATAAGAATATAAAATATGAATAATAATATCAATGTTTAAATAGAGCAATTTCACTGAACTGAATGAAATTAAACTGAACTTTTTAGAACTGAAATTAAGTTAAAAAAAACAGGGTCTTACTGTGCTCTGTGTGGAACAAAATAGGTTATGCACAAGAAACCACAACTTCAAAAACTTGAAGATGACTAGGCCCAGTTGGCCCCAACTCCTTGAGCTTAGGAGTCTTATAGTTTACGCCATCTTCAAGTCCTGGGCCTAGGGGTGTTCACCGGTTCAAAACCGGACCGGACCGGATGAACCCGCGGACCGGATAACTACATATCCCAAGATCGCGGTTCGGACCGGTTAGAAGGGGACCCGGACCGGAACCCTTTAGGTCCGGTTTTTCCGGGTTTGGACCGGACCGGTATTAATTTATTAGACAAATTTAATTTTATTTTTTAATGTGGACCGGACCGGGGACCGGTCACCATATTTTTTGGGACCCAGAGACCGGACCGGTATATATCCGGTCTGGACCGGACCGGTCGGTCCGGGTTGGTCCGATTTGCCAGTCCGGACCACTTTTTGTTCACCCATACCTGGGCCCGATGTTTTCTTGTGCCTAGCCCAAGTCAGATCTTAGGCTCTAAATCTCTTGTTGTGCCTTTGTTATGTCAGCTTCCACGTTCTATAATTAGTATACAACTAGTGTAGGTCCCGTGTTACAGCACGGTATTTTTTAGTTTTGTTTTATAAAGAGACATTCTCATTATATTAATTGCATAAATTAATTGTACCTTTAATGTTATAATGTACTAATATAATCTTGGTAAGAGATAGAAAATGAAAGTTTATTACCATCAAAAGACACTTTAAGTTAAGTTATTTTTTGTCTTAAACCATTTTTACTTTACAATAAAAATTAACTCTATAATGCTATATCATTGCATGAAACTAATTTATGACATTAAATTACAATTAAGTGATGTAAAAATGTAAAATCTAATTAAAATACGTATAAACCTTATAACAATAAGAGGTAAAAACAGTATACCACGCACTTAAAAAGACGATTTACGAATAATTAGACTAACATTTTTTTATTTTTAATTAAAAAAAACATAAAAATTGTTACGTCCTTTAAAATATACACCATATTTAGTGTGTAACCGATGAAGGATAATATAAGAAACAGATTTACATAATTTTAGGGTGTAAGTGATATCAATAATTATGTTAAAGACTGCATAAGAAGCAGGTTTGCGTAATATTTATGTAAATGGAAATGATTGCATAATAAATTATAGATTTCAGTGAAAAAATCATAAATATGAATTTTTTTAATTAAAAAGATTAGAGTTTAATTATAAGAATATATTAATTGAAAAGATAATTAATGATTTTTTTTTTTTACTTGTTACCTTATTTAGCTAGATGCCTTTTGGAGAGGAAATTAAGAGAATTTTTATTCTCTTAGTAGTAGGGGAGATATTGTCCACTTTGATCAAACTCTCCGGAATTTACTTTTGAGCATTTTCAAAAGACCTTATATTATTAGAGTTTGTGGACACTTATACAAATGATTTTTTCTTTATACCACTGTTTTGAAATACAACAATTTGTGTTTGACAATATAAACTTGTATCTCGACTTGACGAAACTAACCCGCACCTGAATTGAGGTCCCGAATCTAACCCGATATCCAAAATGACCTGACCTGAATGTTTATTATTATCGCATACTAACATTATCCCCAAATAACTTGATAACAACCCATTCGAAAATGACCGGAACCTAAAATGACCCGACCTAACCCATCCGTTCCGAATTCTCATCACCTCGAACAATCCGAATTTAACCAATCCAAACCCAAACCCAAAAACCCAAACCCATCTGCTTGTACCTGACCCGTGTGTCTACTTGAAAACTTATACGGAGTATACTCCTTATTCTGATCTAAGAATGGTGTTTGTTAGATTTGTCACACGTGTTGTTATGACTTATGAGTCACTTTGGGTACGACTCGTCTCTGTTTTGGTTCGGTCCGCGTTCAGTCAACTTCAACTAGCGGTCAAATAACAATTACTTTTACGTCAATTATTTTTCTTTTGAGGGAATACTTTTACCTCAATTATTGATTTATCTTCAATTAACTAGTTTGGATGCCCGTGCGTTGCAACGGGGTAATTATCTTAGTAAACAAAAATTGGTTATAAGATCTTAATATTTACATCTTATGTCTTATCATTTGTTTAGATAGATCAAAAGTCAAAACATCTTATTTAAGAGACGCAAAAAATGTTAGGTTGATAACTAAGTTCCAAGGATGCCTCATATTTATAATCATAAGACCAAAACATCTTATGTTAATCTTTCAATGTGGGACAATTATATTATTTTTATATAATCCTACATTATTTTTCAATGTGGGACATATAACATACTAAGAAATACACAATTTTATATATATACAAATTATATGAAATTTATACGCTAGTGATATCATTTTTACCACGAATCAAATTATGTTATTTTCATAATTTTCTTAACGATATTTTTTTGCCAAATAAAATGTAAAATTTTTTATATAAAAATTAGAAACATCACTTGAATATAATATAAGAAATATATATTATAATAATTAAAAGATTATCTACTTTATTTTTTACATCGAAAAATATTATTTATGATACTTTCCTAAATTAATTTTTAAGATCATCCCAACTTATGATAATTTTCTGATGTGGGACAATTCAAATATTTATATGTAGTATATTTACCACACTTGCATTATTTTTCAATGTGGGACAAATAACACACGAAAAAGTACACCATCTTTTTTGCACCTATTTCGATATGCAACCCGATTTAATAATAATGAGAAAATACTATACTATCTAATTATATTCGTACGTTCTTTTCCATTTTTTGTCACAATTAAAATATGTACAAATGATATGATTTAAGTTACATTTTTTTTCCTAACACGACTTTTAAGATGTAATTGAGGGAGCAATAAAATGTATAAACAAATGCAAAATATTTTCTTTTTCTGGTGTGATTTTTATTAATGGTTAAAAATTATGATGTGTTAGTTACTCAAATGTAATGAGGCATAATATTACCTATATTTGAAAGTTAAAAAGATTTAATTCTACTATTTATCAAAATAAAAAAGCTCATTATTGATTTGTTTGTGGATTCAAGATCTTTTTATGCAGCACTTGATTGCATTATAATTCTTAAATTTTCTATTTTAGTGCAGAGATTATCATTATATGACACATTAATAACCAATTTATGTATATTTAGCACCCATTTTATTTTTTTATTATGATTTTATCTTAAATAAAATTATTATACTATCGATTGTCTTAAAATAAACATTATAATATCACTAATATAGTAATATATAATCGTTTTTATAAATATTTACGTGATTAATATTTGTATGGTATTGTTGTACCTAAGGTTTGTCATTAATACAAACTCCTATAAGAACTCTCTAAGATAATTTTTAAGCGATTCAAAAGATTTTGGGTTGATACCCCTAAGTTTCAAATATGACTCATATTTATAATCATGTGATACCTCACCTCATGATAATCTTCTAATGTGGGACAATTCAACTATTTATATGTAGTATATCTACCACATCTACATTATTTTTCAATGTGGGACAAACAAATATGTGCAAATAATATGATACTATATTCTAATGCTAGCATTTATTTATCACGAATCTAATTATATAATTTTTCAAAAAAAAAAAATTATGTTACTTTTTTGCTAAATGAGATGTATAAGTTTTTATACAAAAATTATAAACATCACTTTGACATAATATAAATAAAACATATATATCATATCGTGGAGATAAATATAAATAAAACATATATATCATATCGTGGAGATAATGATATAAACTCTTAAGACCTCTCCAAGACAATGCTTAAGAGACTCAGAAGGTTTTGGGTTGGTATTTAGGTTCTAAGGATGCCTTCGATTTATAATCATATGATCACCCACCTTATGCTAAACTTTCGATGTGGGATAATTCTATTATTTATACGTAATATATTCACCACACCAACATATTTTCAATGTGGGACAAATAACATACTTAGAAATACACCATCTGTTTCGCACATAATTCGACATCTAACCCGGGTTAATAATAATGAGCAAATACTATACCCCCTCGATTCAAGACCAAATACAACATTCCTTTTTTACATTATTCATGAACGAATAAAATCTTTACGATTCCTTACAGTATATAAGACAAAATATGGTCATGTGGGATCTTATTTGATTCACTTATAAAGTACAATGAGAATATCAAATTTTTAAATTTTTTATAATGTAAACTTTATTTACGTTGTAATTTGTGTCTTGGCAAGTGTGTAAATGAAAACGTTGTATTTTGTCTTGAATGGGGGGAGTACTATTTATTAATATTCGTACATTTTTTTTATAATACTTTTTTGGCAAATGAGATGTATAAGTTTTTATATAAAGATTATAAACATCACTTGAATATAATACATAATATAGAAAAAATATGTATATATCATACTGTGAAGATAATGATATAAACTCTTAAGAGCTCTCCAAAACAATACTTAAGAGACTCAAAAGGTTTTTGGTTGGTATGTAGGTTCCAATGATGACTTCTATTTATAATCATAGGATCACCCACCTTATGTTAATCTTTCGATGTGGGATAATTTTATAATTTATACTTATTATAATCACCACACTAACATTGGTTTTCGATGTGGGACAAATAACATATTAAAAGAAGTACACCATCTTTAATACTCGTATGTGCAAATCATATGAAATCTATACTCTAATGAAAGCATTTTTTACCACGAATCTAATTATATTATCTTCATAATTTTTATAACAACATTTTTTTGCCAAATGAAATGTCAAAGTTTTTATATAAAAATTAGAAACTTCTCATGAATATAAAATAGGAAATATAGATATTATAATAATTAAAAGATTCTCCACTTTATTTTTTATGTGGAAAATATTATTTATGAAACTTTCCTAAAT